>NW_021604565.1:8064549-8080866 GCF_004785775.1 Grammomys surdaster
CCCTCTCCCTCATCTCCCCCCCCCCCGCCCCGTCTGTCTTTCCTGCCTGTGGATCAATATATAGAACTGCCAGCTACTTCTCCGGTACTATGTCTGCCTGCATGTTACCATATTCTCTTCCATGATGACAATCTGGACTAAACTTCTGAAACTTAGTGCCTGCTGGTGTTTGGAGTGCTTCAGTAGTATCTGACAAGAGCCAATTGTGTCAATATATCTAAGTGGATGTTCTCTTTGAGTGGTATTCAGAAATCCACTTTTACAGAGAGGCCTGCCTTCTGCCGTGTAGCCTTGAGCCAGACCAAAGACTCATTGCAATGAACATTATCAAGTGAAGATGTGTGGACAGAGGGGTATATATTGTGGTATATATTATGACACACTACAGCTTCTATTACAAGATGTTTTCTATACTTTGTTTTCGTTTGATTGTTTGTTTGTTTGATTGATTGATTGATTTTTCTTTGGGCTGGAGGTTGCAAGGGCAGAGGGCAGATTGAAAGGGATGAGATGAGTCCAAATGGTGCACATGATGTGAAACTCATAAAGAATCAATACAAAGTTGGGGAAAAAGACTGGTGAGTTAAACACCCAATCCTCAGCTGGTGGACCCAATCATTAAGAGCTAATGAGATCATGAAGGCACTGATCCTGAACACACTGTCATCCCTAGCATTTGAGCTCATATTCTGATTAAAGCCATGCAGTACGATAATACTCAGGGCATACATACTTAATCTGCTTTCTTTAGTGGCCTAGTCATTATAACACAGCTACATAATTACTTTAATTAAAGCATGCTTGTTCTGTTTTCTTCCTAAAAATGTTTTTGTAGACATATTTATTGCTAAAAAAGATCTTAGCTAAATCTTTTGTTAACTTGCTTAAATCCACTCTATGCTGTCAGGAGCAAATGTTCACCATCATAAATTTAAATTTCTTTCTCACCCTTAGAATGCACTCATAAGTGATACATGATCTAAATCACTAAAACTATTGCCAAAAAGAACAATAAAACATCAGGCTTCTTGAAAACTGAATGTTTTGATGACGTAGATAATGTGTAGCGGTATAAATAGATTAAGAAAGTCAAGAATGATCCATATTCATTCCCTAGTGCAACTGACTTGCTAATGCATGATGCCATGTTAAGACAAAAGAGGTCCCTGAAGCAGAAGCTTTATATATTCCCTTTCAAAGAGAAGTGTGTCATTTAAATGTATTGGCTGTCCTTATGTACTTGGGCTTAAAATATCTACAAGCCATTTTTTAGTTAAATGCAGCCCATTCAATTAGCAAAGCCAGATTAGTTTTTAAGAGTACTGAAAATAATGTTGCTAACAACCCCACTATTGTTTCATATCAAGTTTTTTCATGGTTGATAGTAATGCTGCTTCTTACTCTTCCTGTCACATTTATTTAACAAAGTATAAATGTTTGCCAAGAGATACTGCTACTAGAGAGTCTTTAGAAGGTTAATAGCCAGTTTTTGAGTTATTGGAGCTAGACAACATAAATGGGAACCATTAATCCAATTAACCTTTACTCTATTCTGACTTCAAAGTATTTCCCCCCCCCAAGAATTTTAGATCAGGGATTCCAAAATGTGCCAAATCACGATCCTGGTTTCATCCCCTTTGCTGGAAAGTGTTCGGAAAAGAGAGAAATGCACAGAGTAGTGCAGTGGGACCTGCATGTCAACCTGGTTCCATTTGTTCTAGGTTTTGTTTAGTTTTAAATTTTATTTAAAGAATAAATATAAAAGTACTGGCATTGCTATTGAACTTTATCTAAGTTTTATAAGAGTTGTTATTCCACAGCCAATTGCTTCTTAACTGTTCAACAGGGTATCTTTCAGATCAACCTGTGTGTTCTAATGGAATTTAACTTAATTGCAAATATTGGCTAACCATGAGTCATGAAACTCTCATTCCGTGGAAAGCCACGTGTAAACTTCTCCCACCAGAAATAAATTCATCCCAGTCATCTCTTATTCTAGATTATTCACACTACTGGTTTTTTTGGATTTAAAATATATGTTTTTGTATGTCTATCAGGTAGGTTCTATGTTTAGAATAAAAATACACTAGGTGCATCATCAATAATTACAATGGATGGCAACCAATATGTACATATATTAGCACATTAAGATTATGTATTTTAATCCTCATAATAACTATTGTGTAATGTGAATGTCATCCCATTCTTTTTATAGATTGGAATAATCACAGTAATAAGCCCAAGGCCCACAGAGCCTAAAGTTAAAGAGATGATATGTTTCAGACCTTTAATCTCTATCAAATGTAGTTCTATCTAGTTCTTATTATTTTCTTCTGTGTTCCCTCGTCATTTAACTCTCCAAATGTTTACTAAACTTATCTTTCTTTCAATGTGTTTTCTAACCATGTGTTGTAGTGAAGGTTGAGGCAGGAGACTGGAACATTTGAGGACAGCCTGGTATACATAAAGTATGTCATAGATTTTAAGATTTTATTATACTTAATGTTTACATTTTTCTATCTAGAATTGTCTATTTTAAATACATTTTATTCCCGTAGGAAAATACTACCTTAAATGTTTTAGGTATCAAAATATCATGCAAGATCTCATATTAGAAATAAACCTTGAGTTCCTGGGTATATAGAGACAATATTTCATACCCACCTTTTGGTCAGACTTCCTTAAGGAGTGTGGTCAGTCTATCATGAAAAGAAGCCAGCCTTAAGAAGGCCAAGAAGAATTCAGTTATCCTCAAATTTAAGGAGTGATTTTTAACATGCCAGGAAGAAGTGAGTCAACAAAGAAGAATGTGAATCAAAAGGGTACGTGTAAAAGGAAAAACACAGCCACTTTAATGTAAATTAAAATATTTGCTTTTGCCAAAAAGGAGATTCAGAGAAAGGTCTCCCCTGAACATCAGCCAAGTGCAGGCAAGCTCCCTCTGTTTTCATCTCTGTGACAGGAACAATCTTCTCAGAGTCCTGCTCACGGGGGACAAGGATGGGAATGAAATCACAGAGAGTTGATGACTGATGGCTCGTATTGCCCTCTTCTCTGTTGCTGGATTACTTGAGTTTCTTTCCCTTTTTAAAAATTTAATTGTCTCCAGCCCCTTTCCTTGAACAACTTTCAAGACTATATCCTAAGACTAATACTGTGTGATTTGGAAAGATTTCTAAATTTAAATAGCAGACTGGAATGAGAGATTAATAACTGTTTATGTTGTAAATCACTGTGTGATAGAAAGTGACTTAATTTTGGTTATATCTAAACCTGTGTATTTGTTTATTAAAAACATTGGTTTTGGTTTGTATGGTATTTTTTCTTTATAAAATGGTTTTTAATTCATGCAGATATTGTTAGCACTAATTGTCAAATAGATATCTTATATTTCACGTACCACACAGCTGCTATTTTAATACACAAAATTTAATACCTTGGACCACCATGCAATTTTATGAAAAATACCTTTCTTAAAATTAGATCCGTGTGCATTTTTCAAAACCAAAAAAAAAAGCCATTTTCCCCCAATACTCCCAGATCACTAAATATTTACACTCTTTTCCCTAAAACTCCCTTTTAGCACATTGCTTGAATGTCTCAAGTTATCTCTCCAGGGCCTCAGTATTAGAGTTTCCTTGCTGCTGCAACAAATCACTATAAACACTGTGGGCTAATGCCACATAAATCTTTCTCATAGTTTTGTGGGTCGAAAGTTCAGTGTAGGTTTTCAAGTACAGCCAGGTTGGACGTCTATTAACTCTGGAGAGCCTGCCTGTCCTCCTCCCCAGCTCTAACCAGATCCAGTGCCACACTAGCTTCTATCCAGAGCCAGTGCAGCACAGTAATAGAACTGACATCTTTGTTTCCTTCTAGGTCGTCAGATAGTGTCTTTAACTTCCAGAAGTGTCTCTCTGATCTTTGCAACTGGTGGCTACATCCTAAAAGCTTAACTTGAGGGGATCAGCTCCTCCTCACACTGCAGTCTTTCTTGATCACAGCTGGAAAGGGGTCTCAGTTTGCACAGTTACAGTGGGCCTACAGAGATAATCTGGGATATTTTCACAACTTTAAGCCCTTTAAACTTCATCCCATCTGCAGTGTCTCTTTTGCCTTTTAAGGTAATATTAATATTTTCACAAGCTATGAGATTTAAAGCATGGACATGTTCAGAGGAAGAGTATTATTTTTCCTACTGCATCTCTTCCTTTACACAATAAAAACCTCCCTCCCTATAGAAGACCTGATCTTCTCAGCATCACAAATTTACATTAAGAAGCAGAGGTTAGGATATTGTTGCCACTGCCTCCTGCCATTCTTGTATTGTCTAACTTATTCTGTTTTTCTTCCTACCTCGTTGTTTATATGACCCTATTGTTACTATTTGCATTTTCTTTAATTTGTTATTTTCATTTCTTTTCATAATGATGTTATTGAAGGTGCACCAGGTTACATGTAGCATTGCTTAGGCTGCACTCAGTGCTCAGTTATCACAGCTACAGTGTCATAACCAAAGATCCACTCTGATCTCGCCTTGATAAAACAATGCTTTGGCAGTTACATTATTTGGCATCATTTACTCTTTGATAACTAAATCCTAAACACTTCCTTATGTAGTGAGCTTCTTTGCATTCCTCCTGTACTGTCATCAGATCTGCTGTAGTCTAGACTTCTCCCCGGGCTCACCTATGTCAGAACAGTTTATAGCAGGCTGATTCCATTAACTTCCTGACCTTGCTTATGCACAGTCTGTCCTGAGCTAGATACTGCAGGAAATAGATGTGGAGTTTGTACAGAAAAGTTCGTTACTCCCCATGTCTCCAAGTTAATAATCTGCTTTGATTTCTTGTTATATGTAGTTGAATCCCCCTCTCCCAAAATGAAAAAGTTTTAACTTTTGTGCACCCAGTACCTGACTTGGTTCAGATTTTTCCCAAATAAAGACTATGTTTATCTAATGAGGCCAGGTAATCTTTAAGTGATTGAATAAATAAAACTTAGGAAAACCTCAGGATCCACTTGTTTTCTGAATGAAGGAATTAGGGAACAATGATGTGCCCAAACCTAGTTTACTTGATGAGTGGTACATTTCTTATACATATACATATACACATATATACATATATATATGCATATATATGCATGTGTATATATATTATATACACATGTGTACATATACACACATACATATATATAATATGCACATATATACACATATATGCATATATATATACACATATAATATATATATATATACATTTTCTTACTATTAGCTCAAATTGCTTTATTCTACAGTGATTTTTAAAAAGTTTTTGATCATCTTATTTTTCTAAGATTTGTATTAAAGTGTATGTGTGCCTGTGTATAAATGTGTGTGCATTAGTGCAGTGCCTGCAGTGGGCAGAAGAGGGTGTCATATCCCATAGAGTTAGACGTACAGGCAGTTGTAATCTAGACGGTATGAGTGCTGGGATCTGAATGTGTGTCCTTTGAGAGAGAAATATGTTCACTTAACTGCTGAGCCATCTTTGATCCTTTCATACTTTTTATAGACTATCCATACCTCCCTAAAAATGTAATCTATCATAAATGTCATAAAGGACATGATAATCAGCCAACTATAACAATACTTTCTTTCAAACATACTCACGATGTCAGCTTCTCCTTTCTAGGATGACTCTGAACCCATTTTTAACTCAGGTATGGATGTTGATGCTTCCCATATACCCTAATCAGTTTTTGGTAATTACTCATGATTTCTTGAATCTTCTATGTATTACACAGCATCTGCTACAAATCCGTTTGTATCCCACAGTAATAAAAGTGTTTCCTTCCATTTCTTTTACTTGCTTAATTATTTTTTTCAGGAGAACGTTCATTACCTGTAAACGCCACCTTCTTATATCTCATTTCCTTAAAACCTTATCACTTCTTATAAAATATCACTACAAAAGTCATTTAAAGGATCATTTACACTGTTTTGGTCACTTCTCAATCCTGAGCCAGCTTGACCTCTCTGTAAAATGTTGCTATGTTGTTCTTCCTTCTATATTTGAAACTCTCTCCTCTGACTTCCCACAGAGTTTTTGACTGTTTTGACTGCTCATATAAGCAGGAGTCTGCATTCCAGACTGTTCCATTAGTATCGTTAGTCCACTCTAAGCCTAAACCATTTTTTATAGTCCTGTACTTGGTACACAGTAGATAACCTCTATAACTGTCATGGCAGCACAGCTGTATATCCCTTCCACACTCATTTCTTTCAGGTCCCATGACTTTCAGGTCTTGACTGGGGATGGAACCTAGGGCCTTGCACATGCTAGGCAAATATCCTACCTCTGGACTATGTCTCCAATTGCAACCTCTTGAGATGCTCCATATAGAAACTTTAAATAGGTCACTCCCTGCCTATTTCCCCAAGTATACAAAGAAATGTTTGTGAGCTCTCTTTCTAAGAGATGTTAAAACTATAAATGAAGACAGCAAACCGTCAAATAAAATACACTCACTGTTGCTATTCTGAAAACTGTTGACTCCAGAACAGTCTGGAAGATGGATGTCATGGCTTGGCTATATTGTATTCCTTACAGCAGACTCCTTCACTGAAGGGCTGGCTGAGGGCTCGTTCTGGGGGCTCTAATAGTAGGGAGTGGATCTTCAGTGTTAGGAGAGCAGCTTTTAAAGGACAGTTTTCCTTAGCTCTCTTACTCTCTGCTTGTCTGCCATTAGAAACACTGCTTTCATATTCTCCCCACTGGGGTGCTGAGATTTACCTCAGGTCACAGTAAAGGAGCTGGCTTATTGTAGACTGAAATTTTCTAAATCATGATCTAAATAATCCTTTAAATGTGGTGGTTTGAATAATAACAGGCCTCATCTAGACTGATATATTTGAACACTTGGAACTGGTTGGGAAGGATTAGTAGGTGTGGCCTTGTTGGGAGAGATGTGTCACAGAGGCAGGTTTGAAATTTCAAACAATCTGTGCTATTCCTCCTCCTGATGATGGATTATGATGTGAGCTCTCTACTATCCCTACCACCATGCCTTTGATCTGCCATCATGATCTCAAATCCTCTGAAACCATGAGCCTAATGAAATGCTTCCTTTTTTAAGTTTTCTTGTAACATAACTAAGATAGAAGTTGGTACTAGGCAGTGGGATATTGCTATGGCAGACCTGACCATGTTGTACTTTAGAGAAATGTGGAAGAGTGGGGCTTTTGGACTAGAAAAGCATTTGAAAATTATACACAAACTTAATGAGCCATTTAAGTAGATGTCTAGGAATAATGTTGAGAACAGTGTGTCCACATTAAGATGTCTTCCTCAAAAGGTATCGGAGGAGGACAATGGAAGCAGCTGGAGTAGAAACCATCCTTGTGAAGATTTGGAAGGAATGCAGATGCTTTCTGCTCTCATTCTAAGAATTCTCCTGAGTTTAAGTTGAAAAGTAGTGAACTAACTTTGGTGGAAGAGATGTCAAGACAATCTAGTATTAATTCTGTGGCATGATCACTAGTCATTTTCACTCTTATGCAACTCTACAATGGAAAACAGCAAGTGGGGCCACAGAAATACAACATTTGCATTTTAAAGAGAAAAGGAGCACCAGAAAATTTACTGTGACCAAGGCTTGTGTTAAAAGCAATAACGAGATTAAGTAGAGGCCTTATCTGCAATGTAATAAAGGGAGATGTGCCCTCAAGGACAGACCCCAGCCAACAAGGCGTCCAACTTCTCAATATAAATTGTCTAAGAAAGTCTCTACTGTAGCAGTGAGTTTAGCTACATTGGCTCCCAGTGGGTTCTGCTTCCAGCCACCTCATCCCCAATCCCCACACACAGGTCAGTTAATTTATGATACGCTGTGACTGACTAGCGCAAAAGCTGGGGACTTCTAAACTCCTAAGCCTTCCCCTTCTAGCGAATGTGCCCCTCCTGTACTCCTGCGACTCCTAACCCTTCTCCTGTTACCCTAGGCTCAATTGAGAAAGTAGCCAGTGGTCCACCACTTGCCCAAATTCTTACAAGACTGGGCAGCTTTCTCTCCTGCAGCTCCTGTGTCCCATCCTTCTCCCTCCCACCCCTCGTCCCAGGCATTGAGTCATTGCAGTTCTCCATCTTTTTTTTTTCCCCAGTTCTTCACTCACAAATCTAAAGGTTCCGCCCCCCTCTCTCTGCCCAGCCATTGGCCATTGACTCTTTATTGATGGATCAAAAACCAATTGAGAACAAGGACCTTTTGCATTTGGACACACAGATTCCTGATTAATTCAAAGCATTAGAACCAATCCCAACACTCTTCTAAAAGGCAGCAACATACAAAACCTATTGCAAATGTGATTCAAGAGAGCCAATCTCTATCCCAAGAGTTGTTGTCCCCATGGTTCTTTTTTTAGAGTTCTGAAGAATTAATGAGTGGAGAGATAATAGAACATTACTCTGTAGTTAAGGAGCACCAGCTAGACTAGGTAATGTGTACCAGGGCAGATCCTGAGTGGAAGCCCTGGGAAGCCATTGAGTGAAGTGTGAACATGGACCTTTAATTGTATGGAAGACCCAAGATAAAAAAGTGCCAGAACTGTGACCAAGGAATGTGACCAGCCCAGAAGATAGAAAATTGTTGCAGACAACAGAGTTGAAAGCAAAGAGTTAGTTAATTAATTAAGCCTTTTGATACCAGACACAGGGTATAAGATTTGGAGTTTGCCTTTTTGGGGTTTAATTTTTCTTTAGTCCAGTATGTCCCAACACCTCCTTTTTAGAATACTATTGTGTGTTTTGTTCTACTGCAACCTGAAAGTATATAATTTGCATTTTAATCCTACTGGGGCCTGTAGTCAAGAGATTGCCTGGATCTCAGAAGAGACTTTGGGTTTTTTAAACAGTGGCGAGACTGAAAGACTAGGAATACCTCTGAAGCTGGTCTTAATGCATTTTACATTATGATATAGCAACAAGCTTATGGGGGACAGTGAGTGGAATGGCATGGCATAAATAAGAACCCCTCCCAAAGGCTCCTATATTTGAATACGCGGTTACCATGGACTTAAGTCTTATTTATATTTGCACACTCTAAATGCCAGGGTAATGTACTTATGTACTAATGGCTAACTTCAATGTTAGTGACTCTTCAGCAATATTTCTTCTTCCTTTCTAAAGAAAATTACCTGTCAAATCTGAATTCTGTGTTTCTTTACATTTAAACATAATTCAAAACTTAATAGGGTAAGGTCTTTGTTTCCTAAATAAAAGTTTTGCTTTACTTCCCACGTATACGAGAATAAAGATAGAGTCAAGTCAGGTCACGGTATGTTTTTCTCATTGCCCATGCGCAGATGGCTCTCTTCTTTCTTATGACTACTTGCTAATGTCTCTGTTGCTAAAATATGAAACTATCTAAAATCAAAAGCATAAAGAAATTCTAGAAAGGTTATTTTCTTCAGAAGCCATCAAGTTTAGTTCACGTCAATTCAATTCTAAAAGAATTCTGAACATTTGTAATGCCATCATTTGAATAGAAAATTGGTTTTGAGCTTGGCTTCATGGGCTTATGCAATGATCAGTGAGTTGTGTTAACAGGTGGATCAGAGTTCTATGAAATACTGCATCCAGGCTAAGCTGAAATGAAGGAAATAAGCAATGTCTTCTCAAAATATTCTGCTGGCTGGGCAGAGCCCACAGGTATAGTGGGGCAAAGGTAAGATGAGATGACTGGGAGGCCCGTGTAATGGGGTGCATAATGGGAAAATCCCCCAAATAATTAATAAAAATATCATGTTGGAAAAGTAAATAAAACACATAAGTTTATTTTTATTTGGAGTTAAATTCTCCCCATATACACAGGCTAGGCTTAAACCCATTGTTCCCTTTTAGTGTTCCCTTGCAATCCTCAGTACAGGGATTACAGGTGGATGCTACTATCCCAAGCTGAAATTTATTGTTTTAATTAAAAATAAATTAATTCTCTTGCCATGAAAAAAATATTCTGCTGGTTCACCTTCTCTATCCATAATTTCCAACACAAAGTGCTTTGCAAAGTGCTGTCCTACCTATTTCTTATCCTTAGTGTTTTAAATTATTTATATCATTAATCTTTTTTTTATATTCCAGCCATTATCTACCTCTGGGTCCATCCTCTGACAATTCTTCATCCCAATCCTCCTCTCCTCATCTCCAATAGGATTTCCCTACACACCACACATACTCCCACACCCCACCAGGCCTCCTGATTCCCTGGGGCCTCAAGTCTCTCAAGGGTTAGGTGCATCTTCTCACATTGAGTCCAGAAAAGGAAGTCCTCTGCTGTATATGTGTCAGGGGCCTTGGATCAGCTCTTGTATGCTGCCTGGTTGGTAACTCAATATCTGAGAGATCTTGGGGTCCTGGTTTGTTGAGACTACTGGTCTTCATATGTGGTTGCCTTCCTCCTCAACTTCTTTCAGCCTTTTCCTAATTCAATCACAGGGATCCTCGACTTCAAACCATCAGATGGGTGTAAGTATCTGCTAGCCAGCTTCTTGCTGGACATCTCAGAGGGCAGCTATGCTAGGCTCCTGTCTGTAAGCACATCATAGCATCAGTAATAGTGTCAGGCCTTGGAGCCTCCCCTTCAGATGGATCCTAATTTGGGCCAGTCACTGGACCTCCTCTCCCTCAGTCTCTTCTCCATTTTCATCCCTACAGTTCTTTTAGACAGGAACAATTCTGGGTCACAGTTTTTGACTGTGGCAACCCCATCCCTCCACTTGATACCCTTTCTACTGGAGATGGATTCTACAAGTTTCCTCTCCTCACTGTCAGGCACTTCATCTAAGGTCCCTCCCTTTGAGTCTTGATATTCTTTCATTTTCCAGGTCTCTAATATATTCTAGAGAGTCACACCACCTCCCACCTCCCGAGGTTGTATATTTCCATTCATTCTGCTGGCCCATGAGGCTTCATTCCTGGTCCCCCTTTCTTCTACCCCTCTCTCTCCCCTATCCCACCCAGTTCTTTCTGCCCTCTGCTTTCTTCTCCTTCCCAAGTAGGATTGAAGCATCTTCACTTGGGCCCTTTGACTTATTAATTTTGAGTTCTGTGAATCGTGTCCAGGAAAGCCTGTACTTTTGGCTAATATCCATTTATTAGTGAGTACATAGCATGCATACCCTTTTGGGTATGAGATACCTCACTCAGAATGATATTTTCTAGTTCCATTCATTTGCCTATAAAACTCATGATGTCCTTGTTCTTAACAGCTGAGTAGTATTTCATTTTGTAAATGAACCACATTTTCTGTATCCATTCTTCTGTTGTGGGATATCTGGGTTGCTTCCAGCTTCTGGCTAACACAAATAAGGCGACTATAAATATAATGGAGGACATACCCTTGTGGCATGGTGCCATATATTTTGGGTATATGTCCAGGAGCAGTATAGCTAGGTCTTCAGGTAGATCTAGTTCCAATTTTCTGAGGAACCTCCAGATTGATTTCCAGAGTTGTACCAGTTTGCAATACTTCCAGCAATGAGGGGTGTTCCTCTTTCTCTGTATTCTCACTAACATATGTGTCAACTGGTTTTCGATCTTATCCATTCTGATTGGTATAAGGTGTAATCTCAGGGTCATTTTGATTTGTATTTCCCTGATCACAAAGGACTTTGAACATTTATTTAAGTGCTTCTGCGTCATTTGAGATCCCTCTGTTGTGAATTCTCTGTTTAGTTCTATATCCCATTTTTTTGAGTGGGTTATTTGTTTTTGTTGTTGTTGTTTTTGTTTTGTTTTTTTTTTTTTTGGTGGTTAGCTTCTTGAGTTCTTTATATATTTTGGATAGTAGCCCAATAAAAGAATTTCTGTGAGAATCACCAACCCTGACCTCAAGCTATATTAAAGAGCAATAGTGATTTTAAAAATGGCATGGTATTGGTACACAGACAGACAGATTGATCAATGGAATAACATTGAAGACCCAGAAATAAAGCCTTACACCTATAGACATTTGATCTTTGACAAAGAAGCCAAAAATATACAATGGATAAAAGAAAACAACTTCAATAAATGGTGCTGGTCTAACTGGCTGTCTGTATGTAGAAAAATGAAAATATACCCATATTTATCACCTTGAACAAAGCTCAAGTCCAAGTAGATCAAGGACTTCAACATAAAACCAGATACACTGAACTTAATAAAAGAGCAAATAGCCTCAAACTCATGGGCATAGGGGGAAATTTCCTAAACAGAACTCCAATGATTCTAAGATCAAGAAATGATAAATAGGACTTCAGGAAACTGAAAAGCTTCAGTAAGGTAAAGGACATAGTCAATAGAACAAATTGCCAACCTACAGATTGGGGGAAAAAATCTTCACTTAATTCAACATCTGATAGAGTGCTAGTATTTAAATTTTCTTTTTTTTTTTTTTTTGTTTGTTTTTCGAGACCGGGTTTCTCTGTATAGTTGTGGCTGTCCTGGAACTCACTCTGTAGACCAGGCTGGCCTCGAACTCAGAAATCCGCCTGCCTCTGCCTCCCAAGTGCTGGGATTAAAGGCGTGCGCCACCACCGCCCGGCCTTAAATTTTCTTATTCTTATTATCTGGGGTTCCTCACCAGTAACATACTTGTCTCTAGGAAGAAATACCTGTTTGGCATCTTTAAAGCAGTATTGTGAGTAATACTTTGCAAATTACATGGTTGGTATCAAAGATTTTGAGAAGTATCAAGTTTTTATTTAAGTTGTGCTGAAATTTTTCTTCCTTTGGTTAATTTGGTGATTAGATTCATGTGAAGATTGGGTGTGTTTATTTTCTCTCATAGGAACATGACTCTAAAGCATATAATAGACAAGTAATGAAGCCATGGTTTGTTATATCAACCATGGCAGAAATTCAAAATCAGCTTTGTCTAGTGAATAAGTCATTTGTGAAATGTATAATTTAAGAAGTTCTTTTGCTCAAGAGTCTGTTCTGTTCTTTCTCCTCTTTGTGTCCTGTCACTTTGTGTCATTGTATTTTCCTGATCTTACAAAGTAGGGAGGAGTTTCTGGAACATACATGTTAGTGTTCCAGTTAAGGGCTCATAGTTCATATGAACTACTTCATTTCGAGAAAGACTAAATCAAAGAAGCGATGTTACTGCCATTATCTATAGCACATGGACTAAAAGGAGAGTTTGAGTAAAATGGCTGATGAACATTGCCTTCAAGTTTCTTGTTCACAATAAGAGATATTTTGCTCATATTTCACTTAAGACCTGTTTTTCCTGAATGAAGTTGGAAACATCTTAGCAATGATACGATTGAACTATACTCTCTTTTCTAAAATGCAAAAGTCTTTCTCATCCAGAAGATAAGATACAGAAATCAAGGGACAAGTAGAAATAGACAATGATTGAACACTACTATCATCTGATATAAGAGAACCTCAAATCTGGTGAAGCTGTACCTCTATAATATGTCCATTCCAGGTTCAGTGGCACTGAGATGACAGAGAAAATTGTGGATCTTGGAGGCAGTTAGAATCAATTCTTTCTTGTCTGTGTACCAGAAGTTTCATATTGGCCAAATGGCTTTGCTTCTTCTAACCTCAGGTCTACTATCTGGAAAATAACAATGAGACTGTACATGGAAGCTAACAAAAGCTGTGGCTACTTAATAAAAGTTAATAATTGGCACAATGTATAGCATATGTATGAAATAAAAGTGACCATTTTTACACAATACATTGAAAGTTTATACATTATCCATATCTAAACCAAATGACCAAAAGTGGTAACACTAAGTGACAGATGTTGTTAGAAAGGCATCAAATGGGGGAAAAAGTTACTATCTCTGATCAGAACAAGTACTCAAGACAAATAGTTACTGAGACAAAGGAGCATCCTAGTTTTAAGTTTCCTTTTGAAAGAGTAATTATTGTAGGTATTAGAATTACCCATAGTAGAATAGATGAAAACAGGGAGATGATGGCAGGTTTGTTTGTTTATTCTCATATGAAAAGAAGGCCAGAGGTAATCAGCTGTGGTGCATGTCTCATTAGTCAGTATAAGTCCAAATGCATTGTTCAATGCAATTCTTTTAAATCAACTCCATTTTCAAAGTCAAGAGGTAGCTACTGGATCTCTGGGCATCACATCAATATGCCAGGAGAAAGAAGTAGGGAAGTCAAATGCACATAATACCTACTTAAAAACGCCACTCTCAGGATTATGGAGTTATAAAGACATCAGAGAAATGTAGAAATGTAATGTTCAACCAAAGTATGTTGTTGCTCAATCAAATATCAAGATCTATTACACATATAACATTGAGACTAAGTATTTGGTAAGTCCCTACCACAACTCTTTGTCTACAAAGCAGCATTTCTGTAGGGAACGTTATTGTAGAAATACAAGAAGTGAAGTAAATTAAAAGTGTACAGTCAACAAAGGAAACTCTATGGAGCAGTAAACAAATGAATAGAAAACATATCTTTTTAAAGTTAAAACACAAAACATCTTATAAGATCCATCAGTCAAGACACACACACTTACAGAAATGTACATACACATGTGCACATACATCATGCATACCCATACACACACATACGTACATGGACACACATAATACTCATGTATACACACATGAGAGAAATAGTTGCAAACTATTATGAGATTTTTTTTAACTACAGAAGAATTCATGATGTAAAAATTATATAACAGTGATTTAGAAAAATAGTTTTTATGGACAGTTTTAAAAACCTGAAATTTAATTAAGAGGAGGAAAATGAATAAATAACATTAAGCTTAAAAATCACATCAAGGACTTTTTTTCTCCAAAGGCACATGATCCACTGTTTCACAGTTAAATTAACTGAAACCCAAGAAAACATAAATTGCATTGTTTAAAATTACCGGGTAGAAAAACAAAATTGTAATTTCCAGTTAATAAAAATAATAATAAAACATTAAAATTATTCTACTAAATAGATCTGACCAGAAGCATAATGATAGAAAGAATAAGTATTAGTCTTCAGAAGATAGATGCAAGTCCCCAAACAAAGTAAAAGAAAACAATTGGAAGATTCTCTGAAAGGAGGACTTAAATATGCTAGTGTTGGGGCTGAATTAATTTCCCTTGGAGGCTATGGGAATAAAATCATAGACAATTTTGGTGCACAATTGAAAGGTAATTGGTAACATTAATATCTATTCACATGAGAAGTAAAATTCAAACAAAGATGAATAAGTTTTTAGTATAAATATTCCATTTGAATGGCTGTCATCATATTTAGTGTAAGACTATAATACTGTTCCTTTTAGATTTATAAATAATACAAGTATGAAATTCATTGTTATTTATTCAACTTATTTGGGGAGTGCTAAACAAGATAATTTGAGTGAAATGATGTGTATTCTTTGTTTTTATATTTTTAAGATTTATTTATGTTATATGTGTTGGTCTATGTGTGAGTATGTGCACATGAGTTACCAATGCCTATAGGAACCAACAATGTCAGATATCCCAAGAGTTGGAGCTCCAGGCCATTGTATGATCTCTACTGTACTCTCTGAGAATCAAGCTTGGGCCCGCTGCAAGAGTGCTATATGCTTTAATCAACTGAGCCATATCTCTAGTTCTTTAAATACACTCTTATCTCAAGAGGAGAGGAGCAGTTTTTTAAATAACTTTCCAATGACATGACTAATGTAAATGAAAAAAAAAAAGGTCAGCTGGAAAAGCAACTGAAGAACTATTATAATCAAATATTTTAGTAATTCTTCATGCAGATGAGCACAATAGATTTCTTATATGTTTATAACATTCACTTTGTAGAGAAAAAAGACATTGTTATTCACTGCTGCAATTCTATTACTAGCCACTGTGGTTATAATCCAATATAAAAATGCATGCCAAATAATAAACAAATATGAGATGTCTAGGAAGAAATTTTCCTCTATGGAACGAAAAATAAAATCTTCTCTCATCTTTCTACCTGTTCATTTAACATGTATGTGGACTTCATAAATGTACTATGCCTTCTATGTGTAATTAAACCTAGACTTCGATGTATTAACCATCATAATTTGTAGCAAAATACCACCAATCTTTTGCAGGTCATCAAACTACAAGTTAGACATATTTTACATAGTTAATATAAAATTATATTTTCAGAGATCATTTTGACTTTTAGAAACCACAGAAAATTACACTGTCTTCCCCATAACTAAAATTCAGAACAATTCCATTTGTTTCTAAAATCTCCTCTTCCCCCATCTCAGTCAACCTTTCCCTAAACTCAACAGCTGCTTCCTCTCCTCTCCTCTCCTCTCCTCTCCTCTCCTCTCCTCTCCTCT
>NW_021604565.1:8081266-8081337 GCF_004785775.1 Grammomys surdaster
CTGGTTACCAGTGGACATTTAACGTCTTTTCCTGTGCTGGCTGGTTAGCAGTGGACATTTAACCTCTTTTC
>NW_021604565.1:8081347-8144102 GCF_004785775.1 Grammomys surdaster
TCTTTTCCTGTGCTGGCTGGTTAGCAGTGGACATTTAACCTCTTTTCCTGTGTTGGCTGGTTAGCAGTGGACATTTAACATCTTTTTTATGTGCTGACTGGTTAGTAGTAGACATTTCTTTCTTGGTAGCTTATGTGTTTTGTATACCTTAAAAATAACTTGTACTGATAATTAATTAAATTATTTTAAATGTCACCTGTATAATTTCTGTATGAAATAATGAAGCCTTGGTAGTAAGGTTCAGAAGAAGAGCAATGAAGAAAGGCAGAGTGCTTTTCCTAAAATGGAAACACACTGGAAATAGAACCAAAAACATACAACACTACAGGTTATGATAAAGATGTTTTAAAGAAGTTTATCGAAGCTGCATTTAATAGTCTTGGAACAGCTGAATTAATAGGAGAGATAACTCTTACAATTTTACAACAATCAAGATCCAAATGAGAAAATATCAATTAAAATTATATAACCATGAGGGTAGAAGTACATGTCAATCAAGTTTTTGTTCAATAAATGTGGTTAAGCTTCTCCCATGGGCCCTGTGAGTGGGGCCTCGTGGAACAAAGCAATGTTCCTCTTGCCTCTACAGAATGTACTAGAACTCTATAGAGAGAAATCGACAATAAACATGATAGTACCTGAAAAAAAGCAAGCAGCATTCAATAAAATAATGCCACAGAGAGGTGGTTGAGATGGTATGGCAGGTAAAGATGTCCACTGCTAAGCCGGAGGCCCTCAGTTCTATCTCTTCAAACCATGTGGTGTAAAGAGAGACGCAGTTCCCACGGGTTGTCTTCTGACCTCTGCCCTGCTCCATTAGCATACATGTGCTCACACACCTAACTAAATAATTCATAAATAATTTAATAATAAAATAAAGTAGGGATACACACCACCGAAAATCAACAAAACATCATAAAACTTGATGAAACTTAGATTTCCAAGTTAATTTTTCTGACTTTTACCACAAAAGTTTTAAATGTGTGTATGTGTGTATGTATCAACCTGAATTATATGCTTAAACATTACAACCTGCTCGTGACCGTATTATGTTTTTCTGTGCATTTCTAATTTATGTTTCCTCTTCATAATAAGCATACTTACATAAAAACATGATTAATAATTTTCAAATGAATTAAAAGTAGTGTACAGTGAAAAGTAAAAACATCTTTTTTTTTTTTTTTTTGCATGGGGCCAGCAATGGAGCAAACAAACAAGCAAGCACAACATAAAACATAGGCTGATTCTTCAAATTGATGCCCATTCCAGCATATTGCCTCGGCTTCTTGCCTAAGAGCTTTGACTATAATACTTTTCTTCATTCACATATAATCCTCCCCATTTCCCAGCTGAGGAATTTGAGTGAAGTGTGAGGGGCATTGACTTCCTTAAAGTAGTACCATGACCTGACTGGAGTGAGTGCTTTAGTAAGTGCCTGAGGACCATTGATGTGAAGAAAGAATCATTCTTCTGCCCCTTGCGTTAAAGCCACCTGTTCAATTACAATTACTAAAATGATATTCTTTGAGTACTTTACTTTTACTAGTTTTCATTGTGAGATCATTTGAGAAACTTGCAATCTGAGTGGCTACTTCCAGAGATTCTGACAAAATACTAAGCACTGAAGTCTGGGCATAAAGGTTTTAGAGGATCTCAGATAATTCTCATAAACCATCAAGCTTTAAAAAAAAAAAGTCATGACCATGTGAACAGAAGCTTTCCAGCTTTGCATTTTTTATCACAGAGATTCCATAGTCACTAATGAGCTTGTGTTTATTTGTTTTGTATTTGTGACAATAACCACGTAGCTTTGTATGTAATCAAACTTTGATTAATACAGCTTTCCACTTACATATCATATATGCAAACAAATATCTATGTTTGAAAATAAAAATCAAATCAAATTATTCAAATACTTTGTATGTGTGTCAAGTTGATATTTTAATTTTAATGTATAATTTTCATGTGAAACTTTTGTTTGAAGGAACAATAGAAAACCAAATAATTTCTAATTATTTCATGGTATTATTCTGTCAGGATCTTTCTGAAATTATGATTGTGAATTAGAGATGTCTTCAATCCTTTAGTAGATGGAAATGAAGTACACTCGATTTGTCTGTGTCTGTGTGTGTGCTTCAGTTACATGTATTTAAGTTTTGTCCTTCGCTCTGGTTTATATATAATTCTTGTTGTACGATTGCCCATGATTCCTTGATGCTCTTGTCTCTAACATCAGTTGCACATTAGTATGGATAACATAATAAACCTGTAGATATAACTGTGCAAAATGAAGACCTGAGGAAATTATGAGCTGACCCAAGGGCAAATACATTTGCCTGATAATTTAGATGAGTGGAAATTCTATGGCAGTTTGGGCAATTTGCATAATTACAATGCTTTTATATTTCACTTGGTTTTTTTATTAAATTAATATATAAACATTTAATATTTTCATCTTCAGATAAATTGTCTGTGAGAATTGTGAATTAATCCGAGTGCTTCCCCCTCAACACCCTGACATTATTTAATCTAACTTTTCCATTTTTTATACCCGAAAAATTCTATAATTAGGTTATACAACTTTATTGCAACATAATATATCCAGAATGTTTACCCACTGTTGAAAAAAACCTTCAGAAGCCTGGGACCTAAGTTTTAAAAATATTATGCTTTTAAAAATTGTTTCAAATTTTGTAAATTCTAGTTACAATGTTTAAAAAAACATAAAGGAGAGATTTAATCAAGGAGACCACATTGAAAACAGCAGATATAGGTTTGTACTTATCACAAATCCATTTTTACTGACATAGGCTTTAGGTACAAATATTTTTTCCCTATTATTCACCTCTTTAAATGCAAGCCATGTTTTCACGCACCCACTTTAAATGCGTATTTTCAGAAATGCCCATCTTAAATTGGAGCCTCATATAGATGATAAAGAGACAGAAGAAGAAATACTCAGCAATCATAGGTACGTATTAACCAATTTGTCTCCCCTTACAGGAAATTCTAAAATTTAAGCACCATAGAGTTCTAGAGCTATTCTATTTGTATTAGTAGACAGCAAAAGTCCCAAATCAGGGATTAGGAAAGCTTACAGGTTATTAGGAAAACCCTTTTAAGGAAGATCATAGCTATTAGACGACTGCCGAGAACGTTGAGATTTGTTTGAAGAATCACTTAATTACCTTCCCTACTGCTGAAGCTCAAGCTTCCATATGGAAAAGAATGTTCTTCTTTTTAATGAACTCCCAAATGCTATGGCATTTATTAAGGAAATATTTTAAGTAGAACTATTGTTCAGAAAATACTTTATTCTTTGCTCACCACCACTATTTCAGCCTGCTTCTTACTAGTGTTCTACTGGGAAATTGAAAGAAATCTCTGAGAGTGCTTGTATTCTATGTGACTTTATTCCTTACTTAACTTTTGTATTTAACTGGTTAAAAAAAAAAGTAGGTTTAGACCTGGGTAACTTCTGATCAATGAAACTACATCAGGTTACAAGTTGCTTGGTTCTATTAAGATTTTTGATATTTACTTTGCTTTTAAACTTTGTAATTAATATGAACAAAGTTAAAGCCCTTGAGAAATCAAGTTTTATTGCATACTACAAATTACTTAACATAAAAAGGCAAAGTATTCTATTTTTGAAGACTGGTTAAAGTAAATATATATGTGTGTGTGTGTGTGTGTGTGTGTGTGTGTGTGTGTGTACTTATACCATGTAAATAGCATTATACTAAAAATATGAATTGATTAGCCCTCAGCCAACAAATAGTAGGCTTCCACAAAGGACTGTGAAGACCTGACCATTAGAGTAAACATTTATAAAGAAAAGCAATCATTTTGATGTAGGTAGACCTTAAGAATATGAAAGTGTTTCCATATGAAACTGAAAATTGTCCTTTCAAGATCTGTGAAAAGTTGTGTTGGAATTTTGATGAATCTGTAGATGGCTCTTGACAGCATGTTCATTCTTACTACATTAATCTGACCGATTTACGAGCATGGACATCTTTTCATATTTTGATATTTTCTTCAATTTTTTTCTTTTTTTTTAATTTTTATCATAAAAGTCTTTCACTTGCTTGGATAGAGTTACCCTAAGATGTTTTATATTATTTCAGACTGTTGTAAAATGTGTTGCTTTCCTAATTTCTTTCTCAATCCATTTGTCATTTGTGTATAGGAGTTTTTTTGTGAGTTAATCTTGTATTCAGCCACTTTGATGAAGGTGTTTGTTAGGTGTAGAAGTTTCCCAATGGAATTTTTAGGGTCATTTATGTATACTATCATATCATCTGTAAATCAGAATACTTTGACTTCCTTCTTTCTTTCCAATTTGCATCCCCCTTGATCTGCTTCATGTGTCTTATTGTGTTGTGCCAGAAAATGTCGTGAACACCAAAAAGACCACAAAAGAGGTAAATTCAAAGCAATAGCATTAAGGCCTCTTTATTCAAGCTGAAGTTTGGGCCACACCACCTTCTCTGGTGCAGAAGAATGGGAGGGAGCCGCCAATCCCAGTTTCAGGCAAGAATTTATAGAGGCAAGAATAAGATATCTAGCCTGGTCCACATTTGATTTGGGGGCCATTATGGCCTTTAACATAATTGGCTGGTATGGGGAGCCAAACCGTAAACTTAACTTCTGCTTTCCTCCTGATTGGTGGTTGTGAGGAAGTGAAGTGTCAGGGGCAGGCTAGTAACCTGGAGGTACAGATTTGTTGGGGAATAACCTGGAAACTGGTGTTAGACGTGGGTCTTCTTCTTCGGGGTAACCTGGAAACTAGTGTTAGACACAGGTCATGTTGGAGGCTAACCTGAAAACTGATGCTAGGTAACTGTCTGTTAGGTAACTAGAGTTCAACCTTAGGTTCTCTAAGATGGAGTCTGTCTTAGTCAGGGTTGTATTCCTGCACAAAACATCATGACCAAGAAGCAAGTTGGGGAGGAAAGGGTTTATTTAGCTTATACTTCCACATTGTTGTTCATCACCAAAGGAAGTCAGGACAGGAACTTACACAGGGCAAGAACTTAGACGCAGAAGCCAATGCAGAGGCCATGGAATGGGGAAGCTTACTGTATTGCTTCCCCTGACTTGTTAAGCTTGCTTTCTTATACAACCCAGGACTACCAGCCCAGAGGTGGCACTAACCACAATGGACCGGGCCCTCCACCCTTGATCACTTAATTGAGAAAATGCCTTACAGCTGGAACTCATGGAGGCATCTCCACAAGGGAAACTCCTTTCTCTGTGATAACTCCACCTTGTGTCACTTTGATACACAAAACCAGCCAATATAGAGTTTGAACCCAAAAGATTTGGTTTCAATTGCTCTAGCTTATAATTAGATATAAAGAGAGTGGATGACCATGTTTTGTTCTGAGTTTAGTGGAATTGCTTTAAGTTGTTGATGTTGGCTATACAGGTGCTGTAAATTGACTTTATTATATTTAGATAATAAATAATAAATATTCCTAATCTCCCTATTACATGTATCATAAAAGGGTGTTGGACTTTGTCAAAGATTTTTTCTGCATCTAATGAGATGAACATGTGTTTTGTTTTTTTTTTGTCTTTCAGTTTGTCTATATAGTGGGCTATATTTATCCATGAATGCATGTTGAATCATCCTTGTATTTCTGGGATTAAAACCTATTTGACCATGGTGGATGGTCTTTTGCTGTACTTTTGGATTCAATTTGCATGTATTTTATCTCTAATTGATAACTACTTGCAAATGGATATTTAGTTTTCTCCCAGGGAGTCTCTCCTGGAAAGCAAAGAAGAAAAAACTCTAAATTGGCCTGGAATTCTCATCATTTGCAACTCACAGTGAAGACCTCCGCAGAGGGGAGATCCTCTCTCAAGTCTCAGAAAGTCGCGACCACCCAGTAATCTACTCGAGACACCATATACCGGAGCAATTGCGAGGTTATTTATTAGGGCGTGACAGCTAGCTGCCGGTCAATTCGCATGCCCACGCAGGAGCTGAATTGACCCCGACTGCCAGTTGGAGGGGTGTTTTTAAAGGGAAAAACCACAAACCAAGGAAATGAGGAGGGGGTGAGGGGGTTGCTAGGGTGGTATAACATAAAAATAGTGGAACATTCCAAAGGAACCCAACCTACATGAGTCAGGATCAGATGAAAACTCTCTATACACTTATCTTTCTCAAGAATGTAGTCCTGCCCTGTCACTTCCGCCTTGCCCTGTCACTTCGGCCTTGCCCTGTCACTATGGTTCTCAGCTTGGTTCCACCTGACTAAATTGCATTCTTTCCTTTCTCTTTGCGGGTCGCCAGTTCCAGTAGTGGTGACTGGTCTTTCCACATTCCTAAAGAAAGCCTAAAGAATATTTTATATCTAAAAAGGATTCTATATACCCAGTATCCATAACTTTTCCCTCTACAACAGACACAACAAATGAGCAAGTTGAATGAACACCAAAGGCTCAGGCTCTAAGATCAACTATAGGCAAAGGGGATCTCATAAAATTGAAAAACTTTTGTAAGGCAAAGGACACTGTCAACAGTACAAAATGGTACCCTACAGATTGGGAAAAGATCTTTACCAACTCTACATCTGATAGAGGACTAATATACAAAGAACTCAAGAAGTTAGACTCCAGAGAACCAAATAACCCTATTAAAAATGGGACACAGAGCTAAACAAAGAATTCTCAACTGAAGAATCTCAAATAGCTGAGAAGCACCTAAAGAAATGTTCAACATCCTTAGTCATCAGGGAAATGCAACCCTGGTATTCTACCTTACATCAATCAGAATGGCCAAGATCCAAAACTCAAGTGACAGCAAATGCTGGTAAGAATGAGGAACAAGGGGAACACTCTTCCATCGCTGGTGGGATTGAAAACTGGTACAACCACTCTGGAACTTAATCTGGTGCTTCCTCAGAAAATTGGAAATAGTTCTACCTGAAAACCTAGCTATACCACTCCTGGGTATATACCCAAAAGATGCTCCAACATATAACAAGGATACATGCTCCACTATGCTCATAGAAGCCTTATTTATAATGCCCAGAAAGTGGAAACAACCTAGATGTCCTTCAACAAAGGATTGGATATAGAAGATGTGGTAGATTTACACAGTAGAGTACTACTCAGCTCTTAAAAACAATGACTCCATGAAATTCACAGGCAAATGGACGCAACTAGAAAATATCATCCTAAGTGGGACAACCCAGTCACAAAAGAACACACATGGCATATACTCACTAGTAAGTGGATATTCAGGGAAAAAAAAGCTCAGAATATCCATGATACAACCCACAGACCTCAAGGAGAAGGAAGATCAAAGTGTGGATGCTTCAGTCCTACTTAGAAGAGGGAACAAAATAATCACAGGAGGTAGATGGGGAGATAAGGGTGAGGGAAAAAATGTGTGTAGGATTAGATGTGAGAGGACATCAGGGTGAAGTACAGAGGGTCAGGAAATTGAACAAAAGTGTGTAGCAGTCGGGGATGGGGAACTGGGGGTAGTGACTAGAAAGTCCCAGATGCCAGAGACTCAAGAGGTTCCCAGGACCCAACAGGGATGACATTAGCAAAAATATCCAACAAAGGAGAGAGAGAACCTGTAGGGACCTTATCCAGTGAATAGGCACTCCCACCGGTGGAGGGATAGGGCCACACACCTATCTTAAAAATATTAACCCACAATTGCTCCTGTCAAAAGAATACAGGGACAAAGAGTGGAGCAGAAACTGAAGGAAAGGCCATCCAGAGACTGTCCCACCTAGGGATCCTATCTGCAGACATCAAACCCAGACACTATTGCTGATGCCAAGAAACACTTGCTGACAGGAGCCTGGTATAGCTGTCTCCTGAGAGCCTCTGCCAGAGCCTTACTCATACAGATGTGAATGCTTGCAGTCAATCATCAGACTGAGCACTGGGATTCCAATGGAGGAGTTAGGGAAAGTACTGAAGGAGCTATAGGAGTTTGCAACCCCATAGGAAGAACGACAATATCAACCAACCAGACCATCCAGAACTACCAGGGACTAAACCATCAACCAAAGAGAACACATGGAAGAACCCATGGCTCCAGCTGCGTATGTAGCAGAGGATTACCTTATCTGGCATCAATGGGAGGGGAGGCCCTTGGTCCTATGACTCGATGTGCCAGCTTAGGTCAATGTTAGGGCACTGAGGCAGGAGTGGGTGAGTAGGTAGGGAAGCACCCTCATAGAAGTGAGGGGTTGAGAAAAGAGGCTTTCTGAGGGGAAACTGGGAAGGGGGATAACATTTAAAATGTAAATAAATAAGATAACCAATAAAAATGATTAAAGATACTGTGATGGTTTGTATATATTTGGGCCAGGGAGTGGCACTATTAGGAAGTGTAGCCTTGTTGGAGTAGGTGTGTCACTGTGGGCCTGGGTTTAATACCCAAGTCCTAGCTGCCTGAAAGCTAGTCTTAGAGGCCTGCAGATGAAAATGTAGACCTCTCAGCTCCTCTTGCAATATGCCTACCTGGATGTTACCATGTTTCTCCCTTGAGACTAAATTTCCTAACCTGTAAGCCATCCCCAATTAAATGTTTTCTTTATAAGAGTTGCCTTGGTCATAGTGTCAATTCCCAATAGAAAACCCTAAGACAGATACATAATTATGTAAAATAATCTATAGACACAGTTTAAATATTGATTTCATATTTTCAATAGATAAAATCATTTACTCAGTTAAGTTTGTGAAAAAGGAGGAGAATCAGGAGTCATTTATGAAACTATCTGCATTTCACTCTATTATTTTATTTCAAATTAAAATTTGGCCATGATTTCTCCATTTACCTCACCACACTCTTCCAATGAATCTGAGATGTATTCTCACAGACTACCTCTAAGGCTTCGGTCAGGAGCTTCAGGTTCTCAGTTTTGGTTGGGACTTTAAAAAAAAGATACACATTATTTTTTTCCATTTTTCTCTGCAAAATTATATATTAATCAAACCATGTCTTTTTGAGATTCACGTCCCTTTCTAATTTAGATACATTTCAAGTATTGACTATTATGCCTCTGAAGTCTGTCTCTGATGCTGAAATAGGCAAAGTGTTCTAAGTTCTACTATTATTTTTGGGAAGAGTAGCCTTTCAGTTGAGTCTAAAAGCTTAACACTTACTTAGGAAGTGCTTCTCTTATCAATCAAGCAGTACTTGTGCCATACCTGTGATTTTACAAGCATGAACTAATCACAGAGTATCACCTGATAAATACAACTAAATCCTTGCTTTCAGGAAGTATATAGTTAGTTGGCAGGGACACGGGTCATTTTTGTATCACATGACCTGCCAACCCCTGGACGGATGGTAGCTCCAATGCTCCTTTGACCACTTGACACTCAAAAACTGTGGACGATAAATACAGACGCTACATTTATCACAAAGCATTGTTTCACCCTGTGGTAGGTTACATTTATCTTCTCTGTGTTCTCTTCACCAGCTATGCCTAAATCTATTGCTGTGCATAGAACAGTTAACTTTTAAGTGCACAGTATAAGGTTTTCTAACTTGATCGACATGGAACAATCACTGTAATCAAGATAAAATTTTACATCTCCTCCAATTCTTGCCTTTTATCTTCCCCTAGTCAAGTCTCTCCCTGAACTCCAATCATCGGTTAATGATTTGAATGTTTTCCTACAGCTTATAAGGTAGCAAATTAATAAAGGGGTTATTTTGTAGCCATAGTGCTGGACACATGGTCCCTGTGCTTTAGAATTGGATCTATTTTGCTACTTGAAGTAGCATTTTTAAATTTTTAATTGTTGAATAGTATTAGCGTAGAAACTTCTGTGTTTTACTACATATGAGCCTGACTTGCTTATGGGTTTAGGCTATTAAAAAGGTCAGCCTTTACATTTTGCACTGAGGATGTTCTATATAAACTTCATTAAAATAATGAGAGCATCCCTCTTTGATTTATTTTCTCTCACATAAAAATTTCACGTTTCTAGCATTAAGCATAATGTTACAGGTGAACTTTCTCAAGTCTGTTGGAACTATCTTCCTAGAGGATGCCCCAAAGCAGCTCATTGAGATTAGAGAATGCCTTTTCTCAGCTCCATGCACAACAGCTTATAGCTTTTGCAATACTTAGCATGTTACACACTAGGAGTTGTAGAGAACTCTACATTCTGTCCAGAAGTAGCTCTGTGGTTCTCGGAAAAGAAAGCATCTCTTCATGACCCTCTGTCTTCCAAGGGGAGCCTGCTCCACTGTGATCTGCCATCGGCTTGCATACAGTATTGCCAACATTTTCTTTGATAACAAGAATATCTTTTAGATAGCAGTCAATCATGCTAGTCAAGACCCAAGGCTCATCCAGCAGTTTCTATTGGTGGCACATTTAAAATGATTGTATTCTAGTTTAAGGAGAGAGAGGCAGCTCCTAGTTAGCTCCCAGATGAAGGACAAGAAAATATCACTAATTGCACAGCTTTTATTTTTTAATGAAAATGTTCTACCAAGCATCTTTAAAGTTAGCCATTTTATTCTCATGTGTGTGGGATGAATATCATAATTTTGGAGTCAAACCTTTGCAAATCCCAGATAGGGATGCACTTGCTTGATTTTGAAAAGCATGTGTTGTTCTATCATTCCATTTCTCTATGTGCATTATTCAATATGGAGGTAGAATTAATTTAATCCTGTAATATACAATAGAATAACTCCTCGAAATCTGAACCTTTAACTTTATTTGGGATTTTCTTGATTTTGTCATACTGATGGGATTTATATCCTATACTTAATGATTAGGTGAACCATGTCCATGAAAAAGGAAAGGAGCAACGAGCATCATTGTCCTCCTTTAAATCAACATGAATGTTTCCAGTAGTTAACAAATTGCTTAAGAGGTTAATAAGTAAAAATTCAAGGTAAGCCTATCAAGACTGGCAGAATTGTAAAAAGTAAACATTGACTATTAAAGTCAAAACCAGAAACTAATGTCTTAGGTATTTGTAAATCATATTTTTATGTTTTGAAGAGATATTTTTATTTTTATTCTAGACATTTATGTGTAAATGGATATGAGAGTGTGTGCCTCTATGAGTACAAGAGGTGAAAGCTTCCACAAGAAGGTGACAGATAGCCTGTAGCTACAAACCCCATTCCAGAAGGGGACACTGGGACACAAACTCCTGTCCTCTGCAAGAGCAGCATACACTCTTAGCTACCCAGGGAAGAAATATTTTCTTCAAAATCTTACTGTATGTCTATGCATCTCATTTAAATGCCAAAACAAGAGAAAATGCTGAAGTTTGAAGAATGTAAGTGCACAGGAAGAGTTTGTATCCTTTTTGCTACTGATATTCATCTTTGGGTTGTATTTTAGTTACAACATTTGTCCTTCCCTTTCCTCCATCCAAACCCTCCCATGAAACCCTTGATTCCCTCCTTCAAGCCCATGGCCTTCTTTTCAATCATTTGTCATTGAAAGCCTAAAAGTGTGTGTGTGTGTGTGTGTGTGTGTGTGTGTGTGTGTTTGTGTGTGTGTATGTGTCTGCGCACACACACGCAAACACGCTATTATGTGTATATTACTAAATATAACCTTTTGTGTCTGTATAGTATTTTTTGTGTATTTTCAAGACTTACTGTTTGGCACTAGAAAACCATTTGGGATACTCTACTCTGCGTAAAGACTTCTCTCCCATTTGAATCTTCAATCAGTTGCCTGTATTTCTTTGTGTAGAGTTAAGCCTCATGGGTTTCTCCCAATGCAGTTTGGCATGTTCATTGGTATCCTGCTTGTTCATCTCATGTTCAGATGGTCATGTTGATAAGGCTTTGATAGGAAGCACAATCTCATGGCAATCCCTGATACTCTGGCTTTTTCAATCTTTTTTCTTCTTCATCCACAATATTCCTTGAGACTTAGGTGTGGGAATTTTTGTAGCTGTATACTGTTGAGACAGGGATCTACAAATACATTGTTATTGGTCTCCATCTATTGCAAAGAGAAATGTCTTTGAGCAGGGTTAAGGCTACACTTATCTGTGGGCATAAAGACAAATATTTATAGATTTTTGTTACTGATAATGCTAGTTTGGCAAATTAGTGGTTGTAGCACTGATTAGTTAGCTAGGTTTCCAGTACTGGGCACAATTCTCACTATTTGAGTGGAAGCAGGAGTTTATATTCTTAAGAGATGATGGAAAATATGTAATTAAATACAAAAAGACATCACAATTTGATAGTCATAAGTATATGGAGGCAGGAAGGAGTGTTATAGATAAAAAGGTATGGTTTAAACTGAGTAGGCAAGAAGCTAAGTTTTGTTAGATTTGAAGGTCAATGAAAATTAGTGACATTTGAGCTGAGACAAATTACAAGAAGAATAGTTCTCTATGAAGATATGGTGGCAGGTTGTTTCAGAAAGAGGGGAGAAAGTGAGAATGTCTTCAGGCAGGGTTCTGCGTGATAAATTAGTAGATGAGCCATGAGGCCAGTGTGGCTATAGTCTAATGTGGGAGGTAGAACATAGCTGATGATGAGGTCAGACAGGCAGGCAGCAGCTGGTTCATGTAGGGTCTTTGAAGGTCATAGCAAGTCATTAGATTTATTCCAGTGCTGCACAAAGCCTTTAGAAGGTTTTAAGCCAGGGAATGTCATGTTCTGATTAATGGGTTTAAGAAATCATTCTCTCAACTGAGAGATTATTCTAAGGACCAAGAAAAAATGATAGAAGCCAATGAGGAGGCTATAACCATGGTTCAAGTTAGAAAGTTAGAGTCAGCAATGAATTTGACCATAGGATATTTTATATATATATATATATATATATATATATATATATATATGCTGAAGGCAGACTTAATAGTACTTTTACTGGTACTTGTTTACAGATTAGTTTTAGAAAATAAGTAAAACTTATCAGTATGACTAAGAATTTGGATCTAAAACAGTTTTAGTAAATAGCTTTGCACAAAATGATTCTGATCTTATTACACATTGAAAAGGTGGTTTCAAGTATAAAGTATGTATACATTAGAATCTTAAAATTTTAAGAGAGCATCATTAGAGATACAAATGAGACATCCACATTGATGACACCTAAGGAAATAACTTACAGTACTCCAACTCAAAAATGACCAAGGATTGAACAGTGATATGCTTTCATTTTTTTTTTTTTTGGTAGAAAATGAAGTGCAACAATGAAGTGTGTTAAAAGAGAGAATCCACTGTGGTGGAACAAGGCAGATGAATATGCTTTAGAGAAACAGGAAAGAGAGTGAGGCAAAGGAAGGGAGAATGTGACTATTATAACACCTGCCACCAGTAACAGTTTATTGTTTGTATGTCTCAGCAGAACCTGCAAAGCTATGGTGAAAATAGTCTCAATCCATGCCCCTGAGAAGTCAGAACAGAAAGAATGAAACAGGACAGCAGGGGAAGCACTGGCAATCAGTTATTAAGTTCATCAATACCATAGGCTCATACTTCTAGAACATTTTAAGAAGCTTAGCAGAATAAATGTTAGAAATGATTGGCTGTGGCATAAGAGAAAGAAACATTTTTTTTCCAAGCCTCCTGTTACCTATCACTCAAATAAGATTCATTGGTTTAGAAAATTTTCAAACTTTTAGGTTTTCCCAAAGTTCATGAGCAAAGAGACATCCTTAGTAGAGGTAAAAAAAAAGTTCCTAGACATGTACACAAAGATAGGTTCAAGGCAGAGTTAAGAAAATAATTTTACCTATAAAAATCTGTGTACTGTGATAATCATTGAATGGAATGGTGAATATAAAGCTTGTAAGATAGGCCTTAAGAACATGTGAAACCCATGTTTTGTCATACCACTCAGACATAATTAATTTCCTATAGAACCTTCAAGTTAATAAATAAAATTAATTTTTACAGATCACTTGATATTGGCAGAACTGTTCAACAAGCTGTAACCTCAATGGATACAACTGAGTTTCCAGGTATAACTTGTTATCAAGAGCATTTTCTACCTGTAGATGTTAAAATATATTAAGGAGAAATGGAACATTATGAATGAGTTTATACCAATAAATGTGATGAATTAGGTGAAAATAAAAAGATATCTCTTGAAAGAGAAAAACTCAACAAGACATAGATAACCAGAATAACTCCATATCCGCTGAAGACATTGAATATGTCTTTAAAAGTATCTCTTTGAAGACAACTCTGAATCTCAATTCTATCTTAGAACATTGTTGTCTAGCATTAAAGAAAAACATTATTTAATCTTAAAGAAAAAACCTAGACAGACTAAAAGATTAAAAATAGATCCTGAACCTGTTTGATATGAAAATTTTCTTAAAATCAGTCAAATATTAAAAGATAAAAAAACTAAACCAGAATCTCTTCTGAATATAGATGTAAAAACAAAAACTTTAAAAATTTAACAAGGCAGCCAAATGATGAATGAATTGAATAGTGGTGCATCTTAATCTACTGTTATTTATCTAAAGAATGTAAGATTAGTTTAGCATTAAAATATCAGCAACAAGCAGTATGATCATATCAATAGATATAAAACACCACTAAAGGTCCAATATCTATTTATGATACTATCTCGATGATACGTCTTCCCAACATGATAAAATCCATCAGTGGAAGATATGTTACAGTTAAGGCCTGGAGACTAAATGTCTTTTCAGTAAGATCAAGAGTAAGATACATATCCATTATTATCTACTTCATTTAAACATATTCCTGGAAGTTCTAATCAGCACAGTAAGTAAGAAAATAAATTATAATAAACTTAATTTGGAAAAAGACAAGAAAAAACTCTTTATCTATAAAGAGATTCATCACTGATTCTCATCTATCCTTATAGGAAAATACTACAGAGACTCAAAAAGCTTCTAGAACTTACAGGCAAACTTAGCAGCTTCTAACATAAAAGGTTCTGCTCAATTTTTTTCATTATATTGTTACTCAGAAACATAGATAGAAAATGATATAGTTTACTGTGAATTCAACATGTGAAAGATAAATGGATAATTTTGACAAAATGTATGTTAACTTTGCAGTCAAAATAAAGTATATTTCTGAAAGAAAAAATGTAAATCCCCAATAAGTATGTGTATGTAGATGTACATACACACATATACATACATACACACACATATGTAATGTTTATGGGTTAGAAGAATCAGTGTTGAAAAGACATCAAATATTCATAAACTGTAACAGATTCAATCATCCTCAAACAAATTCGAGGCACATTATTTTGTTTTTGTTTTTTCCCTTAGAATTTTAGAATCTGGTATTTTAGTTTCCATGGAGCTGCAAAGTGCAGAAGATTTGAAGTTTGGGGAAAAAAAGAATAAATGTAAACTCTGTCTGATTTCCAGACAAAAGGTTGAAGTAATGAAGATGACAAGTATTGATGTCAACAAGAAAAATAGACCAGGGAACAAAATACATCCAGAAGTCTTCCCATATATGGAGATAGAAAATATTAATGGAAAATATTATAGAGAGAGAGCCTAGTTTTTCAACAAATGCATTCATTCTAGGGGAAAAAAATAGGAAGTGACCAGGAACAGGAGACAAACTTTTATCCATATCCACATATTTACACCATTCACAAAAAATTAACTTCAAGTGGGTCATTGACTCAGGTAAAATTAAAACACAATTCGGGTTTTAGGAATCCACAAGTCATTTGAGGATAGTTATTAACTCTCTAGACATAACATCAGGATTGGAGGACATTATGTGACTGAAACAGGACAAACACACAAATACTAAACAATTTCACCCATGACTTGGATCTTAGAAAACAAGAAACAGAAAGAAAAGATAAAATGTTGAGAGATAAGTAATTAGACAATGGTTACCAGAAATGGAAAGTATAGTAGAGGCAATTATAAACAGTGAGAAAGTTAGAAAAGCCTGAAGTTTGATTTATAAGAAGAACACTCTAGTAATTAAAATTTTTTCATTAAATTTGCAAAGAAGGTCTGGGGAGGTGCCTCAGTATTTACATAAGAGTATGTATCACTCTTGGAAAGGACCTGAATCAGGTGTCTTCAGCCTTCAGCCACACAGGACAGCTCACAACTGCCTGTATTCCAGCTGCAGAGAATCTGATGCCCTCTTCCCACTCTTTCACCTGAAGGCACCATCCTCTCTCTCTCTCTCTCTCTCTCTCTCTCTCTCTCTCTCTCTCTCTCTCTCTCTCTCTGTGTGTGTGTGTGTGTGTGTGTGTGATGTGTGCCTGTAAAAATAAAATCTTTTAAAAGCTCTAACTTTAAAAAGGATTACAAATTTGCAAATAATAAATCTCTATAGTGACCATTTACTGTCTACATGTATCTTATAATATTATGATAAATATAAATGATAAAGGCTTTTAATTAAAAGAAATTGAAAAGACAAACTATGGACCAGTTAGGTACTATTGCATCTGAAACAATCTGGCTTGTTTTTAATCCACTGCCATGTTTCCAACTAGCCTAGGCCTGCAGCCATGAGCTGAGGCAGCATACCACTGCTGCTCAGCTCAGGCCATCTGCTCAGACGGCCAGAGACACCAGCCCTGCCACATATGAGATGTCTGCGTGGGAGATGGCTCTGCCAGTCCACGCTGTCTCCACAATGCTTGGCTGAGCCCAGACCATCCTGCCATCCATATGGGGCTGGTAGGAATGAGACTCTAATGCTTAGATTATCCAGAGGCTTTATATATTTGATAATGCTCAATAACAAGATGCCCACACAATCAGAGGTGTAACCCAATACCCAACCTAGATATGTCAACTACCTTTGACTGCTAGAGACAGGCACATGTTTGCTTTCATGTTCCCCTCCCTCTGGTGCTCTCTCCCCTAGCTTCTCCTCTTCCTCTCCTTCCTCCTCCTCTTCCTCTCCTTACTCCTCCCATCTTAGCTCCTCCCAACTTGTGGGAAAAATATCCCGCTACATATCACCCTTCCTGTTAAAATAAAAAAAAAACCTTTCTCTCAAAATACAATTAGAGCACAACTATACCAATTTGTATCAGTAAGGAACAAGACAGATCTAATACCCAGTCCATCATTTTTGTTAGCTAAACAGAACCTCTGTCATCTCTCCTAACTAAAAGACTTAGTTCTGAACTTGGCCTATGTCCTGGCTTTAGAATGAATGCCATATGAAATCCATCCTCTCAAATCTACTCTCCCAAAGTAAATAGCCTGTGTTGGCTATGAGACTACAAGTCTTCAATCCTGTCAGAAGTCCAGAATGGCTGAATTAACTGAAATTACAGGAAGCACAAAGTGTGGCCTCTAAAACTTAGCTAATTTATGGAGACTGCTGATTACCTGGACAGTCCCTATACTTCAAAACTTTGGAGCATTTGGTCTTCAGCCTTCTGGCCCAGGATCATCTGACAGACATAGTAATGCAGAATTATTAAAGGCTGATCACTCTGTCTTGGTAGATATAATCAATCGACTATTCCGCAAGTGTGTCCTTCTTCTGGACAGAATATTGTCTGTAGATGAAAAGAGACAATTCTTGCCTGCTGGCTAGCTTACCACAACTGGAGTAACTCCAAAGATGCTCAAAATCTTCTTAGAAACCAAGACAGGGAAGCTGTCAGGAGCAGACAGGTCTCTAATCAAAATGAACATTTATATAGGTATGTTTGTACCGTCAATTCTATGATGTCTGACATTTTTGAAAACCAACTATCTATGTAAAGCAATCTGGACTGTTGTCCATTAACTCCTCTCAGCTATTTCTAATTAAAATCTAGAAAACACCCTAACAGTAAACTCAGAGCCATAAATTTGCTATAGGCACTTAACTCACAGGCTAACCATCTAAGATCAGTTAAAAAAATTAAAGAAGGACTGGATCTAATCCTTGTACCCACCAATTTTGACTTAATAGAAGAAAATATACCAATGAAACCCTTAAATTTGAAATCAAAATAAATTTTATACCATTTAAGAAATATAACTTTAGCTTAATAATAATTATACAGATTTCTACCAAATAGGTTATGGCTATGTAATCAATTCTAACTATTCCTCCCTGCTTCAATAAAACCATTAATTTTCCTTAGAAAGACAGCCTAATATTAACCACCTCAGTCCCCAAGCCCAGGAAATAGGGGCGCTGACTCTTCATTAACTTCTTCAAGCTGAATTTGGACATTGAGATATTCGAAGAGGGGCAGGGGTAAGGGTAAATTGATAAGCCTCTGATGTCTGTGTCTTCACTGCATGCAGGTGAAATTCTAGGACATCAGAGCAGGTCTACTCAGCTTGCTTGATGAGTAGATACACCAAGGCTGTTTATTCTGCAATATACAATTCTCAAAACAGATTTTAGTATCAAGATAATTTTTTGTTTGAATTCTGGAATCTAGTATTCTGGTGGCCTGCCTCTGTCATGTCTAATCCATATAATTCTGGGAGGTAGAAATATCTTAATCGTCTCTTCTGGAAACACACAGACAAAACCTTTTTCCTAAAACAACATTTTCTTGAGCCAGTAACCAGAATAACCTTTATCTTGACCTCTTTCCCAGAGGAAAAATATAACCGCAAGACTGAAAATCACACCCATCTTGAAAATAAAATCAAGTTAATAACTAAATTACGGTATGTACCTATTCTTTAGGCTTTCCTTATTTTTCCAAGCAGGAAATGAACCCAGAATTCCTGTGGTGCCTATGTTAGACTTAGAACCGGAGTCTCCTGTGAGGCAATATAACTTCCTATCATCTGAATACACCTGATTTACACTATCTTTCTGTTTGGCCCTCTGCCTAGAACAGTTTTTTATTTATACCATCTATCTGTTTCGTTCTGTACTCCAGAGCAGCTTCCACTTATACACTGTACTCTCTACTCTAGAGCCAGTGACAATTTTCCCTAAGTTCCAAACTGTGGGTGATAATCCCCACATGATTCAGACAAATCTGTTTATAAATCTTTCCTAAAAGCAAATAATCCCTATATTTTAACTTTATACTTAAATCAGTAACTTCTCCACAACGGAGGCCTATTTATTTGGCTCTCTTGGCTCAGAGTAGCCTTTATTTTATACACTGCACTCTCTACCTGGTTTCAGTGACAATTATTCCTATCTAATTTCCAAACCATGGGTGAAATTTCCCACATGAATCAGACAAATCTGTTTATAAATTCTTTCCTAAAAGCAAATAATCGCCATTTATAAATTCACAGTTAAATCAGTAACTGCTCCAAAACTTTGGAGGCTTATTTATTTGGCTCTGACTGCAGCAGCCTGCAATTTCTCTCAGCAGAGGACCTGCCTACCAGCAGTTCTTTGTTCACAGTTCCTGCGCTGGAGTCACATGACTCATATCAGCGCTAATCACTCACTTGCTTTCTTTTTAAAATAAAAATAAAAATACAACTTTTACTCTCAGGTGAATAGACTTAAATTTCTAGTGAATTTGTGTCTGAAGTTGGTGTGCCACTTTGTAGTGGGAGATATTTAAACTGGCACCATGCAATCTTGCTTTTCTTAATCAGCTACCATGTTCCTGACTAGCCTAGGCTTGCGGCCACGAGCAGTGGCAGTGATGTACCACCACTGTTCAGCTCTGGCCTTCAGCTCAAGCCACCAGCTCAGGCAGCCAGAGACACCTGGCCCTGCCACCCTAGACACCAGCTTGAGAGATGGCACTACCGATCATCCACTCTGTCTTCACAAGGCTGGGCTTAGTCCAGACCACCCTGACATCCATGCAGGCCCAGTAGGAATGAGACTCTAATGCTTAGATTATCCAAAGGCTTTATATATTTGGTTATGCTCAATAACAAGATGCTCATACAATCAGACGTGTAACCCAATACCCGACCTAGATGTATCAACTGTCTTTGACTGCTAGAGACAGGCACACATCCGCTTCCATGTTCCCCTCTCTCTGGTGATCTCTCTCTCTCTCCTAGCTCCTTCTCTTTGTTCTCCTCTTCCTCTCCTTCCTCCTCCTCTTCTTCTCCTTACTCCTCCTACCTTAGCTCCTCCCAACAAGCGGGAAAATTTCCTGCTACAGTACTCCAGTAAAATGTATAATCAGTGCATGCTAACAGAATGAATTCAACAGGCTACTGAGGAGCAAGAATGTAGACCTTCCCTGAACGAGTTTAGAAGCTACAACATATAACAAGGACACATGCTCAATTATGTTCATTTATTTATAATAGCCAAAAGCTGGAAAGAACCCAGATGTCCTTCAACAGAGGAATGGATACAGAAAATGTTCTACATTTATACAACGGAGTAATACTCAGCTCTTAAAAACAATGAACTCATGAATTTCACAGGCAAATGGAAGAAACTAGAAAATATCATCCTGAGTGAGGTAACCCAGCCACAAAAGAGCACACATGGTAAGCACTCACTATTAAGTGGATATTAGCCAAAAAGCTCGGAATACCTAAGATATAATTCACAAACCACATGAAGCTCAAGAAGAAGGAAGACCAAAGCGTGGGTGCTTTGGTCCTTCTTAGAAGAGAGAAGAAAATAATCGTAGGAGGAAGGGATATGGGAGGCAGAGAGGGAGGAGAGGGAGGAAAAAGAGGGGCAGGATCTGGTGTGGGAAGAGACAGAGGAGAAGTACAGAGTGTCAAAAAATTGAACAGAGATGTGTAGCAGCAAGGAATGGGGAACTAGGGGTAGCCACTAGAAAGTCTCCCATACTAGGAACCCAAGAGGTTCTCAGGACTCATCAGGGATGTCATTAGCGGAAATATCCACCAAAGGGAAGAGAGAACCTGTAGGGACCTTATCCAGTGGATAAGCTCTGCCCCACCCCCCATAGAGAGATGGGGCCACTCACCCATCCCAAAAATATTAACTCACAACTGCTCCTGTCAAAAGGAAATGCAGGGGAAAAGAGTGGAACAGAGACTGAAGGAAAGGCCATCCAGAGACTGCCCCACCTAGGGATCCATCCTGTCTGCAGACACCAAACCCAGTCACATTGCTGATGCCAAGAAACACTTGCTGACAGGATCCTGATATAGCTGTCCCTTGAGAGTTTCCAGCAGAGCCTGACCAATTCAGATGTGAATGCTCTCAGGCAATCATCAGATTGAGCACTGGGACCCTCATGGAGGAGTCGGGGAAGGACTGAAGGAACTGAAGGAGTTTGCAATCCCATAGGAAGAACAACAATATCAAACAACCAGACCATCCAGAGCTACCAGGGACTAAACCACCACCAAAGAGAACACATGGAGGAACCCATGGCTCCAGCTGCATATGTAGCAGAGGATTGCCTTATCTGGCATCAATGAGAGGGGAAGTCTTTGGTCCTGTGGAGGCTTGATGCCCCAGCATAAGGGAATACTAGGGCACTGAGGCAGGAGTGGGTGGGTGGGTGGGTGGGTAAGCATCCTCACAGAAGCAGGTGGTAGCGGGGTTGAGATAGGGGGTTTGTGGAGAGGAAACTGCAAAGGGGGATTACATTTGAAATGTAAATAAATAAAACAATCTATAAAAAACCCAAGTGAACTTCTATGTGTGTATGTATACATGTATGTATACTGTCACAAGTATACTTCTATATGTATACATGTATGCATACTGTCATGGCTGTGGTTTTGATGTAGTTTGTCACTTAGTCTCATATACTTGTTCCTAGTGTAACCAGACAAAGAGAAGAAATTTTTAAGAGGTGGCACCAGTGGGAAAGTGATGAGGCCAGACAGCTCTGCCCTGGCAAAGTTTAATTCTTTCTCCCAGGGAAGAATTCTCCTTCTTTCTTTCATGGGGACCCAAGAGTAGTGATGGTTGTCAGAGCCTGGCATCTTCTCTGTTTATTTATTCCCTGGCTTTCCACAGGCTTCTTGGTATAGAAAGATTCCCTTTCCTTTTCTAGGTCACACTGTAGTCTTAGCTTTCAGTTTCCAAAACTATGGGATAAATTAACCTAATTTGTGCACCTTAAAATTGACTGCAGAATTTATGACTTTATAATGTGATGTGGATATGTATGTAATTCTAGAAAACCTTAACTCATCTGTACAGGCAAGAATGAGATCAGTGGTTGCCAGGACTGCAATGACAGTGGGTAGACAAAGGAAACCGAAGGGAGATGAGAACATTGAGAATGAGAGATGCATATTCATTGTTTTCACTGCTAACTGGTTGTAAAACAAAACTGAAAAGAGGGCACAGAAGCACAAGAGGTCCTTTGGCAGTGATACTGGCATATCACTATCATAGTGATAGGCACAGAAGCCAATTCCTAATTGGAATGTGGATAGAAGAGAACTACAATGATAACATCTTATAATTATTTAATATCTACTCTCAGCTGAATCCTAGCAGAGTTACACACATAAACACACACACACACACACACACACACACCTAGACCTCCATTCGTATAAGGTAAATGCTACTACCACTTAGGCACATCCCCTATCTTCCTAGCTACTCTTCATTTTGAGATAAGACTTCCTAAGTTGTTCAAGGAAGCTTTGAAATTATGACTCTTCTTCCTCAGCCTTTTAAAAGATTATAGGTGCCCAGCACCAAGAACAACTCTCTATTTCATGTGTTATAACTTTGCAATAGATGTTATGTAATTTATTTCCTGTAGAAATACATGTCTTCATACATGTATTATAATTATGCAATAGATGTTATGTAATTTATTTCCTATAGAAGTACATGTCCTCATAGTATTATCAGAAACATGATTATGGTACATGCTCATAACCCCAGAACTCAAAAGGTAAAGGCAGGTGGATCAGCTGTTCATGGTAATCCTCTTCTGCATAATAAATTTGTGATTAGCCTTGAATGCATGAAACTCTGGCTCAAAAATTAATAAATAACATAATAAAACATAACAACATAAAAAAGTCCATATATCTATATAGCTTTCTTCAACTCCCTCATGGAGACTGTTGCTACCTCTTGCTATACTCTGAAAGAACTCTCATAAGCCCTTAGAGTTCAGATTCTACTACACTGCACAATTATCCACTATTTCTCTTGGATTGTTTCTTCCACTAAAGCCTGGGGTATGCAGTTTTTCTTTTAAAATTGTATTGATTATTGGTCATGTTTGTACTCCACATATTTTTTATTGTTATTATACTTGTCTTAACTGGTTCTAAGACAGTATTTAGAAGGTGGAAGAGCTTATAGTATCTGATAATATGTTATGCAGAAGGCTGTACCATTTTCAGAATTGTCTCTTCAAGCACTTAAGGTAGTGCCGAGGGCCAATGAGGTAATGCCTCTAGGGTAGGAACTACCACCTAACACATCTCTGGGTCTTTTTGTCAGTGTGTAGTCACTTACTTTGTCCCCTGGTATCAGATGACTCCTGAAGTGGCATGAGTGTCCCCAGGCTACTAGCCACTAATGTGTTGAGGACTGCTTTACACTTTCCTCTGAGCTCATAGAAAGATTAAATTGAGCCAGAAAAGCTAAAGGACCTGCCTGCGGCTAAACAGAGGGCAAACATTTGAGTCCTGCAGGCTCTAGCCCACTCCTGCTAGCAGTGGAACCCTCTTTACTTCAGCAAAACTGCTAATAGTTAGAGCATTTACAGTAATAAAGCAGAAAATATAAACAATGCTTTGTCCCAGTAACAGGCTTTTGCTGTGAGTGTCAATTCTAGGCTGCAATTTTCCCCTTCAACAAGCGGAGAGAACAAATGAAAGATGTTCTCCTTGTTTATATGTATAAAACACTTCTTAGCTCAAAAGCTGATCCTGGCGTACCATGCCCAGTGCGTGTCTGATATTTCCTATTTCAGATTTATGGCCAATTTGGAATTTGCTGCTGCTGCTGTTTGCAGCCTGTCCCATTTCTCTGGGCTAGCAAACCTATAAATAGTTTACATGCAGTTCAATTTTTTAGTCTATTTCCTTGTCAAATACACAGGCTCTGAGCTTTCAGAAATGGCAGGAGTAATCAGAATCAGACTTAGAGGATCGGAAATGGTGCTTGGCAAAGGTGTTACCGGACCCTTCTCCCTCAGTCCCCTATTCTTTCCCTTCCTCATCATAGTCTCCATAGGAAAATGGCCTTGGCTTCCCAGAAATAGCTTGCCCTTCACCAAGAGGTGCCCAGTTAGCAGCTGTGCCTTCTTCATGCCACAGTCCAATTAAATTAAAAATTTTTTCTGGTTTTGTAGTAGTCAAAAAACTGTCTTTGTCTATATTTAACAATTTTCTCTTTGGGTTCAAGAAATTCGCATTTTATGTGGAGTAACTTAATTTTATGGTGTGTTATTATATTCTTTCCCATCCTCATTTCTCTGAGATAATGACAATTTGAATTAATGGAATCATTAATGTCATCTTCTAGATTGTAAGCACATCATTTCTGTCTAGTTTCTAACAGCAATCTCATTTTCCAAGCATCAGACTTAACACAAGTTCTATCAAAACCTGTAAAAAAAAGAAAGAACTCTAGCTAAGTAGCCAAATGGGTAAATGGGAAAGCAAAATTCTCCTCCTCCTCCTCCTCCTCCTCCTCCTCCTCCTCCTCCTCCTCCTCCTCCTCCTCCTCTTTCTCCTCCTCTTCCCCCTGCTCCTTCTCTCCCTCCTCTTCCTTCTCTTCTTCCTCCTCCTCTTCCTTCTCTTTCTCCTCCTCCTCTTCCTCATGATGGTTTCTGGCCTTATCAGCTTCTAAGCCACCACCAACTTAGCATCAGAAAAGTTGTAACACTTCTGTGCAAGCAGGCACAGTAAGCCATGCAAGATTTCCCACTTAGTTGTGTAGCCCTCCTCTCAGTAAAGATTCTCATATAAGAAACAACATGAAAGGCATGGTTCCTATCAAAAGTAACTAAAAGTTTCCATGGCTCATTGCTAAAATAATACTCATGTTTCTTCCCACTGCAATATTGCTACCAGTCAGGTAAATCAGTATGGAGAACAGAGCTTATTCCAAGCTGTGGATCTTGGGCAAGCTGCTCTCTGACACAGTAGCAGTGGAGCCTCCTTTCTGACATTGAGCATCTCAGCTGAACCATTTCCTGTTGTATTTAACGATGTAAGTGGGAAAACAGGATACTTCCTAGTTTGCACCAAAAGAGAATAGCATCATTTGGAACTCACATTCAAATAATTGAGTCAAATTCCACTTTATAGAATCATATACTTGTATAAAATATGTCCAGTTGCACTGACTTATGTCAGTTTATAATTTTTATTTCAACTTTTTTTTAGAGCAAAGATCAATTCACCTTCTCTGATAGGCTCCGCAGTGCAGACCACCACATTTTTTTGGTTAGTTCCAATGAAAATCAATCTAATCCAAACAAAGAATTTCTGAATTTCAACTTGAAATACTTATGGTTTATCAATACAAATATGGCATATTATCTGAAAACTAATGGTAGTTATTTTTTGTGTCTTATGCTGATGATATGGATACAGTACTTACCTGGTACCTGTCTGAGCTAAGATTCACATAAAACCTCACTGGCTGAGTTTCAAAGGAAATAAAATAAAGCCAAGGATTTTAGGAATAGAAGGCTGAAACAGAGCAGAGAAATGACTCATAATTTAGGGACTATTTATGCTTCAGAGTTTTCTGAAAACTGTGCTCTGGAAACCTCAAAGTCTGCTTGAAGTTAGAGAGCCACACTAATTTTCTTGACTGACAGATTTCTCTGTCACCTAACTGTGGTATAGTCAGCTGAGCTTAGTTTTCACAGTAGCACGACTTTTCCACTCTTCCACAGTATATTGAATTATAATTTCTCTGATGATATCAATATGAGGTTGTAAGCTCCTTGAAGTCAGGACCTCTATCTTCACGTTTACATTTCTGGTGCTTGGTCTTCAGCTTGGCAAATAACAAGAAACCAACACATATTTGCTAAGTGGATGAATGGTTGGAAGAATGCACGCATGGAAGGATGCATGGATTGATACATGGATGGATGAATATGCTGGTGAAGCCAATAAATGGTTCATGTTAATCCTAAACTGTAATACTGTGCTGCCAAATTGTTTGATTTTTTTTTAACTTCAAAGCAGATATAAAATGGTAACGTATAGTTTCCGATTTAAAGGATAGCCAGGGGAGCAGAGGTTCCTAGTAGGGCTTCAACTCTAATTAGGGATAGGGAACTGAAGAGTTGCAGTTTCTACAAGGTTCCCTACATTCACATAGCAAAGTCTGACTTTTATACTCAATTCACTCCATTCATTAGCCAGTAGCTCTTGTCCAGGTTTCAACCAGGAAGGCCCACTGAATGCCATCTTTCTACAATTGTGCTCTTCCTCCAGCCTTGAGCAGGCCCAGAGACCTTGTTTACCACAAGAGACCAGCTAATAGGACCTAGGTGGAATTAACCACCTTGGCTGCATATCAATAGACACCTAGGTGGAGTCACCCACCTTGGCTGCACGTAGATCCTGCTACAGGAACTTGAAAGAAGAACTCCCCCTGGGCTTGCCTTGAGACATCTCCGGCCATGACTGTGACCAAGAATGGATTATCCCACCCTTCTCTCCTGGCTGAAACTATGAAGGGTTCAGTTCAGGTGGGGTCTTTCCCTTTAAGTTGAAAGCTTAACATTAAACCAGCGAGCCTTGATCAGAGAACTTTGTCTTGGCTTCAACTTTTCTCGATCTCCGTCCCCCTTTCGTTCCCAGCCCTCTTTTCAGGTGAGCCGGTTGGACTCGTGGCTGCAGGCAGCTACATACAATCCTGCTTTGTTGATGCTTATAACTCATCAAAGAATTGGTTTTTGCAGATAGGAAAATAATGTAATGTCAATAGGTTTTTCTCTAGTTTTGTTTTAAGAGGCAGGCGATAATTCCTAAGAGTCTCAAATTCTTGGGCTCAAATTATCCTTCTGCTCAAATTTCATGAGTAACGCAGGCTGATACACACACACACACACACACACACACACACACACACACACACACTAGTTCCCTCAAGTAGGTTTTCCAAGAAAAAGATTGAAATCCTTAAACACTACTTTGATTTACCAAATAAAAATTGTTCACACACCACTTTACCAATTGTCAAAAATGAATGCTGATGTACTTTAGTGATGAGCCAATAAATAAACAAGAATTTACTATGAAATCAGCTGTGTTCTAAGCTTTAGAAAGTTTGCAAATAGAAAAATTGGGATGTCAAAGAGAAGTCTCTCTTTATGTCATGATAAACATCATTTAACATCAAGTTAAGCAGAAAGGTAACTGGCAGGAGACGCTCCAACACAATGTCCTTCCTGTATAGTAAAGGTACTTAAAATTGTTCTTCTGGCTTAAATTAGCTTTACTATATCATTAAAAAGAGAATGTATCTACTATGATTAGAAATCTCACATTTCTAAGAGCTCTGTTCAATATTGTATAAGATGGTACATCAAGAGATGAGAATAGGGTAGGAATATTATGGATGTTAGTTAAACCAGACAGAAAATATGATGTAAACCAGAGCTTCTATACTTAAAATGACTTTTAAGTACACATTTTTTTAACTATCTAGCTTTTTAATTTTATTTTTTATTAAATTATTTTATTTATTTACATTCTCCTTTCCTGGTCCTGCCTTCCAGAATTCTTCACCCTATGTCCCTTCACCTTTGTCATTGAGAGGGTGCTACTTCTTCCCCACCCCAGCACCCATCCACCCCCACCTAACCTCAACCACAACATCCTCCTTTCCTGGGGCATCAAGTCTCTATAAGATTAGGCTATCCTCTTCCACTAAGGCCAGACAAGGCAGTCCTCTGCTGCCTATGAGGCAGGGGCCACAGACCAGCCTCTTTGGTTGGTAGCTTAGTCCCTGGGAGCTCTGAGGAGTCTAGGTTAGTTGATTCTGTCATTCTCCCTATGAGTTTGTCATCCCCTTTAACTCCTTCAACACTTCATCTAACTTTTCCATGGGTGTCCCCCACCTCTGACTAATGGTTGGTTGTGAGTATCTGCATATGTCTCAGTCAGCTGCTGGTAGAGCCACCCAGAGTACATCCATGCTAGCTAAGCTCCTGTCTGCAAGTACAACATGACATCAGAAATAGTGCCAAGATTTGGTGCCTGAGCATGGGATAGATCACTAGATGACCTTTCCTTCAGACTCTGCTTCATTTTTGTCCCTTCATTTTTCCTTTAGACAGGAACAATTTTGGGTCAGAAGTTTTGAAGATGGGTAGTTGACCTCATTGCACCATGGTGTTTTATTACAATGATAGAAAGCTAACTAAGATATTCTGTTAGCATGTGCAGTATGTATGCCCATGTATATTTCTGTTTGTGTAAGTAAGGGCTCATGTATATGAGTGGGTGCTATTCAGTGTTCATTCATGTGTGTCTATGACACTACAGTGTACTTATTGAGTAATTGAATCAGAGTAGCACTCCAATATTGCTACTCTGATTGCCCAGCTGCTGCAGGAATTCCAGCCTTTCTGGAATATTTCTGCCTTCCTACTGTAGAAATCCCAGTTAGGATGCCTCCTCTACCAGGAATCTACAAGGGGGATGGGAATTTCACCTCTGGCCTGCATACTTATGAGGCAAAGTCTTGAATCACTGACTTCTCTCTTCAGACCCAATTTTTCCTTACTCCAATATTGGTTGTTGTATTATTTTATTAATGATCAAATGAAAAAAATCTCTTTTTTAAGAATTACAATGGCAGGATAAATTAATCTCTCCTCTCAGTATTTTTTTTTTCATTACATGACTTACCTCTTGTTACCATAAATAGACCATGGTATCCTGTAGATCCACAACCTCAGAACAAAAGAAACTTTGTAAATTTTAAAACTTAGTCTTGTAGTTGCCAAGGACTTTAAGGGCTGGATGAGAAATGTCCTCCATATACTTCTGTGTTTGGGCTCTTGGTTCTCAACTAATGGTGCTGTTTATGGAGCTACGTAACACTTAGAAGATGGGGTTTATTTGGAGGAGTAGCTCACTGGATGGGAGCACCGTGTGCTTTATAGTCCCACCCTGTGTCGGGCTTGTGCACTCTCTGCTTCTAGGTCAATAGAAATTCTAGTAGGTAAGAAATTGCTCACACTCCATGGACAAGAGGTGGTCCATTGCCATGTCCTCCTCATCATACTGGATGCCCTCTTTATACCACCAGCTAAAATAAATCCATCCTCCTTTGACTTATCTCTCTAGAGTATTATGCTTCAGCAATGAAAATGATAACTAATACAATCCTCAAAGGTTGCCAAAAGGTTTCTCCCTGCTTTGTAAAGACCAGATTTACCTGAAATTAAAACCAACAAAGTAACAAGGGGCTTGTACACACAATGATTACTGAGAAGGGCTAAGTGAAACTTGAATCTTGGAAGAGCCCCACTCTTCCCTTAAGCAGGGATGTCACCTCTTTTAGTAATCCAGGGGGAATGACATTGTTTCAGGAAGTAGAAGAAAATCTCAGAATAGAGCTATTCCCAGAGGAGATCTAGGTCAGAGATTTTCAATGACAGCTATGGCAGGCAAACTAACAGCTACCCGGAAGAAGTGCCCAATTCAAATCCCACGAACTTCTGGATTGGTTTCCTGGCATGGCAAAAGGAATTTGTATTCGTGATTAAAGTTAAGGAATTTGCAAAGGGGACATTGTTTTAGTCACTTACATGATCCTTGGCTAATCTTTCTCATTCTTAGGAGTGGGGAGGGAGCCCTTTCTAAGCAGCAGTCAGAGAAATGTCATAGGAGATACAGAAACAGAGAGATATACCATTACCTGTTTTGAAGATGGGGAAGGAGCTATGAGACAAGCAGTGTGGGTGGCCCCTGCAACTGGACAAAATCAGGAAACAGAATGCTCCCGAGTCTTTAGACAGGAGCAAGGCCTGCCAACCAGCTGAGTTTAGCCCCGAGAGATTTTGGTCAGACTTCTGACCCACTGAACTATAATATAATCAATTTGTGCTGTTTTAAGTTAGATTTTGTGATAATCCCTTAAAACAGCAAGAAGAGGCAAACAGAGCAGCCCACAGGCTTGCTCTGGTATGCTGTCAGGAAATTTTACATAAAATCATAGTTATAATTTCATATAAATCCAGAAGACCTGCTATCTCTGAACCACTATTGCATATAAAACCAATCCACAAAAATTAGAGAAGACCTTGTCTTTTCCACAGTGGTGACCTGTAATCACTACTGCCTAAAGGCCACCTCTTCCTCCATTGTTCCTTATCCAGCTATCATAAAGAGTTGATTTGTAACACAAGATTCAAAATAGCCTCACACAAATTTCCAGACTCTTACCATCTTGTGCCAAGGTAGGATAATCTCACTGTTGCCAATGACACTTTAAAGATAGTAAAGTATCCCAGATAAGTCCCCTCTGTCAGAAGCTGGCCAGGTTACACCCCTGATTGAATGAGCAGTCCCTACTATGACTACCAGAGCAATGACATCTGGCTACAGAAGAAAGAGGGTTTCTATTGGATGCCAGGAACTGTATCTCCATCGCAATGAAGATATTTCTATCATGACTTTTTGAAAAGTGTTTCATGTCATATCATTCAAAACAAAAGCAAATGCTCATCTGAAGTGTGCCATAGAACAGCATTTCAGTTTTAACATTTCTACATCACTGTGGAACTTCTTATTCTAGAATTTTTAAAGTGGAATCATTTGTTGTTCTCAATCAAACTCTTTATATCTTTAGGCATTTTGTCCTTCTTATTGTTGAGCAACTCTCCTTCCACAGAACAAAGAAAAGATTGCTGTTTAAACATTCATCCAATGACAGATTTAGTTTGCTTCAGGTTGGGGAATATTATTAATAAACTTGCTGTAGACATATAGGGGTATATGATGTGAGCATACTTCCTCTACCGTAGTGCCAACATCTAAAAATAAAATCAGCATGGCTTATGAATGCATGGGATTTTGATAGTAAAATACTGCCTCTCCTAAAACGTTCCCATGTTCTGACAGGCAGGGGATACAAGTGATTTTGTGGCTCCATTTCACCAACAGTCGTATTTGCAAATAGTCTAAATTTAGCCAGTCTAGAGATGTGAAGTGATATCCCAGGGCTTTAATTTACTTTTTGATGATAGTTAGTGTCCATTTAAATACTTTCCCAGGGGGCTAGAGATGATACTCAGTGGGCATAGTGCCTGATTAGCATATAACTTCCTTGTCCAATCCCCATCACCCACTGCATAAGAAAGGCTCAGTGACTCATGGCTATAATCTTAATACTCTGTAAATAAGGGCCTGAGGACTAGGAGTTCAGGGTCATCCTCTGCTACAAACTGAGAAAGAAGTCAGTCTGGGTTACCTAAGATTCTCCGTTTAAAAATCCTTAAAAATACAAGTTTACAAGTTGCAGGTATGAGATGAACACATCTCCCATTATTCAACCTTTTATAGTGTGTGTAATAGCTAGGATTCCCTCAGTAAACAGAGGGTGTGGGAGAAGTATTGTTTTCAAAACACAACTTTATTCTGTTCCAAAGTTTCAAGATTAACAATTCAAAGGAAGATAAAATAATATACAAACAGATGTGTGAGAGCAGTAAGGATGGGGTGGCTCAGAGGGAAAGTGCTGATCTAGTGTTCACAAGGTGCTGGGCACCATCCCTTCTGCAGCAAAGAAAACACCACAAACAAAGAAGCAGACACATTGCAGGAGGTCAAAGGTAACCTGGGAAGCACCCAGAGGAAAACAATGTAACTCTAAAGGTGCCTCTGTGGTGCATCTCTACATATCTATTTTGATTTATATTAGATTATTTTCTCCTTTTGACTGAGATGCTCAGGTGCATTTTTTTTTTCTGCAGTCCCATGGAACCCTTTGGACAGGTGGATGCTGCAGATGTCCCAGGAACAGTGATATCATTTCATGTTCTCAGTGGTGTCTGTTGAAAAGCAGTTTTTACTTGTGATAGAGTCCAGTGTATCCTTTGCCCTGAACTTTTTATGGTGAGTTCATTAGAAATCCTTGCCAATCGCAATGGTTCAGATTTTTCTCTAAGGTTTCCTTCTCTATGTTTTGTAGTTAGCTTTTATGTTTAGTATAACCCATGTCTAATAAATTTTAACATAAGATACGAGGCAAGGATCAAAGCTAATTTCTTCCATATGAAATTGTTTCAGTGCCATGTTTTGAGAAGTCTGTATTCTCCCCCATTGAAGCTGACACTTTGTCAGAGTTATTTGACTGTAAATGTGGAAGATCTGTTTCTAGGCTCAGTTCTTTCAGGGTTTTAGATAGTAATCTGTGCAAATATCACACTGTCTTGATTGTTTTACTTTTAAAGTAAACTTTGAACTTGACTAATATAAGTCATACAAATTCATCTTCTTTTTGACAAAATTGAAAATTGTAGAATCATCAACTTTCCACATTAGAGGCCCAGTTTCTTTATTTTTAGAAAGATACTCATTGTGATTTTGATTCTACAGATCTGTTTTGGTGAGGATGGCACCAAAATATTATCAAATCCTTTTCCCCATTAATGTGTCAAACCATGTTTCATTTAAAGTCATCAATATTTACACTTTAGCCTAGGAGCATTAATAGATGCTCCCCAGGTGTTAATATATTTCCTTCCCTTGTATGTTGAATTATTTTTAAACTTCATTTTCTAATCATGTTGCTAAAATAAAGAAATGATTCAATTTTTAACAAAAAATTCCTTGTATCTAATGAATACTAATAGTCTCTCTCTCTCTCTCTCTCTCTCTCTCTCTCTCTCTCTCTCTCTCTCTCTTTGCTTGTGTCTCTGTGTGTGTGTGCATACTCATTGGGGTTTTGTACATAGGCGTCTATAACATCAGCAAATAGGTAAGTTTATATTTAGACTTTCAGTTTTTGCACATTTTTATTCTTATGTTTTTGTCTCATTGATGAGTCCATCATACTGACTAATCCAAATAATGAGAAGAGGTATGTTTACTTTATTTTCATTTTTAGAGGTAAAGTGTTATACTTATTAGCTTTAAGTGATTGGACATGCACCTGCTCAGACTAAGGAAAATATCTTCTACTTTTAATTTGCTGAGAAAATTGGTGCGGTTTTTGTGATTGTTGTGGCTAAGATTACCACATGCCACCATTAGTAATCAATCAGTCTATACATAGCTTTTTGGTTTAAGCCTTAGTTGTCTGTGGTCTATCTTTTAAAACTAAACATTTCAAGAAGAAAAATTTACACCATATTCCTGCCTACATGTGATCAGACATGGATGTGGCAAAAACTATATCATTCTTAGTGCCATTGTTATTGTTAAATGTATGAAGAAAGAAATATCCTACTTCAGACAAGCATTTATATTCCAAAAAGTTTTTATTTTTCTGAAAGAAATATTTGCTAGTTACTTATATGTAAGACTCTAGATTTTATCAGATAGTCTTAAAGTACAGTATCCCATTTTGTCTTTAAAACATTGGGAGTTAGTTAAATAAGATTTAAAACAAACAAACAAATAAACAACTTTTGCTTTGTTTTACCAAATGGAATCTACCATGGTAGCAATAAGGAGTAGCCATCTAAGGCAGGATGCTACAAAAGACATAAGCTGTTAATGGCCATGTCTTTGCTCTGCACCTTGCTCCATGCTATTTGAGCATTTCTGTGCTGCTGAGGATTTGAAAGTGTTGCTAGCAACAGGGGCATGCTTGGTGTACTTGCTGTTGTTTATTGTCGATTTGGAACTTCAGTGGCCAGATCTATAGATTCATCTATAGATCTAAAGTTTTTACCCAGGCTATAGACTATTGCTTTAATTTAAAATGCAAGGCCAATATTCCCTGATACTTCAGAACACTGCTTTTTACAGAGACAAAACTGCAATTTAAGTGTTCACAAATTTTTAAATCACTTAATTATTTTTTGTTATAATAAAAGCAAATTCTTAAAAATAACAGTGCTCCTTTGAAATTATGTTCTGTTCTATTTATTATTTATTTATTTATTTATTTATTTGAGCCAGGTTTCTCTGGAAGTTGCTCTGTAAGCCAAAGATCAACCTGCCTCTGACTCCAGAGTGCTGGGATCAAAGGCATGTACCAACCACCACTTGGTTTCTAAAATTTCTTATTATCTCACCTTGTGAGATAATCAAGTGGAAATAAAATGACAGACTGATTACTCCTGAACTATTCTATTTAAAGTTAAAGGATAAGTCTAATTTTCAGACATTTTCTTTTTTTTCTCTTCTCTCATATCCAATTCCCCAATCTCATCCCCTGCTCTGCAGCACAATACCCAAGGCAGTCTTGCTTGCTCCCATCTCCTGTGGTTCGCACAGATGTTCTCCTTCTAACCTTCCTTACCCCACGTGTAGCCTTGTTCCAACCTCTGAGCCCAAAAGGTATCCCCTGCCAACCCTAACAAAGGCTGCTTCTCCCAGGACAATAAGTGTGCTGAAGACCAACACCTCTCCTATGATTCCTGAGACCCAATCCCCAAAGTTTCATCCCAGCTCTGTAGTAGGACACCTCGCCCCCTGTGCTCTCTTTTCCTCTCTGATTCCATCACCACGGGATCACAAAGGCCTTCCCCTTCCATCTTGCCTTACTCATCTTTTTCCAGTTTATTAGCCTCCAAAACCAGCAGACATTTCCTGTGAACACACCAGTTGAGCAGGCTAGGAAATTAGACAAAACACTCACCCCCCCCACTCTCCAAGAATTCCAGGAAGGAAACAAAACCAAGAAATAAAATACCTACCCCACAAAAACAAATCCAGAAATGAACATCTAGACTTATAATCGTTCCAAACCCAGATGCCTAGAGGCAAGTCTAAAATCCCAGTCAATAACAGCAATGGCAATATACAGTCACTAGAGCTCAGCTGTCCTATTGAGGTAGGCTTTGAATATTACAATATATAGGACAAACAAGAAAAAATAATTAACTATAGAAAATGAAAACACTTTTAAAAGAAAAGAATGAATAAATGTTTTAAGGAAATCTAGAAAATACAAACAAAATGTTGGAGGAAATGAATACATCCCTTGAAGAAATCGCAAAAAAACACAACAGTTGAAGGAAACACATAAAAATTTTCAAGACCTAAAAATGGAAACAGAATACACACACACACACACACACACACACACACACACACACACACACACACAGTTTCCAACACTGCGGTAATTCTGAAGGTGAAAAAGATTAAGATTTTTAAACAGAAACTAACTAGAGAGGAAAGCTTCACAAGCAGAGTACAAGATATGTAAGAGAAAATCTCATGCATTCAAAGTACAATAAAAGAACTGGATACATTGGTCAATGGAACAGTCAAATCTAAAAAATGCAAAACATTTATGAACTTCAGGACACTATGAGAAGATCAAACATAAGAATAATAGGAATAAAAGAATCAGAAGAATACACACTCTAATGCCCAGAAAACATTTTCAACAAAATTGTAGAATAAATGATATGATGGCATACATAAGTGACTCCAAAAATTCTACCAGATAACTTTTCCAGATGATATACAACTTCAGCAAAGAGGCTGATATAAAATTAACTCAAATATATCAGTAGTCTTTCTTTATACAAATGATAAACAGACTGAGAAAGAAATTAGGGAAACAACCCCCTTCACAATAGCCACAAATAATATAAAATATCTTGGGGTAACTCCAACCAAATTAGTGAAAAATCTACATGACAATAACTTCAAGTCTGTCAGGAAAGAAATTGGAAAAGATCTCAGAAAATGGGGACATCTCCCATGTTTATGGATTAGCAGAATAACATAGTAAAAATGACCATCCTACCAAAGGCAGTCTATAGATTCAATACAATCCCCATTAAAATCCGAACACAATTCTTCAAAGACATAGAAAAACCAATTCTCAAATTCATCTGGAAAGGCAAAAATCCAGAATAGCAAAAACAATTCTTAGTAATAAAAGTACAGCTGGGGGAATCACCATCCCTGACCTCAAGCTATACTACAAAGCAATAGTGATAAAAACTGCATGGTATTGGTACAGAGACAGGTTTATCACTGGAATAGAATTGAAGACCCAGAAATAAAACAACACACTTAGACACATTTGATTTTGACAAAGAAGCCAAAGACATACAACAGAAAAAAGAAAGCATCTTCAATAAATGGTGCTGGTCTAACTGGCTGTCTGTATGTAGAAAAATGAAAATAGACCCATTATTTGTCACCTTGCACAAAACTCAAGACCAAGTGGATCAAGGACCTCAACATAAAACCAGATACACTGAACCTAATAAAAGAGAAAGTGAGAAAGAGGCTTGAACTCATTGGCATAGGGGGAAATATCCTGACTAGAACTCCAATGGCTCATGCCCTAAGATCAAGAATTGATAAATGGGATCTTATGAAAAGCTTCTGTAAGGCAAAGGACAAATTGGCAACTTACAGATTGGGAAAAAATCTTCACTAACCCCACATCTGTTAGTGGACTAATATCCAAAATATAAAAGAAGCTAACCACCAAAAACATCAAACAACCCAATCAAAAATGGGGTATACAACTAAACTGAGAGTTCACAACAGAGAAATCTCAAATGGCTGAGAAGCACCTAAAGAAATATTCAAAGTCCTTTGTGATCAGAGAAATGCAAATCAAAACAACCCTGAGATTCTACCTTACATCAATCAGAATAGCTAAGATCAAAACCTCAGAGAACAAGTGGGATTGCAAACTGGTACAACCACTTTGGAAATCAATCTGGAGGTTTCTCAGAAAATTGGAACTACATCTACCTGAAGACCCAGCGATACCACTTTTGGAAATAAACCCAAAAGATACTCTACCATGCCATAGGAACATGTGTTCCACTATGTTCATAGCAGCATTATTTGTGATAGCCAAAAGCTGGAAAGAACCCAGACATCCTTCAACAGAGGAATGGATACACTAAACGTGGTACATTTACACAATGGAGTACTACTCAGCTCTTAAAAACAATAAATTCATGAAATTCTTAGGCAAATGGATGGAACTAGAAAATATCATCTTGAGTGAGGCAACCCAATCACAAAAGAACACACATGGTATGCACTCACTGATAATTGTATATTAGCCCAAAAGCTGGCAATACCCAAGATACAATACACACCACATTAAGGTCATGAAGAAGGAAGAACAAAGTGTGGATGCTTTGATCCTTCTTAGAAGGAGTAACGAAATACTCATAGGAGCAAATATGGAGACAAAGTGTGAGACAGAAACTGAAGGAGGGGCTGTCCGAGACTGTTCCACCTGGGTATCCATCCCTTGTGCTGTCAATAAAGACAGATGGTGATGTGGATGCCAGAAAGTACAGACTGACAGGAGCCTGATATAGCTGTCTCCTTAGAGGTCTGCCTGAGTCTGACATATACAGAGGTGGATGCTCACAGCTAACCATTGAACTGATTGATCATAAAGTTCCCAATGGAGGAGTGAGATAGAAGATTGAAGGAGCTTTAAGGGTTTGAGGCCTCCTGGTGAAAGCAACAATACCAACCAACCAGAGCTCCCAGGGTCTAAACCACCAGCCTGGGAGCACATAGGGAGGGACTCATGGCTCCAGCTGTATATGTAGGGGAGGGTGGCCTTGCTGGGCATAGGTGGGAAAGGAGGTCCTCGATCCTGCGAAGGGTGGGTGTCCCAGTGTGGGGTAATTAGAGGGCAAACAGGTGGGAGTATATGGGTAGTTGGAAGCACATCCTGATAGAAATAGGAGGAAGGGGATGGGATAGAGAGTTTCTGGGTGGGAGGGAAATGGGAAAAACAGATAACACCTGAAATGTCAATTTAAAACAATTTTACAAAAAAAAGAAAGAAAGTTTGTAAAGATATTACAAGCAAGATTGTTTCTTTTGCTTATCTTTTACATGACTATTATTTGTCTATTGGAGAGTTAATGATTTTCAGTACATTAATGCTTTATCTTGCTAAGTATTTATAATATCTAATATCATTTTGGTTGATCTAAAAATCTGTTATGGCTAGGTTTATATCTTATTTCCCATTTACATCCTTTTCATATTTTATCTTGTTCTATTCCTAGTTCTAAAATTTCAAGCATTGTATTTAGTAAAAGCATTGGGAATGATCATCCTTATTGAATGGCCGTGAAGCACCTAAAGAAATGTTCAGCATCCTTAGTCATCAGGGAAATGCAAATCAAAACAACCCTGAGATTCCACCTCACACCAGTTAGAATGGCTAAGATAAAAAACTCAGATGACAGCAGATGCTGGTGAGGATGTGGAGAAAGAAGAACACTCCTCCATTGTTGGTGGGTCTGGAAATCCCTCTGGCATTTCCTCAGAAAATTGGACATAATATTACCTGTGGACCCAGAGATACCACGCCTGGGCATATACCCAAAAGATGCTCCAACATATAACAAGGACACTTGCTCCACTATGTTGATAGCAGCCTCGGCCTCATTTATAATAGCCAGAAGCTGGAAAGAACCCAGATGTCCTTCAACAGAAGAAGGGGTAACAAAATATTCACAGGAGCAAATATGAGACAATGTGTGGGGCAGAAACTGGAGGAGAGACCATCCAGAGACCGCCCCAACTGAAGATCCCTCCCAGATTCAATCACCATATGCAAACACTGTTGCGGATGTCTGGAAGTGCATGCTGACAGGAGCTTGATATACCTGTCTCCTGAGAGGCACTGCCAGAGCTTGACATATACAGAGCCAGTTGCTCACAGCTAACCATCAAACTGATCACAAGGAGATCAGTGAGGATCACTGAACAGTGGAGGAGTGAGAGAGAAATATTGAAGGGGCTTGGGGCCCCATGGGGAAAGCAACAATACCAACTAATCAAAGCTCCCAGGGTCTAAACAGCTAGCCTGGAACACACATGGAGGGACCCATGCCTCCAGCTGTATATGTAGAGAAGGATGGACTTGTGGGGCATCAGTGGAAGAGGAGGGCTTTAGTCCTTTGAAGGCTAGATGCCCCAGCTAAAGGGAATTCAAGGGCAGGGAGTTGGAAGTGGGTGGATGGGTTAGGGCACACCCTCAGAGAAGCAAGAGGAGGAAGGAGGGGTTAAGGGGTTTCTAGGGGTTATGGGGAAACGGGATAATATCTGAAATGTAAATAAATAAAGTATCCAATAATAAAAAGAAAAACAAACAAACAAACAAACAAAAAACAGATAATGGAACTGGGTATCACGGTCCAACATTTGAGATATTTTAGCAGCAATTTACCATTACCCATATAACAGGCATTCCTTATAATTATCAAGGACAAGATACTGTGGAAAGAGCCAATGGAAGTTAAAGCAATATCTTCATAAAATAAAAAAGGGGGAGATATATCCACACACACCGCAAATTTATTTATGTTCTTTTTATTTTTTATTCTAAATTATTTAAAAAGAAATTTGGATGCCAAGGAACTTTCTGCTGACTGTCTATGGCACTCTACAACTAGGCATACTTATGCATAGGTGAAAGAGAAGGCTCCACTTATGGGCGTAAGGCATGATCCCAATTAGGCATTAAATATGGGGAAGAGGGGTATGTTTATGTTTTTTTCTGCAAGATGCTGAAGGAGCATGGTGGCCACCAGAGCAACAGGTGAGACATGTTAATTATTTTTAGAAAACTTTGCCAAGGAACTCTCTGCTGAGTGTCTAAGGCAGTCTACAACTAGGCATGCTTATGCATAGGTGAAAGGGAAATATCACTTACTGGAATACGTCATAATCTCAATCAGGTTGGGGTAGAGGGTAAGTTTGTGTCTTCTCTGCAGAATGCTGAAGGAGCATGGTGGCTGCCAGAGTGATTGCTGAGACAAGTTCATGTTGGGGTAAAGAATGATGCTTCCCTGTGAGCTTGCTGAGTACCCTGAAAATGGTGACTGGGAAGCTATATTGGACATATGTTCCCGACCCACCATTGCTTATCTATACCCCTGATGGGACAAGATGCCTTGCCTCAAGTTTTAAGACCGTGTGGAACAAAGACTCAAAAAGAGAAGTTATAATAACTCTTGTATTGTTCTTAAATGTGATCAGTTATTCAGACTCAATCACGGACTGGTCTATAAATCAATCCAATATTGGAGCTAACAGTCTTCATTTGGAAGTCAAGTTCTGGACAATTACAGAGACATATATGGAAATTAGCTGCATTTCTCTATGATGTTATGTTAGCAAGAAATAAAGGGGACAGGATCTGGATTTCAAACAGGTGTTAGCACATGTATTAAGGCTCTTTTAATTGTCATGTTAAAAATACTTTTGTTTCTTCTACAGTATTTAATGTAAGTTGCATTGATTTTACACCTTCTAATTGTGCCTGTGTTTTGAAATCCAGCATGTCAGTTACGGAGATCTATCAACCAGCTTTTCTTTTAATGCCCTGAGCATCACAGAACCTTTGTATTCTAAAAATAGCTTGCAAGTATTGGAAGAAATGAGTCAGGCTTTAAGCAGAAGCAAGAGGATAGTGGGCTTGATTATTGCTGGTATAAAAGCTTTAATTGCATTAATTGCTAGTACCACTGCTTTTGCAACTGCTGTGACACAAGAAGTTAAGAAAGCTACTTTTGTTAATCATTTAACAAAAAATGTTAATAACGTGTTGAATATACAAGAGAATTTAGATAGGCATTTAGAACGGATTGATACCCTTTATCCTATTCAAATTATTGGAAGAAGGTTCAGAATTTAAAGGTAAGGAGCCATCTTGAATGTCATGCCAACTACCACTGGATTCATGTTCTGAAATTTACAGTGGTAGTCATTATAATTAGGAAGAAGTTTATAGATACTTGCAGTGTATTTGGCAGAATTCTAACACCTCTCTGGATGTTTTAATAATATATAGGGAGCTTATAAATTTCAAGAATGCTACTCTGCTGAGCATTGATCCAGTAGATACTGTAGCTAAAGTTACTCATGGCCTGAGGTCAGTATTTTTATTTTGGTCAAGCTTTAAGAATGGCATATATAGCTTGATTATACTAGTCTTTGTTGTCCTGGGAATATTTTTATTCCTGCCCATCATGCTAAAGCTTTTTTTTAACAACATCAGCATGTTGGCAGCCAAAGTACATGGCTTGAACCTGAAAATGGAACCCCAGACAGAGTTATTAAATTAACAGGCTGACAAGCCAAGGATGGGTAGGATTTTGTACAGAGCCTTACTAACCAAGACAGAAGTGCCTTGCTTTGGATAATGCATATTTCATGAAGGGTAAGGAAGGCATTTTTGTCAGAATGACCTAAGACAGGCTCAGTCTTGTTAATGAAATAAAAAAGGGGGAGAGGCAGAGAGTCTTTGGGGCTGCTTGGCAAGAATCTGACATGGGCCAAGGTCAACGAAGTAGGCTTCAGACAGGAATTTGACATTAGGCTAGAACAAAGAAGTAATTGCAGGTAGGAATCTAAATCTTAGGCTAGAACAAAGAAGTAATTTCAGGAAGGAACTTAAATATTAGGCTAGAACAAAGAAGTAATGACAGGCAGGAATCAAAATTTTAGGCTAGAACAAGGAAGTAGGCTTCAGACATGAAAATAACTTTCGGCTAGGATAGGGAAGTAGGCTCAGATATTTTGGTCATTCTGATAAGCCCTTAGAAACAGGATCATGGAAGTGTTCATGTAATTGGATTTAATGCCTTGCTTGTTCTTTGACTATTTGTGTTTATTGTCTTGCATGTTCCTTGACTATTTGCACCCATTGTGTTAATAGACCCTCAACCTAGAACTGACCTTAATACATGCATATAATTAAAATGGTATAAAAGCAAAAAGGAGAAGGGGGAATGGGATAGGGGGTTCTAGGGATGGGAAATGGGGAAAGGGGATGCTATTTGAAATGTAAATAAATAGAATATCCAATGAAAAAATAAAATAATAACAACAACAACGACACAGAAAGGAAGATAATAAACTCTACATGAATACTAAAAAAAACCATAAAAAACAAAAACAACAACAAAGAAGAAAACAAAACAAACAAGACACAAAACAACATCAAAAACAATTTTCCTAACCTAAAGAGAATACCTATCAGCCTAGGTACAAGAAGCATATTGTACACAAAGTAGATTGGACCAGAAAAACAAGTAACCATGCCACATAATAATTAAAACACTAAGGATACAGAATAAAGAAAGAACATTAAAAGCTGCAAAGGACAAAGTGCAAATAGCATATAAAGGCAGACCTATTAGTATTACACTTGGCTTCTCAATGTATAGTCTAAAAGCCAAATGAGTCCTGAAGTCTATAAGAGAGCACAGATTCAAGCCCAGACTACTATATACTTCAAAACTTTCAATCGGAACAGATGGAGAACATAATGTATTACATGGTAAACTCAAATTTAGACAATAACTATATAAATATTCAGCAGTACAGAAGGTGCTACAGGAAAAAAATCCAACCTAACGAGGTTAACTACATCCATGAAAACACAGAAAATAAGTGCTCTCAAAACAGGAAAATCAAAACAACACACACACTCCACTCTATCCCCCACCAAACAACAACAGTAAAATACCAGAAATCAATGACCACCTGTCATTTATATCTCTCAGTATCAATGGTTTGAATTCCCTAATAAAAAGACAGACTAACAAAATGAATGCAAAACAGATTCCATCCTTCTACTGTATCTAACAAATATACCTTGACATCAAGGATAGATATTACGTCAGGGTAAAGAGTTGGAAAAAGATATTCCAAGCAAATGGACCTAAAAATCAAGCTGATGTAGCCACTTTAATATATAACAAGATAGACTTTATACCAATACTAGTCAAAAGAGAAAGAAAAAGACATTTCATACTCATCAAAGAAAAGTCTATCAAAATTTTATTTCAACTAGTAACATATCCCACAAGACAAGGGCCCCCAATTTTCTAAAAGGAACACTGCTACAGTTTAAACCACATATTGACCCACATATATTGATAGTGCGAGAATTCAATACCCAACTTTGAACAAGAGACAGGGCTTCCAGACAATACTGTAAAGAAATACTGAAACTGACAGAAGTTATAAACCAATTGGACTTAACAAATATTAACATTTTACCCAAAATAATATACCTTCTTTTCATCACCCTATGGGACTTTCTTCACAATTGACCACATATTCACACACAGACCACCATGGGCTAAAGCTAAATATTAACAATAACAGAAACAACAGAAAAATAAAAACTCATGGAAAATGAACAACTCTCTACTGAATGAAAATTGGATCAAGAAAGAAATAAAGAAATTGAAGGGTTTCTAGAATTCAATGAAAATGAATTCACAGCATACCCAAACTTATGGGATACAATGAAAGTAATGCTAAGAGGAAAGTTCATAGCATTATATACCTACATTAAAAAAATGAAGAGATTTCATACTAGCAAGTTAACAGCACATCTGAAAGCTCTAGAACAAAAAGAGGTTCACTCAAGAGGAGAAGACAAGAAATCATCAATAAAAGGGCTGAAATCAATAAAATAGAAACAAAGAGATCAATACAAAGAATCAAGGAAACAAAGAGTTGGTTCTCAGAGAAAATCAAGTTAGAGAAACCCTTGTCCAAACTAAGTAAAGGATAGATTATCTAAATTAACAAAATCAGAAATAACGTCTTCCTGCAACATTCAGATGTCTCCTGTGAAGATGCTTCTATATTCTTTTGATCCAGAAAACACTACAAAACCAAGAAAATTAAGAGGTTCACTTTTTCATGTTCACTTCAAAACACCTGTGAGATTACCCATGCTATCAAGGATATTCATATTCAAGGAGCCATTAAGTATCTGAACTTAAAGGAATAATGTGTGCTATTCAGATAGCTTGATGATATAGTTGGTAAGTGAGTCCAGGCCAAACGATGGAGCTAGACAGAAGTTGGTCACCAAAGAAAAAAGAAAACAAAAAGTGCTGAGCTTTGCTTCACAAGCTTAAAAGTGGTGACCAGGTGGGTTTAGATATAGATTCTCTAGTCATTGAATATATCCACTCAAGACAGAGCTTTTGGCTGGATTTTCCCATGAATAATTTCCCCCTGCCACTTTTTGATGGGCAATTTGTACAGAAAAATAAAAGATATCCCAGAAGAAAATGAAGAAACAGAAATTTTTGACTGAGGAATAAACTTGGCACAAAATAAATGATAGCAGATGTTAATGATTGCTTCTATTTCACAAGGGGTTATAGGACTATTTAAATTGTTTATCTAACCTTGGTTGAACCTTTGTAAGTAGTATCTACCAAGAAAATTATTTATTTATTTTAGATTTTTTAATTTTGTGGAATATAAAATTGTAATGTTTGTCCTTATGATTCTCTGGATTTCTTTGCTGTCTGTTAAGCCCTCTTTTTTGTTTCTGATTTTTTTAACTTTTACCTGCATTAGTTTTTTCATTAAACTCCTCTGAAAGAAAAATTAGCCCAAGGCCATACAGTTTTAGTACAGAATTCTACCAGATTATCAAAGGAGAACTAATGCCAATATTTCTCAAAATATTCCTCAAATCATTTTTATTGCCCAAACATTTTCCAAATCGTTTTTACAAGGCCACAGTTACCCTGATACCTAAACTATATAAAGATTCAACAAATAAAGAGAATTGCGGACAGATTTACATTATAAACATCAATGCAAAAATACTTAATAAAATAGTTGCAAGTCTAATCTAAGAACACATCACAAAGGTCAAACACCATGATCAAGTAGGCTTTATCCCAGAGATACCAAGATGGTTCAATATATGAAAATCAGTAATTGAAGTCTACCATATAAAGAAAATAAAACAAACAAAGGAAACCAAAAAAATCATCTCATTGGATTCAATAAAGTTTTTTGACAAAATCCAGTTCCCATTCATAATAAAAATCCTGGAGAGACTGGGGGTATAAGAGACATGCCTAAACATAATAAAGGCATAAACAGCATGCTAATAGCCAACATCAAATTACATGGAGAGAAACTCAAAGCAATTTCACTAATCTCAGTTATACCTAGTTAATATATTCCTTGAACTTTTAACTAGATCAATATTACAATGGAAGGAGATCAGGAGATAAAAATTGAAAAGAAATATGTCAAATATAATTTTGCAGATGATTTAATAGTATACATAAGTGACCCTAAAATTCTATTTTAGTACTTCTAGAGCTGATAGATAGTTTCAACAAAGTGGCTGGATATAGTATATATAGTTTATAGTAGCTCTTCAATGTACAAATAACATACAGTCTGAGGAAGAAATCAGGGATGCAATGTCCTTAACAATGGCCTGAAATAATATAAAATATCTTGAAGAAACTCTAACCAAACAAGTCAAAGACTTGTATGAGAAAAACTTCAAGTCTTTGAAGAAAGAAATTGAAGAAGATATCAGCAGATGGAAAGATCTCCCATGCTCATGGATCAGTAGGATTAATACATTAAAAAGTCATCATCTTGCCAAAAGCAATCTATGTAATCAACAGAATCAGCATCAATATTTCAACAAATTCTTTACAGACAATTCTCAACTTCATATGGAAAAACAGCAACAACAAAACCGAGGGTAGCTAAAATAATATTGAACAATAGAAGAACAATAGAAGAAGAATAGAGTCCTTGCCAATCTTGATTTCAGTCTGTACTATAGAGCTATAATAATAGCAACTTCATGGCATTGGGATAAAAACAGATGTATTGATCAGTGGAAAGGAACTGAAGACGAGACATAAACCTGCACACATATAGTCACCTGATTTTTGATAAAGGGAACAGAAATACATACTGGGGAAAAGACAGAATCTTCAAGAAACCATGCCGGTCAAACTGGTTGCCTGCTTGTGAAAAGTGCAAATAGATGCATATTTATTGTGCTAAACAAAACTTAAGTTCAAGTGAATCAAAGAGCTCAAGATAAAACCGGAAACACTGAACCCGAAATAAGAGAAAGTGAGAATAGCCCTTAATGCATTGGCCCAGGATATGACTTTCTGAACAGAACATCAACAGCACAGACATCAAGATCAACAATTAATAAATACAATCTCATGAAACTGAAAAGCTTCTGGAAGGCAAAGGCCACGGTCAATTAAGCAAAGTGATTGTTTACAGAATGGGAAAGATTTTTACCATCTTAACATCCAATAGAGGTGTAACATTAAAAAAACAACTCAAGAAACTAGGTGCCAAAAAAAAAGACAAAAACAAAAAACAAGAAAACAAAACAAAAAAACAATAATACAATTGAAAAATAAGGTATGGTTTTAAATAAAGAATTTCTAATATAGGAAATGAAATGGTTGAGGAACAAAGAAATTTTCTACATTCTAAACCATCAGGGAAATGCAAATTAAAATTATTTTGAGATTTTATTTTATACCCTAAGAAAGGCTAAGATAATAACACAGGTGATAGCTCATGCTGGCAATGACATGGAGCGAGCTGAACACTCCTCCATTGCTGTTGTGAGTGTAAACGTGTATAGCCACTATGGAAGTAAATATGGCAGTTTCTCAGAAAGATGGGAATGGATAGACGTCAAGATTCAGCTATACCACTCCTCAGCATATAGCCAAAGATTACCCCATCCTATGGCAAGGGCAGTTGGCTTAACCATATTTGCAGTGACTTTATTCATAGTAGCCAGAAACTAGAAACAACCTAGATATTCCTCAACAGAAGAATGGATTAAGAAAATGTTATACATTTTCTAAATGGAGTATTATTCAGCTGTTAAAATATGACGTCACGACATTTTCAGCTAAATAAATGGAATTAAATCATACAGAGAGAGGTAATAAACTAGAAAGATAAATATGACATGTATTCATTTATAACTGAATGATAGCTGTTAAGTAATGATAACCAAGTTACATTCTGTAGATCCTAGAGGTAGGGTAAAGAGAAAGGGTATAGGAGAGACACATGGATTCCCTGGGAGTGGGAAATAGAATAGATTTATCAGGCAGATTTGGATTAGGAGTAGGTAGGGACAGAAGTGAGGATATTAGGTGATGTGGAGAGACAGGCTGGAGGGAGAAAGTATGGAGAGAGATGACTGGAATTGGGGAGGGTCTACGTGATTGTAATGAGGACTTCTCTTAATTCTTGGGGATATGAATTCTTAACTGGACCATCTTTTATCACCAGACACTGCTTCCAGGGGAGGGACTGCGTTGCATTCAGTTGAGTTATTGACAAAGGAGGCCCCGAGAAAATTCCCCAAATATCCAGGTTATTCCTAAATCAAATGGTTGCTCTTTGAAAACTGACAGTGAACCGCATATCAGAGGGTAACACCTCCACAATTTATTGAACATGGAGAAGTCAATCTGGTGACTACATGGAACCCTCACCCCTTTATTCTAGTCTCTGATGAGGGAAGGTACTTTGCAGCATACCCAAAGCAAAACGTGGACACCAGACTAGCAACAAAACCTTTGACATACCATCTGTCCTGCCTGAAAATATGCGAGGGCCATGGTGGCACAGAACCTGTGGGAATAACCAACAAATGTTTAATTGGACTTAAGGTCTAAAAAAATGAAGCTATACATGACAGTGTCTGGATAACCAAGAATCAAGGACCAAATAGTCAGAGACTTAGTGTTTGACCAAACACTACTGGACAAAAAAAAAAAAAAAAAGTATCAAGAAAATGATGCGTAATGATATTCTGCTATACTAATAGATAAGTGCCTTATCTAGGCATTATTAAAAAGAATTCTTCCTTCAGCAGATGGTAACAGATACAGAAGCCCACAGCCAGATTTTGCATGGAAAGAAAGTCTAAATGGGAGGACTCCATGAAACCCACTCACTCAGACCTCAGGGAATCCTGTGGAAGAGCAGGCAGAAAGATTGTAAGAGCTAGAGGGGATAGAAGACACAATGAGAAGAAGGCTCTAGGAATCAACTAAGCAAGGCACATTATAAGTTCACAGAGCCTGAAGCAGCAAGCATAGGGCCTACATGGGTCTGCACCAACTACTCTGCACATATATTATAGACATAGATTTGTATTTTTATGGGACTCCTGACTGTGACAACTGGGTCTCTGATTCTTCTGCTGTTCTTGGTACTGTTTTTCTCCTATTGGGTTGGTGTGTCTAAATTTGATATGATAGTTGTTTTACTTCATCTTACTATGTTTTATTTTGTCATGTTTGGTTGTCTTCTCTTGGAATTCTGTTCTAATGAGAGACAAAAGAGGAGTAGATCTGGAGGAAAAAGGAGGCGAGGAGAAACTGGGAGGGGCGGAAGGACAGGAAACTATACCCTGGATATATTGCATGAGAAAATAATATTGCTGTGGCACTAAGGTTATGTGATAATAATCTATGATATATGTATAGTTCAATGGAAAAAACCTGAGGCTTCAACTGTGGACCCACCATACAGTCATCCACGTTAAAGACACCAGTGAGAAATACAAAGGTCTCTTGTTACCCTGTCTTTTCTAAGAGACTGAAAACTCCCCGTGAGCCATGAATGTTTTGCTCTCAACTTACTTGGGTCCATACAGTAATACCAATATAGAATAGCCCCAGGTAGATATTTGGTGAAGAAATGAATGGAATGTGTGCCAAACTAAAAGGTATCAGCTCCAGCTCTAAGTGAATCAACTTGTGCTTTTTCAATTTAATGCCAGAAGAGCTTGAACATCAGCACACGTGCTGGGGAGCAGGTCATTCTTCTATGAGATGCTTTATTTATCCCTACATCATTCAGACAAGCAGAGCCAATGTGCTCCAGGAAGGAGAGTGGGATGCTGGGTGTCAAGTCTCCAGGGTTTAATTCACAGCTCCAAATCTCACCAGCTTCAAGGCCTTGGGCAAGTCACTTAACCTCTTTTCTGAGCAGAAATAATACCACCTCCTCCCAAGAGCACACCAAGGCATGTTTGATTGATGGCTTAGCTCTTAAAGTCTTTGATGAAATGTGCTGAATGGCTGCCAAGTATTATGATTGCTAATAATAATAATGTTTTTCTAACACAGTCCTACAGAGAGCAGTATAAATCGGTAACAAGGGACAGATTTCCACAAGCAAGCATACTGCAACAAATCCTTTTTGAAAGAAGGGTGATAGGTTCAAATGGCATCCTTTTCTGGTCTCTGTTCTCCCCTTCTTATAAGAGAGAGCTATTCCGTGTCTACCTGAGGCTTCCTTACACAGGAGACAGTACAGAAAGTGGAAGTAAGCACATGCCCAGGATTACTATGAGAATACCACGCTTCTTAGAGGAGAAGCCTATATGTGAGTTTGTGTTTGTCTGTTTGCTTGCTTGCTTGTTTTTTAAGGGAGGAAACTATCTAGGCACAAACTTTGCCAATTGTGATTTCATCATGTATAAGCTTTCTATGTATCCTAAATGAAAATAAAATAAGAAACCAATCAATTAATTCAGTTTCACACCCACCACTGTAAACAGAAAACTATTCATTCTGCCTGTCTTTAGAAGCTTTGTTATGTTCTTTTATATCTAATACAATGTAAAGATGAGGTCAATGAAATATTTTTCTGTTCTAAAAGATATACATTTATGCTGGAAATTTGAAAAAGTTATAACTCATTAATGTCTAAAACAAGATGTTTTCATAGTGTGTTAATAAAAGTTCATTTTCTGCCTAGAGTGGCAGAGTGTGACTGCATATATTTTTTTCTGTGTCCTGTGCTTTCTCATTTTCTAAGTGAGGTAATTATGCCTGTTTTCCTGACTGTCTTGAGAACTGAATTAAGTCTCTCTGTGAAGCATTTAGTAGTATCTGGCACAGAATTCTCTTCCATGAATTATTCTTTTTATTAATCATTTGCAATTTTTTAAACTCAACACATGAGTTTTAGTCATCTTTCGTGATAAAAATGAAATCTTAACAGTTGTGTTGATGGCTCAGGTGCATACCAGTATGGGGATCAAATCTGGAATCACTAGAATGTACATAACTACCAGGTGAGTCTAACAGCCTTTCTGTGATTCCAGAATTCTAAGGGTAGAGTGAGTGCCACAGAGCAGGTTGCTTAGAGAGACTAGCTGTATTTGGGAATTCACTTATGTTTTTACTATTCTGGTCACTGCCCAGCAGTTTTCTTCTATACCTTCTTCGAAACCTTGTTTTTTGGGCTCTGAACTCCCCTCCAAATGGAGGACAATTATTTTGTAAGATGAAATTAAAGACATTATGTGCATTCATTTTGATAAGAGAGGAAAAAAATGGAAGAAAGAGACTGAGCCATTGGAAGCAACACCTGCTTCTTACTGTTAATGCATCTACTACCTGTTGTTAATAGGAACATCCTTCACGGAGGCAAGGCAGTGCTGTACATCTAAATTCTACAAGTAAGGTGGTAATTTCATTGAGGGATTCTCATGACATTGATAAACGATGTCACCAGTAAGCTGTGCTTAAATTACAGCTTTAATTATTTACACCTGGGTCTGCATTATTCCTATATTATACCTGTCATAGAGTTATCTTGTCTGGGCTTGCTAACAGGACCATGATGATAATTTATTCCATGAGTGAGTCAGGTAGAACAGTCTGCTAGCATCAGCCAACATCTTCGGATAGGGAGGAGACTGATGCCTGCTGGGGTGGGTTGGAGTATGGAAGATACAACTGTTACAAGAAGATTGTTTTGTAAATGACCATATATAAAAGAGGGCTTCTAGAGAAAGCAATGACTCTTAAAAGTAACCCCAAAACAAGTAAAAAACAAAGAGGGAGACCATGACTTTGAGAAGGAGTAGTAGTTGGGTAGAAGGAAAAGGAGAAAGGTTAGAATTATATTATAATCTCAAAAATATAATTATATTAGGGAAAAGCAATCTCTCTCTGCCTCTCCTCCTCTCTTCCCCTTCTTTCTCTATCTTGATGTCTTGACACACCCTTACCTCCCTGGTTTTGATTTTGCTTTCAGATCCTCTAAAATTATGTTGATAGGGAACTCGGAACATTTATTTTAGATCTTTACTGAGAAAAGAAAATTTAAAACAAGTACAGTTCTCAGAAGAAGCATGGAAGATTGCTCTGTGTTTTAAGTAAAAACACAATGAGAGTAAATCTCACATTTGGGAAAAAATTGAAACACTAATTAAAGTGAGTCATTAGAATTCTTTACTGTTCCTCATTCTCCACCTAAGGAAGTGCTTCTTTTATGTGTTACAATGGAAACTCGTATCCCACTGACTTCAACTCATAGTACTTATAGATCTGTAGCCTCTTACCAGGCTGAAAAAATTTTGGAAGCCTAGTAAACACTCAGATATTGTTTTGTGTAAATAATTTTATATTTGCATTCGTCTTTAGGAATAGGATAGAGTTTATGACAGAAAAATCTTTGTACAAACTCTAGATTTGGAGAGAAATATATAACCCTCTATCATATCTTATACTTTTAAGAAAATGTTCAAAAATGTTACATATGAATTGAATTTTAGTGGAAATATGCTGGGAAAGCTCTTAAAATTTTTATGGGACTATTTTCTATTCTGCATTTAAAATTCTTTGGGTAATAGAGATAAGTTTTCCAGATAGGCAAAAGCTCTAGGTGGTCAGTATAGTTCATATGTCATACTAAAACCACTGTAAAGTTGGAAAAATTGTTACCTAGCCTTTACCAACATTATTTGTATTTAATAACTGGGTCAAAATATTAGCCAAGCCATTGTAAATTGCTACATAGTTCTCTGCACAGTTTTGTAGCCTTCTAATGTGAAGGAAATTGTTTATAAACATGCTGGGTTGTTAGCCTCAGCTCATATTCCTATGAAGGAAAATGTGATGGACTGATGTTTGGACTTCCTCTCTTACTTAAGTCACTGATTTATGTCTTCTCCAGGGTTTTCAGAGTGACAACTTGAAGAAGTATCTAAACATGAAAAGCCTACCTACTGCTTTTGCCATTAAGTGTTATATCAAGATGCCCCGCAGAGATTCCCTTTGGTGGCCTAGCTTCCTGTGGCCACAAAGGTAAGTATAAGAAACAAGTATTAAGAAAATACACATCTGATCTAGAAAAGATTATGTCTAGTCAGGTAACTCAATCTCAGGAAGATAAACACCATGTTCCCATCTGCACTTCCTAGCTATAAGTTCTTCTGATATGAGTGTATAATAAGGAGGAAACACAGAAACCAAGAGATTATAAAGAGACTAAGAGAGATGACGTGAGGAAGGAGCAGCAGAACAGAGGTGGTGTGAGGAGTAAATGGGAAAGCTGAGGAGCAGGATTGTGACAGGTAAAGCAGAAGGGAAATCAATACTCAAGGAATGAGTGAGGAAGGACAGCTAACAAGGCTGTTTGCTAAAGCCTCAAGGAATCACATTACATATTTATTTTATATTACTTAAAAGTTTACACACACACACACACACCTGGGAAGGGAAAATAGGATAGAATTGATTTGCTTTTGTGGACTGGAGGTCAGATGGGGATGGGAACAGGAAGGATCATGTGGGAGTGGATATAGAAGGAGAGAGAACTGGGAGAGATGAATGGAATTGGAGTGGCATTCTGGGGAGGACAGCAAAGTACAAACCTAGTGCAATAGAAACTCCCAGGAATATTAAGTGACCTTAGAAAGGACTCTTAATGGGGGATACAGAGCTTGAACAGGGCATCTTCTGTAACCAGGCAAGTCTTCCAGTGAAGGGATTTTGACAGCAATCCAGCCACAAAACCTTCAATCTACAATTTGTCCTGCCTGTAACGTGTGCCGGGGGAAGGCAGTCCAGTATTTGTGAGAGTAATCAACCAATAACTGGTCCAATTTGAGACTCATGCAAGACACTGCCTGGAGGGCCAGGAACCAGAGGGTAGATAGACCTGAGCTCTAGGATAGAACCAAATACAACCACACAGAAAAAAAAGAAAGAAAGAGAGAGAGAGAGAGAGAGAGAGAGAGAGAGAGAGAGAGAGAGGGAGAGAGAGAGGGAGAGAGAGAGAGAGAGAGAGAGAGAGAATGAAATGATCCCTAATGATACTTTGCTATACTTATAGACTGGAGCCTAATATAATTATCATCACAGAGGTTTCATCCATCAACTGATAAGAGCTGATGCAGAGACCCACAGCTAACATTAGACTAAGCACAGGGAATCCAGATTCCCTGAGGAGGAGGAAGAGAAATTGCAAGAGCCAGAGGGGTCAAGGACACTACAAGAAAATCCACAGAGTCAACTAAGCATGTCTCATAGGGGCTCACAGTGACTGAAGTGACAATCAAGGAGCCGGTAAGGGTCTGACCTAGGTCTTCTGCATATACCTTATGGTTGTGAAGCTTGGAGTTCTTGTGGGGGCTCTGGAGTTCAGTGGGAGTGAGAGTGTCTCTGGCTCTTTTGTCTGCTTTTGGGACCTTTTTCCTTCAACTGGGTTACCTTGTCCAGCCTTCGTATGAGGGGATGTATAGTCTTAGTGCAACTTGATATGACATGTTTGGCTGATATCCCTGAGAGGGTTGTCATTGTCTGAAGGGAAAGGGAGGAGTGGATCTGGGGAGATGAAAGCAGGGGTGGCTGTAGAGAAGAAGAGAGATGAGAAACTGAACTTAGGATGTAATATATGAGGGGAAAAATAAAAAGAAAAGAAAACAAACAAATGGGCAAAATAGGTGTACGACAATGCTACCCTCACAAGCAAAACTGGCTCTGATAACAGATATGAAACAGCTTGTTTTTGTTTAAAGCATGTGAGTACTGTCATAGGCAAAGTGAAAGTTAAATAGGAACAGTATACATACAATTGTATATTACAAAACATAATTTTATGTCTGATTTTATTCGGTATTTGTAACAACACACAACAACATTACAAAAAACTTAAATAGTGTCTTTTTTTAATGAGGAAACAGAACTGTAATTGATTTGCTCAAAGATAGTCAAATTGTAGACACAACTCAGGTTCATACTTCTTGTCTCAAGATTGTGGACTCTTGAACACAATGCTAACAATCTACTTGACCTTGCAGCTCAGAGAAGGGTTAGGTTCTATGCTGAGACACTTATTCTTAGGATAGTTTACCTAAGGCTGCAGTGTTAAGGAGACTGGATGCATTCCTATGGAACTCACATGCTTTGGGTAGACTTAATGTTCAATACAAGTTTCCTTCCTGTAGAGGCGTGAGATGCTCAGTGTTGATGTCAGCTTGGTTTGATTGAGAAGGGCCCAGGAGATTATTGAAGCACAATTCTGAGAGTATCTGTGGGGATGTTGTCAGAGAGGAATAAATAAGGAGGGGAGACAATTTTCTGAACAGAGTTAGCATTATCCCATTGACCGGGAAACTGAATAGGGTGAAGATGGAAGACAGGAGAACACCTGTAGCACAGACATTTTCTCCGTATTTCATGGCTGCCATCATATGAGCTGTTTTTATCTATTGTGCAGAGATATCTGAAACTGTGGGCTAAATTGAAGTGATCTTCTATTCTGTTAAATTGTATTCTGTTAAATTTGTTTCAGCAATATAAAACTAACTAACATAGAGTTGAACGAGGAATTTACGCACATGTGCACATGTGAGCATGTATGTGCATGCGCGTGCCCACGCGCGCGCACACACAGACACACACACTGCCAAAAATTTTATAGCAGAAAAATGCAAATATTTAATTGTTTCCTTATATAAAAATCTGAACTATTCCAGATATGAAGAGAAAAATGGGCCACACACACACACACTCACACACACAAAGGTCATTTAGGAGTAGCCCATAGCAACAGTGTGGATTCTGAGACACTGTATGGTCTGTTCAGCAATCTGCTGTGCAGATGATCCTTTAGATAGAATAAAGCAAGTGAAACCTGGAATGCAGAATCCATGAACTGTCTATTCTAGGTATTGGTAAGAAGTAGTAACTCATTGAAACAGAATGATAGAGCAATTCCACAAAAGCCATACTACAGTCAGCACTGGGGTTGTCTTTGTTAGAGTTATATTCCTGTGAAGAGACACCATGACCAAGGTAAGTCATATAAAGAAAAAAATTATTTTGACTGAATTACGCTGTCAGAGATTTAGCCCATTATCATCATTTTGAGAAGCACGGCAGTGTGCAGGCAGACATGGTGCTGGAGAAGGAGGTGAAAGCTCTATGTCCAGATCTACAGGCAGCAGGAAGAAAACTGACTTAGGAGTCAAGAGCTCAAAGCCTGTCCACACAGTAGTCCTTTCTTCAGCAAGGCTACACATACGCCAAGAAAGCCACAACCTCCTAATAGTGCCACTTCCTATGGGTCAACCATTCAAACATATTAGTCTATGTGGGAAAAAGGCATTCCTATTTAAATCACTACAGGGGTTCACGTAATAGAGTCCAAAGGTCACGCAAAATGATTTTATGAATTAATACAATTAATTACAAAGACAGGCTATGCAAAGAAGCTTTGAGAAACTTCTAGGTTTTGCACTAAGGTAATACTATTTGGATACGCTACTTACTGAAAAAGAAGATGACATGGGGGTGTTTTGTCCACAACATGGTATGACAAATATCTGCATCGAGCTCTCAGAGTTAGGCTTCTTCCAGTTGATATCACGTACCAAGCCAAAAACAACAACAACAACAACAACAACAACAACAAAATTCACATTGTTGTACAGAGTAGCTGAAAGCTAAATCAACTGGTGTCTCCTGGAGTTTGGCACAATGCTGTAGAACATCACCAGATCTACACAGAGTAACTACTGTTATCCCCTTATCCACAGTGCCTCATTCTGTGGTTTCAGTTATCTGTGTCCATCTCGAGTCAAATACTAAGTGGAAATTTTCTAAAACAAGTAACTAAATTTAAACAACTTTGCTGGAGTTTATTATCTCAATAGAACTATTTTATTATTAATTAGTTTTGTTAATCTTCTGTACCTGATATAGACACTTAGTTCCATTATAGGACACACACACACACACACACACACACACACACACACACACACACACACACACGGTTTCTCTGTGTAGTCCTGGCTGTCCTGGAACTCACTCTGTAGACCAGTCTGGCATCAAACTCAGAAATCTGCCTGCCCCTGCCTCCCAAGTGCTGGGATTAAAGGGATGTGCCACCACTGCCCGGCTGGAAATCGTCCTGTGCAATCTTCAAACCCTGAGTTCTGATCAAGAAGAAGTACACACAGAGAGAAGGGAACTGAACACTCAAAGGAGCAGTTGTGATTTCCATGCTATGTGGGCTTTAAATTGGGAATAACTTGCCTGGCTGTAACTTACAAAATTTGTTGTGACTAACCTTTAAGTATGAAATTTGAAGATTCCCTTAAGGATCAGCTCTTGTCTTAGAACCTGAGCTCCTCAGATGATTGTGGGAGCTTCGGACTCCATGTAATACCTATCCATATGAAGAAACTTTGGACTCTATGTAATATCTATCCATATGAAGAAACTTCGGACTCCATGTAATACCTATCCATATGAAGAAACTGAGCTGAATTGGCTGCTGTTTTCTTATAAAACCCTAATTGATGACATTGGCATCAAAATAATTCAAATTCTGAAATGAATTTGAAATATACTTTCAAAAGAACTGACCACCTTCAAGCTGCAAAGACTTTCTGAGTGAGACTCTGGAATCAGGTCTCCTGATTTTGGCCAAAAATGATAAAAGGAAATATGTTGATAGCAATGAGTTTTGGAATTCAACAGACTCCTTTTTTTTTTTTTTTAAGAAAATAGATTCAATCTTACTGGAAGATTCTCATCTTTCACTGACTTAGAAAAACAAGGTTAATTTTGGATAATATCTTCCTAGGAATTGATTATGAGCATGACGGTTAAATGTAGACATTTTGATATAAGAACATGCCGAAGTTTGTAGACATATTGATGTAACAACATGCCAGTGTTTGGAATACTTTTATAGTCACTATTTGTTCCCATTGCAAAGCTCCTAGTGAGCTGTATTCTGTAGTATAGCTGGAGATCTTCAGACATAGGGAATGGTTCAGGAATATTTCTTTTGTTGACATGGCCTTTGGAACTAACTTCATTAATATTCTTTGGATGAATTCAGAGTTTTCTGGGTATTAAAGTTTAGTTGCATCCACTTGTAGAGCTTTCCCAATAAGACACTGTTTGCTTGTTCCAATGGATTTGCTACAACTCAGTTAACCAAATAAATCCTTCCTTTGGGAAGTTAAGTTAGAGAATGCAATAATATGTCAAATGCTATTTTCTAACAGAAGAGACTATGCAGAATTGAATTTAGAGCTTTTGTGAATCCTGTGATTTCATGTTTTTATTGGGGGATTTCAATCGAATAATACTTGGGCCCTATTCCATATTTGCCTTCTTCCTATACTATTACCTCCCTTTTCCTATTTAGAAGAAGTGTATGTCACTTCCATGGTGAGTTTGGTTACATCTATGGCCCTGAGTTTTCTTTTGGGTCCACAGATCCACCATAGGTGAAGTGGTACATATACCATAGCAACTGGGTAGAATATTCTCCTAATACTTCTAGTGTGATGAGACAGGAAGGCCATATCTGCCATTCGTTTAATCCAGTTCTTCAACGCAGTTTTTTCAGTAACAGGAGTAATCTGCTTTCCCCCATGATTTGTTTTGAATTTAGTATGAAACATATTATAATAAGAGGTCATTGTCTTCAAACAAATTCCACACACCAAATATTTTTACAGCCTTAATAAAACTATCTTTGTAGTTTTATGGATGTTGACTAAATACATTGTTTCGTAAACCATCTTGACTAGAAACCAGAAAGAAATATACTTAACTGTGTTTTATGTCATTTGTGTGTGTGTGTGTGTGTATTTGATCACAAAATAATTTTTATTAAGTACACCATCATTTTTTATATTTTCTATTCTACTTTATGTTTTAAAAGCAATTGGCATGTTCCTTAAATAAATTTCCTGGCCCAGTAATAAATCACAAGTCACAGTTGAAAGAAATGCTAGGCCATAACATAGTCTATTCATGTGCTAGGAGAGAAAGAGACTTTGAGAACTTCCAGAGAGATGTGGTATATAAGAGAAAATGACATTTTGTTTCTCTCCAAACATTGTAATGTTTTGTTTGGCTTTCCAAAAAGGCAGAAGGCTACTTGAAGGTGAGATGAATCATACTCTGTGGTAGATGGCAATCTTAAACTTACTGTTTGATACATTAAGATCAGGATAGCCAGAACACTACCATTTTCATCTGATTTTATAGCAAACATTGCACAAGGGTTACAGGTCTGCTTTACCTGGGGTGCAGTCCTCTAATTTAGTTATGCTAGATGCTGAACTGTGAGGAATACAGGTTCAAGGCCTTCAGGCTGCAGAGTATATTCAAAGCCAGTTTGAGCAGTTTAACCATGTCTCAAATTAAAATGTGGAAAATGAATAGAAGAAATGGGCTCAGTAGTAGATAGCACAGTCCTAGCCTCAGAGGTATCTGAGGCACTTCTGTGTTCAATTTCAGTGTTGAAATGATAAAACTAGAGATCAGCAGTCAGGCAGCATTTCTCTTCAGCTGGATTTTTTGATTCTTAAAAGCAGGCATCATATCTTCTATATATTTTGTACCTTTATCCATGCTTCATACTTGGCAGACACAGCCCCTGCCTTCTAAGACAATATGGTCTAGTTGTAAAGAAATGACAACTACCGTTATGAAGAACTTTAGTCATATAACCAAGAGCTGTATGTCTACAGAGCTGTGATTTGGAGACCAATCTCACAAGACTACAAAATCAAGTGAGATTAGTTAGAGAAAATGTCTGACAGAGTTAAATTCTAAATTGACCTTTGAAAGACTGACAAGTGCTTATGGGTAAGTGGTTTTGTAATAGCTTCCCTTGCTGGGTCTCAGTATGTTACCTTTTTGAGAAAAGTAATTTCAATGCAAAAAGAAAACCCAAAAACCTAGGGCAATTTTTTTCTATAGATATGGGCTTTGAACTAGTTTTAATTTATCTTCAAAAAGAATCAACCTAATAGAACAATAACATCACTAATATTTGGAGATTGGGGAGGAAATCAAAAGTGTTTGGTGACTTTCAAGTCTAATCTAGAGAACATTAGTACCAAGTACTTGTATTGCTCCAGGGAGGAAGCTAAGCAGGAATGGCAAAGAAATGGAGAAAAGACGGACAGACAGACAGACAGACAGACAGACAGACAGACAGATAGATACTCAGAGAAGCAAGAGTCGAGTGGACTGGGCTCTCTGCTTGAAAATCTAGCACCTCAGAAGCTCAACCTATTCATTATATACAGTTGAGTAGAGAGGTGAGATTATTGCTTATAGCTCAAAGAGGAGGCTGATTATTACTGATAAACAATGACTCAAGGTTCATCATATAGAGATGGATCAAGACGACAGGCGTAGCCACTCTTCGTAGAAGCAGTTTCCTTAGGGTATCAATCTTCCAACTATAATGTCTTTGAGGATAGAAAGCTATTGTGAACATCTGCCCACACCATAGACATTCACATCTCAGACCTCAGAGAAAGGGATTGCCCTTTTGCTTTGGGTCTGAAGTTAGGGCCCTTGATATAGTTCTGTTTATGTCATCAACACAGACTCACACTGGATGCCACACACTCAAGTATCTCTTCAACTCCAACACAGTAACAGTGGTGGCTTTTAACAAATAACTGATGTGATTGGTTGTTGTGAAATAGGGCACAGACACCTAAAGCTCAAAGGCATATGTCCCCAACTAGTCCTAAGTGTTCAAGGACTGTGAGACAACAGTTGACAGTGAAGGTCAGTTCCAAGAAATGATGACTTAGTGATCTGAAGAAAGGAATGGGTATTAGGAATTGTCTTGTTCAAGATTATATGTATATATTGTAAAATAAGCTTCTTCAAATGCATACTTTTTCAGTAAAATCATTATTTCTTTATCTATATTAGATGACATACCTGTAATTTACTGTTCTTGAATCTTTGTGATATAATAGTTATCTGAATTTCATACATGAGCCTTGCAGGCTACTCAGTTGACATGGCTGACAAGTGGAAGAACAGGCTCCTGATTCCAAACTTATGATTTCCAAAGACATGCAAAGTCTCCCTCATTCAGTCTCACAGTGAGGATGTTTTGAATTTTATTTTATTTTTATTATTTTTAATTAATATTTATTTATTTTCTTATTTATTTTTTGAGCACTGAGTACATGATCTAATAGGAAATTCCACTTTCAGCCATGGAAGAGTTGATCATATTAAATAGCCAGTACATACTAATGCCAGTTTTTCTACATTGACACAAATAGAGATATTAATAATATAGACTGTTACTAGAGGTCTGAGTAGAAATTGATTTAAATGTATCAGACATATACAAGTGCCCTTTCGGAAGTATACTGGCTTTGCTAGCTTTCAGTTAATACGAATTCAGTGGCTGTGGAAGTTGGATCTTAGGATTTGTGTATTTTCTTTTCTAGAAAACTGGGAAATACATCACAAAATCTCCACTTTCTTTAAGGGACACTTTCCCCATATATTCTTGATAGGCATTTGTCTTTATATTTTTGAAATACAAACTATTCATTTTTTTAAAGTGTCTCACTCAGCTTTACAAAGCACTAAGAAAATTTACTAAATTACTCTTTCCTTTACAACATACCAGAAGATATTCTCTTGTCTTCTGTACTAAATGTATCTTGTATCCTAAACAGATTCATGGGATTAAATTCTAGGACTAATATCGGGCAGGCTTACCCAGGATTTATTAGGGATCAGTGTGACCAATGGGATTGGCAGCTTGTAGTGTTCCTTCTCTCTTTCCATGTCATAAAAATGACATTGTTGTCATTATTAAATCACCTCCATAGCTTGAAATATGCTCATCAGTTTGACCACAACTAAATATTTTTGTTACAGGAAGAAGAAGAAGAAGAAGGAGGAGGAGGAGAAGGAGAAAAAGAAGGAGATGAAGAAGGAGAAGGAGAAGGAGAAAGAGGATGAGAATGAGAATGAGAATGAGAAAGAGAACGAGAACAAGAAGAACAAGAAAGAAACAAAGAAACAAAGAAGAGCTTTCCAGTTTTCTGAATTTCAGCTGACATCCAGGACTGGCAATTTGTCAAAACACAAATCTTCATCTCCACTGCCTCCCATGCCCAGATGATGGAAGAAGTTGTATTCAAAATATTTTGGGAGCCTGTTGTTACCAGAACATCCAGTGTTGCCTACTGATGAATCCTTACTGTTACAAATTAGCTATGCAGAACTTGTCCCAAGTGCTAAAACTGCCAGTAATGTCTTAAAAACACCATGTCTGAATTGTAATGGTGGTGTTAATCCTGATTTATTCCTCCAAATGCCAAACCTGGAAGGAGGTCACAAGGGTCAGTGGGTTTCCCTTATGGTAAACTTCAAAACAAAACAAGAGGAAGCTTGCTGAGAGGAGACACTCGGGGGATGGGGTGACCCTAATCTTGCCCTTCTTAACCCAGACAGCCCTCTTTCAGCTCATCTGTCACCCAGGATCACTGCCTGCCTTCCTGGGTGGCTGCTGCTTAGCCTCTGAAATGTTTTGCTCATTTTTTTTTCTCCAGCAAACCAACTGTATTTTTGTTTTTGTTTTTTTTTTTTTTAGAAAACAAAAAATACTACAGACCTCATGTTAGTAAGACCTCAAGATTACCTCTGTTTGAAAGTCATGCAGCTAGGAATGAGCCTGTTTTGTTTCATTTTCTCTTTTTACATGAGTTTTCAGTCTCTTTAATCTTTTACATTCAAAACATTTTTGGCATAGTAGATCTGCATTTAATTAGCACAGACACTTGGAAAACTAAGTTGCTTGGCCTTACAAGGAGAAGAAGGAAGGAAGAAGTGTTTCAAGCCCAAAGATCTGACACTCCAAAGCTTAGCAGCTTATCCACATCATCTCTCAGCTATTGAGACTGGATGTGGAAGCAATCTTACATTTATAAACTATTTGGAAGCAACTTCTATTAGGATTAGTACTCTACCTCATGTGAACAGGAATTATCACACTCTGACACCATGAACTGAAACTGATCCAGCTTTCAATGTTTGTGCCATGAATGAGGAACTTTTAAACCCCAGCACTCTTTTTAATCTCATGTGCACTTGCTATCTGGTCTCCATCAGATGGTTGACCTCGGTGCTTGCCAGTAGCCTCAGTGTGGGTTTCTTCTCCTGTGATTTCATGCTCTCCCTAGTCATTACCTCACAGATATCACCACGGTAAGAAATGAACACTGTGGGATTTTGCAGAAGCCACTAGGAAATCTGTCCATGCTAATTTCCCTCAGGGTAGTCCCATAACTTTCACATACCATCAAACTGGCAGAGGCTCAGACAAACTGTTCTCTTCAAAGTAAAGCCTACAAAAGGAGCTCAGAGAGAGAATGTGCTTGAGCCAAACCTAAAGGCCTGAGTTTAATTCTTGGGTCCCTCATAGTAGAGGGCAATCACTGGTTTCTGTGAGTTGTCTTTTGACTTCCACTGGCTGTATATGTGTTCTACTCCTGTAAACTTAATAGATGTATTTTTTTAATTATTATTAAACTAAATCGTTGATCATTGTAACTAAAAATCCTATTAAAGATTTTCAACATTATAAGAATATTTTTTTAGGGTATGAGAGGTTGTAGCTTAGTGGTAGAATATGAAGCTGGCATTCAGGAGGCCCTAAATTTGATCTGTGCCCAGTATCAGAATAAAAAGGAAGAAACCTTGGACAATCCCAGCACTCATGAGCCTGAGGCAGGAAGATTCGTACGAGTTCTATCCCAATCTGCACATACAGAATGAGACCCTGTCTATAAACAAACAAACAAACAAACAAACAAATACTAAAGTAATACAAGAAGAAAGAGAGAGAGAGAGAGAGAGAGAGAGAGAGAGAGAGAGAGAGAGAGAGAGAG
>NW_021604565.1:8144112-8176612 GCF_004785775.1 Grammomys surdaster
GAGAGAGAGAGAGAGAGAGAGAGAGAGAGAGAGAGAGAGAGAGAGAGGACTCAGGTTTATAACTGAATTAACACTAACAACAAATGACCCTTCCCACTTTCCATTTCCCTGCTCACATCATATTCCCACCACTATCTTCTGTGTGTTGCCATGAGAAATAAGAAAAGCTAAAGCTGCTTCCTTCCTAAGGAATTAGAAAAGAATGTTACATCAAGGATATTTCTAACAATAATGATAACATAGGTATTAGGTATTTGTTTGAGTATAATCTAGTTGAGCAATCTACTGGGGCTACAGTGATTCTTACTCCCAAGACCTGGAGGCTGGGACAATGACTGTCTTCATCCTATTGCCTGCAGATATTAACTGAGAAACACACGGGCTGTTCGAATCACATATTAGATAATGTCTGTCAGTCTGTGTTCTAGTTTACTTTCTATTGCCTTGATAAATTTTTTCCAAAACCAACATAACGAGAACAGAGTTCATTTCCTCTTACATCTTAAATCAAGAAGTAAACTTGGGGCAAAAACTCAAGATAGAAATATGAATGAAGAAATTGAAGCAGAGACTGTTGAGGAAGGCTGCTCAACTTGCTGTCTTACTCTATCCAGAAGGACTTTCATAAGGGTAGCTGGTACTACCTACTATGGTCTGGATCCTCCCATATCAATCATAAATCAAATGCTGCACAGACTTGCCTTCAGACCAATTTGATGGAAGAATCTTCTCAGTTGAGGCTCCCTCTTTACAGATGACTATAGTTTATATCAAGTTGACAGAAAACTAAATCCACCTGCCCTCTCAAACTTGGTATCTAGAGTCATTCTTGGCATATTTATTTTTTTCTCTTTTCTAGGAGAGAGACTTTTCTACTTTCTTTAGACATCTCTTTTGTGACTATCTTGGAGTATTCAATGAACAAGATTCATCACTTGACTTTGTTTATATATGTCTAAAAACATAAAAAAAATACTTCTTTTCCAATTCCATTCTCTTTCTTTTTCTTACATTTCCATGCAGAATGTCATACCAAGAATGGGTCTGAAGCTCTAATGGCTGGGAATCTTGAAGCAGAGGGTAAAAGGAGGCTCAGTGGGGCTTACTAACTGTCTCTTTGACTCCAGTCTTTGTCCTCCTTCATTTCTCCTCTGCACTCAAACTGCCAGAAAATAGAAATCTGATCATGATAATCCCTTACTTAAAAGTCTTTAAAAGCTCTCTGCTAACCCACAGGATAAAGTCCAGACTCTTTAGCATGATATGCAAAGCCCTTCGTTATCTGGTTTTGGCATTCATGGCCAGCTTTATCTCTGTCTACCCCCATCCAGCTAGAAACATGCAGCTTTTCTCTGTGGCTGGAACATGCTAAGAGATCAAGCTCTTTCTTTTATTAACTAGCAACATACTGAGAGGAAGCCTGTGGTCATGAAAAAGCTTCATGAACTTTGAACTTGTGCTTTATTTCTTTAACCTCTCTCATCTGCGCACAGCTATTAGAAAGATCACATGACAAAATTATGTTGCTGTTTGTTGCTAGCTAATACATTTATCCAGTTGCACTCAGCAAGACTACCTGTTTCTATCAACTACCCACTAAAAGTTGTCATAGTACTTGCATTTAATAAGGTATCACTTATTTTTAGTTTGGTGTGCCCTGTCCAAGTCCAGTTATAGTAAATCACCTACACATTGTATCTCTTCATGTCTTATTTTGTGTTTTATAACATGCTTAGAAAATAACTTAGCAACATATCTGGGTGTTATGAAATTGGAAAATGAATTTAAAGATTGAGTGGGCTATGGGAGTGATCTGGTTAATGTAACCATGTAAGTCTTATCTTGGGTTCGGGTAGGAATATGTGCCTTCTAATCACTAACTAACCTGTTATACTCCCTTCTATTCTGCCCTAATTAATAGGGAACAGGGTATGACATAAAGTGAGTCTATACCCTGTTTTCTATTTTATGTATTGTGCAACATTTCCAAGCCCATAATATCTCTTTTTTTTTTTTTTTTGCTAGTAAGATCACCCATTGACCAAATTCACTGGTCATTATTCATTCTCCTAAATATCTTTATGTACCACTTAGAAAGACTAGTTTCTCTTTTCAGGAAGCTGTCTTCCCTTAGCTTGTTATTGTCTTCAGACACTTAATGGTATCTTTCTCTGTTCTTCCACATTTGAAGGATGGAGATAGGATTAGAGTTTACCTGAAAGAATAGCAGGTGAGTGAAATGCATAAAAACAGGGAGAGGGCTCCAATTTTGAAGGGGTTTAGTCGAGAGGAAGGACAACTATCACCAAAGTTAATCAGGAACAAGAAACTTTCTTTTGAATGGTTTGCCAGGGAAGCTCAAGGGATTCCTCAAACCGTATAGTCTATTGCTATTCCCCTTGGTTACATCTCAGAGGTTGAAGGTATGCCCCTATTTCTGAAGACATTGGCCATGTAAGACAAAGCTCTCAAATGAGTCAAGCTGGATATCACCTGAAAGTCTCCTTCCTATGGTCTAGCATTCATAGACTCAGTAAATATTTGCAAGCTGCTAAGGAAGAGAAGCATTTAATTGTCCTATCCAGCTGTGACACCTATGAACCACAACGAGGACCAGCATGGCAAGGTATCTATAAAGGTGCAATAATGACTATCACATGTTGGTGGTAACCAAGAGTTGTCTACTTGAACAACTCATTAAGACAGAAATCACATCTGCTACTAGAAACTTAGCCAACTCGCTGGAGCTACATAATGTATCTTAGAAGAGAATCTACCACTACCATTTTGCTAGGCTGGTATAATCCTAAAAAGAATCTAAATCTTATCATCATACCCACAGATAAGTGAGTTTTTAATCCTCATCAAAGAAGCTTCTCTTTATGGCAAATTGAGGAACTCACAGACAACCACACTAGACACAATTCAGAGACTACCTTCCAACCCTTGACTGTGGGTTTTGCCCAGGACTGAGCTCTAAATACACTGCTCATATTATTTGCAGTTTATGATTCATCAACTCTCATGGTTTCAACTTCCATACAAGCTTTGTAACTCCCAAATCTTTATCTCATACATGAGCCTTCATTCAGACCTTGTCCTTAATTTCTACTGCCTGACTCCATCTGGAATTCCCAATGGCAGTTCTGTCCTAACAAGTTTAGAATAAACATTTTTTACCATCAAGCCAACTTTTCCCAATAACCATATGCAAAGTGACTTAAGAGTCCACTAAACTGGAAATCTAGGAGTACTTTTTACTTCTCTCTTCTTCTAAGTGCACCACATGTAATCAGTTGTCACACCCTGACCACTTCAAATGTTTTCCTTCATTCTTGTTACGTTGTTCTGGTTATGATGAATATTGACTTAGATTCCAATGCATCTTGGGAATTTTCTCAGATACAACAATGAATGGGTATAAAATTATCTCTTATGCTGCTATCCAGTTTTTCAGTGTGTAAGGTCTATTTTATCCAATTAGATTATCTATCAAATTCCTACCTTCATTAAAATTCATCTTAGTATTATGTCCTTATCTGTGAATACAGGTAAATATCTGCTAAATGCAATAACAGAATAACAAATGGTAACAGTGAGATAGCTGAATTATGCAGAGCATGTTGAACCCAGTATCAGATGCTCATCTGAGATATTTCTTTCAACATATCATGCTGGGACGACTATGGTTCCCATAGTCAGATCTGAGTCCTCTTTGCCAATTTGAATTTTATCTTATTGCTTGTTATTTCTGTCCTGAATTACCTTAAGTAAATACTTAGTAAAAACGAAATGTGAGCTCAGTGCTTCTTGAAAAAAGAATGTGACTAGGGTCATAGTGCATGATTATCTTAGCATCATAGCTCTGAAGCAACCTGTGTAAAGCAGAGATAAAGATGTAAAATATCTACATAGTTCACTAGAACTCGGGCAAGCTGTTTTTTTGTCTTAAAAAAAACACCATTTATTTTGCTTGAACTCTTTAAAATGTCATTTTAATTACAAAGCTTATACTTAATAGACATAGTTTAAATGGTAAAAATAAAAATGAAACCTTTTAAAATATCACACACACCCTTATACCATGCAGTAAATTCCCAACTTTTTATAATTTGGAAAATTTCCAGGATACATTGGAATCCACTTTTACAATTTTTATACATCTAAAATATATGTGTGTCCATTTTCTGATTAATAAACTTATTTGAATTTGCATAAATGTCCATACTATTAGTTGTTTTGGATATTAAATGTACTTCTGTGTTGTCAATTTAAAAATTAAATTCCCATTATATAAGTGTAGCCAGTTCCCTCTTATTACTCTGTATAAGAAGTAAATGAGATTATAAGAGTATATTCTTAAAAGCCAGAATACATCACCAATCTTTATGAAAAAGAGAGGCCAACAAGATAATCAGAGAGAGTGATGTGCCTGAACAGAGTCCTCTGAGAAGGGAACAGAGTGACACTCTGGTTGTGACATTGCAACAAATAAGTTCTTTGTGGAAACTCATTAGATCTTGCTAGAATGGTTCTCTCTCAAAAAGAAAAGTTGAACATCTGCAAATAAATATGTTTCCAACAACAGATGCCCTCCACAGGCATACTCTCTCATTAAAATGAATGATAGCTTTTTAAAGTATATCCCCATATTTTCTAACAATACTTAAGTAAAGATAACATGAGGATTCCATAAATCTGACTCAAAGTAACCTTCACTGTAAGGCATCTCCTGGTAGGAGCTAATCTTCAAACCAGGCATAGCTGATAAATCTGGAAAGTTCATTCACAGTTAGAGGTAGGTACAGAGGGGTTTATTTCCAAGCCACAGTTACAGTTGATGCTCAGTAGGAAGAACAAATATTTGGTTTTATGGCCCATTGCTTCTGCAAAATCCTGTCTACACATCCTTTCCTTCCTCTGATAACCTTGCTAGAAGAATGTGAAAACATTGGCTTGGACTGAAGTGAATTCTGAAAAGTAACTCTATGTAGCAGGATATTTTTCCCACAAGTTGGGAGGAGCTATGGTGGTAGGTGTAAGGAGAGGAAGAGGAGGAGTAAGGAGAGGAAGAGGAGAAGGAAGAGAAGGAGCTAGGAGAGAGAGAGAGCACCAGAGAAAGGGGAACATGGAAGCGGATGTGTGTCTGTTTCTAGCAGTCAAAGGTAGTTGATATATCTAGGTTGTGTATTGGGTTACATATCTGATTGTATGGACATCTTGTTATTGAGCATTACCAAATATATAAAACCTTTGGATAATCTAAGCATTAGAGTCTCATTCTTACTAGGCCCGAATGGATGGCAGAAAGGTCTGGACACAGCCCAGCCTTGTGGAGACATCCTGGAAGATTGGCAGAGCCATCTCCCCCACTGCTCTAGGTTATTCAGGAAAATGGTGGCTGATTAAGAAAAGCCAGATTAGATGTTGCCGTTTTAAAATATCTCTCGCAACAACTCTAGAAATTCTATCTTTGGTTTGTTTTTATCTACCTGTTTATCTATTTATCTACCTATTTATCATCTTTCTAAGTGTATATTTATCTCTCATCAAATATTTAATAGAGCCTCACCTTTTTTAAAATGACAGTGTATTTCCCTTAGGGTAAAAACAAGAGAGAAACAAAGTTGTACTGGGAGATAATCTCAGATTACCTCCCAACTCTGATCAATATAATCCTTGCTTTCATTAGCATTCACAGTTATAGTGCCAGATTAGAGAAAACTAAAATCAGAAGGAAAACTCTTATTTCCCATAGTTTACAGATAACTAGAGCAAGTTTTAAAGTTTGACAAACAAGTATCCTTCAATACTAGCTCTGGAATATTAACACAAATATGCCCTAGAGAGTAGCTTTAACATATATATGCATTTGAGGGCAGGCATGAATACAATTGCACTGTGTATTTGGTGTATCCTAGACTAAGTAATGGCAGATATTTCAGTATAGAATTAAACATACAGTTCTAACAGAAAATTTGTGGATTATACTCTAATGCCACTAAATTTTAGTTCTAGGATTTAATGATAAAATTGCATTGACATTTTATGTAAAACTGGTTCTGTGGTTAAAATTTGAGAAACTCTTTTTTTATAAAACTTGGTCTTGGATTGGTATAGTCAGTGCTACAATAGTGCCAAATACGAAACCTCTCTTCCAGCTTCTGAATCCTGGCTTCTGGAAGGATTGCAGTCTTCAGACTCTGGAAGCTACTGGTACCCATGTATACCAGAGTCCTTGTCTTCAACCAGGTATAATTCTTAAAAGAAAGAAAACAAAGACACTCATGTTCAGGGAACATTGTGGAAGTGTGGTCAGAAATATGATAAGGGGCAGAAGATCAGGTAATTTGTTCTGTGATTGTGTCTCTCTCACCATCAAGACTGCCCAAGCAGGCTGAATCAAGGACTCCAATAGGCATGTTAAAGGGGACATGAAAAAGAACATGAGGCCCCACATCTAAACAACAAACTGAGGGCAACTAAGGAATGATGAAAATGAGAGAAACAGTATTCCTCTGGTAAGACCAACCAAAGTTCTCCAGTATCGATGGTCAGCCCTTAAAATATATATACAAGTAACATTAGATTAACCAGATTAACCAGGTTATATTTAGGAATATATGTGTATGTTTAAATGCATGTGGCAGCAATTAATGAAAGAAAAAAAAGCCATGAATTTTATATTGAGTAAGGCGAGGTATATGGGAGGGTTTGGAGGAAGGAAAGGAAAGGGTAAAATGTTAAGATTATAATCTCAAAAAGTAAGTAAATGAAAAAAAGAAGTTCCTCTATTTGGGTGGAGGAAGTGGGAGTTTGGGAGTGTGAGTATTTCATTAATGATGTCTTCCTACAGAAAAATACAAAGCCAAGAGCAAAAAAGGTTATTCCTTAGCTCCTACCTTCTGGAAGTTATTTGGCAATAAGCATTTTAAGTCCACAATGCTGAACAAAGTATATAGGAAGGTGAAAATAAAGATGAAAATATGACCTGACAAACTGGATTCTACAGCCTTTTAAAAATCAATTGAGTATTTTTGAAAAAATAATCTTAACATTTCAGTCACCATTTTAACAAGCAAACAATGAAAATTAATTATCAAAACTATTACTATTATTGAATACATTCATATTATGTTTATATTTAAGTCTGAGAACAGAATGACTCCTAGCTTTGACGCAACACCTGACCATCTGCCTGCCTCTTCATAGTGAAACCATTATTCAAATGTTTCTAGTTATCTCAGAGACTTAAAATGAAAATAGTGCAAAGACTTTTACCTACTGTAGTGTGACTGTTTGATATTATGTCATGTAAAAATTATACTATATGTAATGAATCTTGTTCTGTGGGTTGTGACACTGGATGAATTATAGAGGCTAAGAGATTCAATCTAGAAATAACATGAGGCTTCCTCCACAGGAGAACATAGGGTGAGTTCTAGGGTAGATCCCTGTGCAAAAGCCACACAGGCAAGACTCTCTGAACTGTGGTCACTGCAGTGAAATGGGCAGCATGAAAGAGCACAACCCAGGGTAAGAAAAATAGAGATTTGTTTATTATCTGCAGTTAGTTCATTGTCTTTGGAAACAAATCCAGTCTTGACAGAAAAAGAAAAAAAAAGAAAAGAAACCCTGAATATATTAACAAAAAGAGAGTTCCTATTTTCTTGAATGAGTTGTGCAACAGATAGATTCAGTATAAATTTCAAACTGCCCAGACCTATAAACCAATTATAACTTACTTCATAATAGAAAATGATAACTGAGGCTCCTTAAGTACTAAGACTTGTACATTCAAAGACTATTAATAAGTTTCCTATCCTCCAAGGATAACAGATAAAAAGTACCACACTATCTTAGTTGTTTTTTGTTTGTTTGTTTGTTTGTTTTGTTTTTTCTCTGGACAGACACCATGACTAAGCAACTTTAATAAAGGACATTTAATTGGGGCTCCCTTGCAGGTTCAAAGGTTGAGACCATTGAGTCCATTATCATCAAGGTGGGAGTATGACCAAGCAGACATGGAACTGGAGTTGCTGAGTGTTCTACCTTTTGTTCTGAAGGCAGCTTGGAGAAAACTGGCTTGCAGACAGCTAGGAAGATGGTCTTAAAACCCACAGCCACAGTGCCATACTTCCTCCAACAAGGTCATGCCTACTCAAACAAGGCCACACCCCCAGATAGTGCCACTCCCTGAGCCCAGCATATTCAAAACACCACACACATCATAATCTTAGTAAAGGACTGTCAGGTAGAGTCTAGATTACTCACCTGAGATCATTAGGCACCCTGCTTCTCAGTTCTAGCATTTAGATCTCTAACTTGCCATCACCCTGTATGAAATGCTCAATGCATACTTTGTAAACAATGTGTGAATAGATGAATGCATACTTTAGTGAATCAATGAATTAAAAAAATGTGCATACTACTGTAGGTGTTCCAACAAACCTTCACTTGTAAGAAAAGTTGTGTATAGGCATGGTTTTGCATTTGTTAAGAGGAACATATGGAAAAGGGATATTGAGGGGCAAGGAAAACTTCTGAGATTAGCTTTCAAGCTTGCTTAGAAGAGTTCCAGGTTGTGCAAATATAGTAAGAGACCTGATTTGAAGACACAATAATATCAAAAGGTCAATGATATGAATGCTAACAGCTTGTAGAACACAGAAATATTGCACTAAAATAAGGAGTGAAATGATGAGGCAGATACTAATCTGCAACATGGTTAAGGAACTGCTATATGCCCTGGGACATTCAGACTTCATCTTGTAAGCAATGAGACATTAAGGAAGAGCACTTAGAATTTGACAGTGTTTCTGTGTATAAAGTTTCTGGTATGAACTATGGAACTTTAACACTACAAATACCATATCATAAATGAATTTTTTTCATTCATGCTGACTCTATAAGTCCTGCCCTAAGCATAAGGCCCTTTTTTTTTATTCACTCTATCTAGTGATATCTAATACCATCAGCTTTGAAAGAAATATCTTCTTCTTTTATGTTGCTTGGTATGCTTACTTCTGTGGTTACCTGATAAAGTGCCCAATGTTGTAAAGTTTAGAGCTTATTTCTTAACTTGTTGAATAAATCAAAAATAGTAGTCATAGATTGAGATTGGAATTCATAAAGAATTTCACAGTAAGTCAAGGTTTAGGTACTGACTAAAATGAAGATTGAATCTGTACATGCTGTTAAGTATCTTGGAAGAAAATCCAATTTAAAGACTTCAGATATTGGATATCTCCTTAAAATAGGGCTATAAGTAATGATCACCTCAGTGAGGAAATATTTATTTGCTACATGAAACTTGAACTTAGGAAGGGTAATGTCAGACTTTGAATTATAATTTAGGACTGTAGAAAAAGTGAACTGAGAAAAGAAGTTGAAAGTCAGGACAATTTATGTAGAGTTCTCTGGAAAGAATACCTAGCTCAAAATGAGAAGTGTAAAGTTTTTGACTACTCATGAACAACAGAAGCACAATATTACCTTCATCATTTGAGTGGTTAAAGCTGCTATTCTGTTTGATACACTTCTGTCTTAGTCAATGTTCCACATCTGTGAAAAGACACCATGGCCACCGCAATTTTTATAAAAGAAAGCATTTAGTTACTGCTTGCTAACAATTTTAGAGGTTTAGTCCATTATCATGGTAGGCAGCATGGCAGCATACAGGCAGGTACGGTGATTGAAAGTAATTGAAAGTTCTATAACAGGATCCAAAGGAAACAGCTAGAGAGAGACAAAGTGCTTTGCTTGGGGATTTGAAATCTCAAAGACCACCCCCTAATGGCACACTTCCTAATTCATGTCAAGTATTGACACTCCCTGATAGCTAAGCATTCAAATATAAGAGTCCATGGGCCAATTTTTATGCAAACCACCAGGACAGCCTTCCAGCACCTACATTTACAAGACAACAGGTTTCAAGCCATTGACCCTGTCTCCTCTACATTTTGTCTTTGAAAACCAGATTCAAAACAACCCCAGTCTCCTTGGGTCTAAAAATAATAACCAGTGGAGAACATTCAAAACCAGTTGTCTGTGTCTGAATGTCTCCTATAATCTAGCCAGCTCAGCACTTCACCTTGCCTTCTATAATGTTTTTCCTCATGTCATTTGATAACAACTCATGATCTTTAGTTGTTCCTAAACCTGAGCCTTAAAGAAAGCCATCATGCTTGAGGGAACAGAAGGTTCTGGTATTCCTGAATGAAATGAATGAGTATTGAATATGAAAAGAAATGTACTTAGGACTGGGTCCGGAAATTTAAGTACTGCAAGTATTTTGAGAACACAAGACTAAGAGCAGGAAAGAAACTCCCAAGAATTTCAGTTTACTATTCTTTCCTAGATAATGATGTCCTCTAAATCCATCTAACATTCTCTTATTTTTTCCTTAAGATTTTTTTTTTGTCAAACCTCTATTCTGTGAAAATTAATCTCTCTCAATTAAATTTTTGAAATGTTAGTTGAGGTTGAGTACTGTGGCTCATCTTTCATTGGAGTGTACCATGGTTATAAAATCATCATTTTAACAAAGGAGTCGAGGCCTTATCTGCATATGCACACACAAACAAACACACATACCCATGTACACATATTCACATAGGTGTATACAGACTCATATACATATCTAGGTAGGTAGGTACAAATAGGGAAAATCTAATTAAAAAAAAAATCATACTTGGCATCATTTACCCTAGTCAATGAATTCTTTATTTTACAGTGTGAGACTTAAGGAATTTGTCAGTGTGGTAGTGAATGACCAAACCCTAGCATGCTGAAGTCAGAGGTAGTAGTATTGCTGCAAGTTCAAGGATAACCTGATCCACATATTGAGTTCCAAGCCAGGAGAGGTTTCATAATTAGAACCTATGTTAAAAAGGAAAAGGGAAAGAAAAATAAAACACAGAAATTTGAGGGGAATACCAATTTCTGTGATAACAATATACTTTTGTTGTCTTATTTTATTTTGTTGTTTTGTTTTCTGTTTTGTTGTTGGTGGTGGTGATAGTGGTGGTGTTAATTATTGTTGTTTGGTTTGGTTTTGGTTTTGGGGTTTTCAAGACAGGGTTTATCTATATAGTTTTGGCAGTCTTGGAACTTAATCTATAGACCAGGTCTTAATCTGCAGACCTGAAACTCAGAGATCTGCCTGCTACTGCTTCCTTAGTGCTGGGAATATGTTTTATAAAGTAAAATTAGCCAGAATATCTATTATTTCATTATACACTTTGATGAATGTACATGACCACAAATCTGTAAGAGTTAAGAGACAGAATGCCCTAGAACAGTAGTTTCAACCTGTGTTCCATGACCCTTTTGGGGGATGAATGTACTCCCCCAACCTTCTCACAGACTCATCAACTATTTCACAATTGTTGCCAAGGCAGATGTGATTAGTATTCTTCCAGAAATGATGAATAAAAGTAGTTTATTCTGTATGCTTATATAAATGTTTGAAACACATACTCTCATACAACACTCATTAAAATGGAAATAACACAGAAAATAACCAATATTTTTATTTTTTATTGGATATTTTATTTATTTACATTTCAAAAGTTATTCCCTTTCCTGGTTCTCCATACCACCAGAACCCCCTATCCCATCAATCTTCCCCCTCCTTCTATGAGGATGCTTCCTAACCCACCCACTCCCACCTCACCACCCTGGCATTCTCCTACACTAGGCATCAAGCCTTCACAGGACCAAGAGCATCTCCTTCCATTGACAACAGACAAGGCCATCCTCTGCTGGAGCCATGAGTCCTTCCATATACTGTACTCTTTGGTTGGTGGTTTAGACTCTGGGAGCTCTTAAGTGAGGGAGGTGTCTGGTTGGTTGATATTGTTGTTCCTCCTATGGGGTTGCAAAGCCCTTCAGCTCCTTCAGTCTTTTCTCTAACTCCTCCAATGGGGTCCCAGTGATCAGTTCAATGGTTGGCTATGAGCATCCACATCTGTATGTGTCAGGTTTTGGCAGAGCCTCTCAGAAGACAGCTATATCAGGCTCCTGTCAGCAAGCACTTCTTGGCATCCACAATAATGTCTGGATTTAGTGTCTATATATGAGCTGGATCCCCAGGTGGGGAAGTCTCTGGGTGAGCTTTTCTTTAGTCTCCGCTCCACACTTTGTCCCTATATTTCCTTTAAACAGGGACAATTCTGGTTTAAAAATTTGGAAATGAGTGGGTGGCCCCATTCCCCAAATGGGGGCTTTGCCTAACCTCTGGATATGGTCTCCACAAGTTTTTGCTCCCCTTTGCTGAGCATTTCAGCTAATCTCATCCACACTGGGTCCTGGGACCCTCTTGCTTTCCTGGCATTTGGGACATACTGGTGGCTACCCACATTCCTGATCACCCATTGCTACATACCTCTGTTCAAATTTCTGACCCTCTGTGTATCATCCTGTCTCCTCTCATACATGATCCTTCACCCCTTTTTCCCCCTTCCCCTCCTCTCTTCCTCCCAAGTCCCACCAACCCTCTAGTTCCTGTATTTTGTTTTTCCTTCTAAGAAGCATTGAAGCTTCCACACTTTAATCTTCCTTCTTCTTGAGTTCCATGTGATATGTGACTTGTATCTTGGGTATTCCAAGCTTCTGGGCTAATATTCACTTATAAGTACGTGCATACCATGTATGCCCTTTTGTGACTGGATTACCTCAATCAGCATGATATTTTCTAGTTCCATCTATTTGACTGTGAATTTCATGAAGTCATTGTTTTTAAGAGCTGAGTAGTACTCTATTGTGTAAATCTACCACATTTTCTGTATCCATTCCTCTGTTGAGGGACATCTGGGTTCTTTCCAGCTTTTGGCTATTATAAATATGGCTGCTATGAACATAGTGTAGCATGTATCCTTGTTATATGTTGGAGCATCTTTTGGGTATATGCCCAGGAGTGGTATAGGTGGATCCTCAGGTAGTACTATGCCCAATTTTCTGATTTCCAGATTGGTTGTACCAGCTTGAAATACCACCAACAATGGAGGAGTGTTCCTTTTTCTCCACATCCTCACCAGCATCTGCTGTCACCTGAGATTTTGATCTTAGCCATTCTGACTCCTGACATTTCTTTGGATGCTTCTCAGACATTTCACATTCCTTAGTTGAGAATTCTTTGTTTAGCTCTGCATCCAATTTTTTAACATGGTTATTTGTTTCTCAGGAGTTTTTATTTGTTTCTTCTTGAGTTCTTGGTACATATTGAATACTAGCCTTCTATTGGTTGTAGGATTGGTAAAGATCTTTTCCCAATCTGTTGGTTGTATTCTTTTCCTATTTACAGTGTTCTTTGCCTTACAGAAGCTTTGCAATTTTATGAGGTCCCATTTGTCTATTGTTGATCTTAGAGCATGAGCCATCAGTGTTCTTTTCAGGAAATTTTCCCCTGTGCCCATGTATTCAAGGTACTTCCACACTTTCTCTTCTATTAATTTCAGTGAATCTGCTTTTAGGAGAAAGCCCTTAATCAACTTGTACTTCTGCTTTGTACAAAGAGATAAAAATGAATCAATTTGCATCTTACTACATGTTGACCACCAGTTAAAACAGCACCATTTGTTGAAAGTGCTGTCTTTTGTCCACTGGATGGTTTTAGCTCCTTTGTTAAAGATCAAGTCACCATAGGTGTATGGGTTCATTTCTGGGTCTTCAATTCTATTTCATTGATCTACTTGCCTGTTTCTGTACCAATGCAACACAGTTTTTAATCACAATTGCTCTGTAATACAGCTTGAGGTCTGTGATGGTGATTCCCCCAGAGGTTCTTTTATTGTTGAGAATAGTTCTCGCTATCCTGGGGTTTTTGTTATTCCAAATTAATTTGCAAATTTCTCTTTCTAAAACTTTGAACTTCTATCTTAAGAATTGATTTGGAATTTTGATGGGGATTGCATTGAATCTGTAGATTGCTATTGGCAAGGTGACAATTTTTACTATATTAATCCTCCAATCCAGCATGGGAGATCTTTCCATCTTTTGAGATCTTCTACAATTTCTTTCTTCAGAGATTTCTTCAGATATGTATATGAGCCTGTCCCAGGCTCCTTTGTGGTTCTTGTGTCCTGTGGGCTTCTAGCGGGTCCCTCTTTGGCCAGTTATTTGAGCAAAAGTGTTGGTCCCACCTGTGCACTTAGTAGTGACAGCATTCCTGGGTAACCAACTCTCTCCAAGATGGATTGGGTTATGGAGAGCTGTGGCACAGTCTTAGTTCCAGGGTGCTAAGACTGGAGACAGGAAGAATCATTACTCTTACTTTTAAATAAAGATTGAAACGTAGCATAAACATCTCAATAAGGACCTTTTGTCAAATATATTTTGACTTAAAAGATAGCCCCACACATTATTTTTATTAAAATACTTTTCTGTGTTTGTCCTTTGATATGGCATTGGGAAATATCTGATTCTGTCTCTCTGACTCTATAGTTAATATCAAGGTAATATAATATAATTCAGGCACAGTTTTTTCCCTAAAATTTTTTGTCAAGTATTTTTTTCTTCAGCCATATATGCTATAGAACTGTGCTTTTTCTGTATCTCTTTTTTGCTCATAATAGATAGCTTTTCAATTGCTGCCAACAACTGATAGAAAGGCCTGCACTGCACAGAGTAGATTTCTCCCCCTCACATAGAGAATGAATGCATTTAAAATGTAAGAATTCTATTTTACTTAACACATTTCTGAATATAAGTTGGCCTTCATTAAACACAAATCTGGCAAAACCATCTTCCCTAAACTTAGTGAATGTCATACGTAACTGTAGGGTTATATTTTTCATGACCTACTATAATAAGTGTACTTAAATACTTTAATCTCCCTTCTAGTCCACCACCCACCAGAAGCAGTGGAAAGAAAAGGTTAGAAGAGCAAAAGAAGATAAGGACCTGGTTAGAAATAGTTCTTTGAGGCAAATCCAATCTGTGTTATCTGTATATCAGCAGTTTAGTTCAAATGAATCTGCAGTGGTAGCTTGATCCATTCACAAACATCATTCATGAATTACAAATGGCAGTTAGATCCAGAAGAAACTGAGAGGTTCTGTTGGGAGCCGACTCCTAGCTGAAAGCGGCTATCATCTTTGCAGCCATCTCAGGCCATATACCCTGACAAGAGACTTGTTTTCAACAGCCCACAACAGCTGAGCACACTCTGATAAACATCTTGTTTTTCTCACATATCTTGTTTTGCTGTTTAGTGCCACCAGCTGCAAGGCGCACGTGATATCCACGCTGCTGGGTGCACGTGGTCTCCTCACTGCTAGCTAGATGCACGTGATATCCACGCTGCAAGGCACATGACGTAGTGCCTTCAGCTGTGCTTGTCCACGAGGGCAAGGCACGTGGAAAAGGGTATAAATACCCAGGATTTCCTTCCAATAAAGGAGACTTGAGAGACTTGATCAGACTCCCTGTCTTGTCTCCATTCTTCGCGTCTCCGTCCCCACTCTCTCTCTTGCTAGGCTCTGACCCGCGGACCGGAGCAGCAGAACGGGCGGTTACAAAGTGGCGCCTCAACGTTGGAGCTCCAGTAAGCGGGATACAGTGAAGGACACAGCGGGAATTGGAAGCGTGGATCCTCACTCCTGCGCTGGAGACCCTGCTGACTGACCCAAACTGGTTGCTACAAGGTTCTGCCAGCCAGACTGATTCTGAGGAATTGGTAAGAAGTAATCAGAATACTACCAGTGCTTTGGTGTATTTCTTTTTATAATGTCATGACAAATGATGATTAACAAAAATGGCAAGGCAAACCAATGCCTCAGCATCATCAGCAAAGACCAACGAAGACCAGCAGGGAGTGGCAAGGTAAACCAATATCTCACAGCATTGTTTAATGTTGGCTGTATTATATTTATTTCCTTATCAAACATATGTTTTCTCAAGTGTTCACTATAGCAAAACATCACATGCCCTTTTTCCAGGCGCCTTCCAGAAAATTACCACATTTATTCTTAGCAAAACATCTGTGCACATACCTGCTTCAGCAGGAACATCATCTCATAAGACTGTTTTGAGAAAAACATCACATGACACAACTGAGTCTCCAAAGAAAACAGAAATTCCCACTTCACTTAACCATGTAATAGTCTATGTAATTGTGCCTTTGTTTTAAAAATATAACCCACAAAGTTCAGTTGGTGCTACCTGTATGCACGTGTGTGTCGAGATGACCAGTGGGACTTCAGCTACCTATCAGAGACTACATCTCTAAAATAAAAAACTCCCTACCCTAGCATTCCTCAAGTAAATGACTCCTCAGCATGAGAAAGAACTTTGGAAGGCCCTCTACCATTTGTGCCATAATTTTTATTGAACTGAATTTATGGAGGTCCTGTGGAAATAGCTACAGTTGCTGAGTTCATATGAGTTCATGTGTGCAATAGCATGTCATGACCAGAGGGCAACATTTTACTATATTCTTATAATCTTCAGACTCTTACATTCCTTCAGCTCCCTCTTTCATGATGTTCCCTGAACATGGGATGGAGAATTTTGGGTAGATATCCCATCCAGAGCTGAGAGCTCACAGTGACCGATTCCAAGAAATTTGACTTGTTATGAACCTCAACATTTAACTACTTTTCTGCACATAAAACAAAATGAAACACACACACGCGCACACACACATACACACATACACACACACACATACACACTTTTAACCAAGTGTGAGAGGAGCACAAATTCATGCACATAAACAAATACTCGAAATGGATTTGCCAAAAGGACCATTGAACAAACAAATAAAACAACTATCATAGGCTTTCCCTGCATTCCCCACAAGGGTGTATTACTTTTGCAGCATTCAGTTTCTAACTTGCATTACAAAACTAGGAATGAGTTCTCTTCTATGGCACAAGTGTTAAGTACAATCAGAAAGCAGTTGGCTCTAGTATTGGTTGCACTAGCACACCTGTGAACAAATTTTGCCTATCAGATTGATATTATGGCATGGTGGGTCCAGTGTCTGGTAAAATTAATGGTATCTTTTCTTCCCCAGGTACCTGCATAACACCTTCTACAACTATGAAATCTGCGTACCAAAGAGAGAGTACCCTGGTCAATTGAGATTGATTTCTCCATCCTGCAACAAAAGGGTATGAGGTCCTCAGAATTATGATGAAGAGGAGTTATGGAGGGCAACCAAGAACAGTGATCTGTGTTGTTTTGATGCCTCTGGAAACTCCATGTTCACTGACTCGTAATGGGATAATGAATACTTTTACTTTTTCTCCTAATCAAAGGTCTCCACAGTAGAGGATGAAGAGATAGATGGCCTCAGTAATGGAATTCACTGATCTTGTTAAATATCCTATCAGTTTGATATAGCTGGGCTGATAACCTGACTCATTGCCCCTTGAACATCCTATTATAACACAAGCCACTTTGGGCTTCCTGTTCATCTTAATTGATACTCAGAGAATGAAATTATTTTATTGACCTGAGTGATTGATTAACCTCAGTTACCAAGTAATACTAGATTATTTCTACACATTCGGTACAAGGAATGCCAAGCGAAAATACAGAAAGTCTTGGGCTATATCTTATTTTGTTGTGTCATGTGACATAATACATAGGAAGTTATAAAAGTCCTCTTCAAGTAGAAGTGGGTAAACTTTCTAGAAATGAAATGTTGACTCGTCTACACAGCCACCAACCATGACCAGCTCAATTAATTGCTAAAATCAGAGGATTGTGACATGCCTATCAGAAAAGAGCAGCCAAAAACGAAAGCACTATCATAGAATTAATTGCAAAATCAATGAATGTGACAATTATGTTAATTATTTCTTCCTTATTTATTATGTTTGTATGTGTACACACACACATATCTCTATCTCTATCTCTCTCTCTCTCTCTCTCTCTATCTCTATCTCTATCTCTCTATATATGTGTGAGTCAGATATCTTTGTTTTCTTCTTTCTTGTCCCATTAATCAATATTACTTAGTTTATATCACAATTTTAAAGTTACATGATTGAAATAGAAAAGAAAAAAATACATGTCACCTATGTACTTTGATCCTGTTTTGGAAAAGGAGCAGATATGATCATTCATACTTACAGGAGAGTTCATTCACAGTGGGTAGAATTCTATTTCAGGTCTGCCTTTATCTGGAGATTAATTGGATTTAAAAGATGTAACAGGTACCAGGTTAACAAAGGGTGAACTCTAACCCTTACAAATATGGACTAAATTGGTTAAATTATCATGTCGTTTTACTAATTCAAATAGTAATATGAGTATCAATGAGACAGTATTTCAAAGTGTGATCATTCTTCATACACTGATTGGTTTTTTTCTTCTCTAGTCTTTTTTTATAATTTTTATAATTTTTATTGGATATTTTATTTACATTTCAGATGTAATTCCCTTTCCCCATCTTCCCCCTACCCAGGAACCCACTATCCCACCCCGACCTCTTGCTTCTGTGAGGAAATGCTCCAACCCACCCTCCCATTCCCATCTCCCCACCCACGATTTTCCCCACACTGGGGTGCCAAGCCTTCACTGGACCAATGATTTCCTCACCCACCAATGCCTGACAATGTCATCCTCCCCAACATATACAACTGGAGCCATGGGTCCCCCCTATGTACTCATAGGCTGGTTGTTTAGACACTGGGAGCTCTGGTTGGTTGGTATTGTTGCTCTCCCCAAAGTGCCGCAAACCCTTTCAGCTCCTTCAGTCTTCTCTCTCACTTCTCCATTGGGAATGCCATGATCAGCTCAATGGTTAGCTGTGAGCATCCTCCTCTGTATATTTCAGGCTTTGACATACCTCTAAGGAGACACCTATATCAGGCTCCTGTCAGCATGCACTTACTGGCATCCATATCAGCATCTAACTTTGATGACTGCATAAGGAATGAATACCCAGGAGAAGCAGTCTCAGGATGGCCCCTCCTTCAGTTTCTGTTCCATGATTTGTCTCCAAATTTGCTCCCATGAGTATTTTGTTACTCCTTCAAAGAAGGACCGAGGCACCCACAGTTTGGTCTTCCTTGTTCATGAGCTTAATGTAGTCTGTGAGTTGTACCTTGGATATTGTGAACTTTTGGGCTAATATCCAATTATCAGTAAGTGCATACCATGTGTGTTTTTTTGTGATTGGGCTACCTCACTAAGGATATTTTCTAGTTCCATTCAATTACCTAAGAATTTCTCAAATTCATTGTTTTTAATAGCTGAGTAATATTCCATTGTGTAAATGTACCACATTTTCTGTATCCATTCCTCTGTTGAAGGACATTTGGGTCCTTTCCAGCTTCTGACTATTATAAATAAGGCTGCTATGAACATAGTGGAGCATGTGTCCTTGTTATATGTTGGAGCATATTCTAGGTATATGCCCAGGAGTGGTATAGCTGGGTCCTCAGGTAATGCTATGTCAAATTTTCTGAGGAACTGCCATACTGATTTCTAGAGTGACTTTTCTAGCTTACAATACCACCAACAATGGAGGAGTGTTCCCCTTTATCCACATCCTTATCAGCATCTGCTATCACCTGAGTTTTTGATCTTGGCCATTCTGACTGGTGTGAGGTGGAATCTGAGGATTGTTATGACTTGCATTTCTCTGATAACTACAAATATTGAACATTTCGTTAGGTGCTTCTTAGCCAATCGAGTTTCCTCAGTTGAGAATTCTTTGTTTAGCTATGTACCCCATTTTTTAAATAGGTTATTTGGTTGTCTGGATTCTAATTTATTGAGTTCTTTGTAAATATTGTATATTATCCCTATATCTGACATAGGTCATTGGTTTCCATTTTGTCCTATTGACAGTGTCCTTTGCCTTCCAGAAGCTTTGCAATTTTATGAGGTGCCACTTGTCAATTCTTGATCTTAGAGCATAAGCCATTGATGTTCTGTTCAGGAACTTTTCCCCTGTGCCTAGATATTCAAGGGTTTTCCCCAACATCTCTTTTATTAGTTTCAGTGTATCTGGTTTTATGTGAAGGTCCTTTATCCACTTAGACTTGAGCTTTGTACAAGGGGATAAGAATGGATCAATTTTCATGCTTCTACATGTTGTCCTCCAGTTGAAGAGCACCATTTGTTGAAAATGCTGTCCTTTTTTCACTGGACAGTTCTAGCTACTCTGTCAAAGATCAAGTGACCATAGGTGTTTGGGTTCATTTTTGGATCTTCTATTCTATTTCATAGATCTTCCTGCCTGTCTGTATACCAATACCATGTAGGTTTTTTTTGTTTGTTTGTTTTTGTTTTATTGTTTTTGTTTTTTATCACTATTGTTCTGTAGTACAGCTTAAGGTAAGGGATGGTGATTCCCCCAGAAGTTCTTTTATTGTTGAGAATAGTTCTTCCTATCCTGGGTTTTTTCTTATTCCAAATGAATTTGCAAATCATTCTTTCTATCTCTATGAAGAATTGATTTGGAGTTTTGATGGGGATTGCATTAAATCTGCAGATTGCTCTTGGCAAGATGGCCATTTTTAATATATTAGTCCCGAAAATCCATGAGCATGGGATATCTTAGATTTTCTGAGATCTTTGATTTCTTTCTTCAGAGACATGAAGTTCTTGTCATACAGATCTTTCACTTGCTTGATTAGATTCGCACCGAGGTGTTTTATATTATTTGTGACTATTGTGAAGGGTGTCATTTCCCTAATTTTTTTCTCATCCTTTTTATCCCTCAAGAAGAGGAAGGCTTCTGTTTTGAGTTGATTTTATATCCAGCCACTTTTCAGAAGTTGTTTATCAGATTTAGGAGTTCTCTGGTGGAAGTTTTAAGGTCACTTAAGTATACTGTCATCATCTGCAAATAGTGAAATTTTGACTTCTTCCTTTCCTATTTGTATCCCTTTGACTTCCTTTTGTTGTCTAATTGCTCTGGCTAGGACTTCCAGTACTATATTGAATAGGTAGGGAGAGAGTGGGTAGCCTTGTCTAGTGCCTGATTTTAGTGGGATTGCTTCATGTTTCTCTTCATTTAATGTGATGCTGGCTACTGGTTTGCTGTATATTGCTTTTACTATGTTTAGGTATGGGCCTTGAATTCCTGATCTTTCCAAGACTTTTACCATGAAGGGACGTTGAATTTTGTCAAATGCTTTCTCAGCATCTAGTGAGATGATCATGTGGTTTTTTTTTCCTTTGAGTTTGTTTGTATAGTGGATTACATTGACAGATTTCCAAATATTGAACCATCCCTGGATTCCTTGAATAAAGCCTACTTGATCATGATGGATGACTGTTTTGATGTGTTCTTGGATTCAGTTTGCAAGAATTTTATTGAGTATTTTTGGATCAATATTCATAAGCGAGATTGGTCTGAAGTTCTCTTTCCTTGTAGGGTCTTTGTGAGATTTAGGTATGAGCATGATTGTGGTTTCATAGAACAAATTGGGTACTGTTCCTTCTGTTTCTATTTTGTGGAATAGTTTGAAGAGAATTGGTATTAGGTCTTCCTTGAGAGTCTGATAGAATTCTGCACTAAAACCATCTTGTCCTGGGCTTTCTTTTGGTGAGGAGACTTTTAATGACTGCTGCTATTTTTTTTAGGGGTTATGGGATTGTTTAGATGGTTTATTTGCTCCTGATTTAACTTTGGTACCTGGTATCTATCTGTCCAGAAAGTCGTCCATTTCATACAGATTTTCCAGTTTTGTTGAGTATAGGCTTTTGTAGTAGGATCTGATGATTTTTTGAATTTCCTCACTTTCTGTTGTTATGTCTCCCTTTTCAGTTCTGATTTTATTAATTTTGATATTGTCTCTGTGCCCTCTGGTTAGTTTGGCTAAGGGTTTATTTTTCTTGTTGATTTTCTCAAAGAATCAGCTTCTGGATTTCTTGATACTTTGTATAGTTCTTTTTGTTTCTATTTGGTTGATTTCAGCCCTGAGTTTGATTACTTTCTGCCATCTACTCCTCTTGGGTGTATTTGCCTCTTTTTGTTCTAGAGCTTTCAGGTATGCTGCCAAGTTGTTAGTGTATGCTTTCTCCAGTTTCCTTTTGTAGGTACTTAGAGCTACGAGTTTTGCTCTTAGCACTGATTTCATGATTTTTTGGTATGATGTGTCCTCATTTTCATTAAATTCTAAAAGTCTTTAATTTCTTTCCTTATTTCTTCCTTGACAAAGTCATCATTGAGTAGAGTGTTGTTCAGTTTCAACATGTATGTAGGCTCCCTATTGGTTTTGTCATTATTGAAGACCAGCCTTAATCCATGATGATCTGATAGGATGCAAGAGATTATTTCAATCTTTTTGCATGTGTTGAGGCCTGTTTGGTGGCCAATTATAAGGTCTATTTTGGAGAAGGTACCATGAGGTGCTGAGAAAAGGTATATTCTTTTGTTTTAGGATGAAATGTTCTATAGATATCTGTTAAATCCATTTGGTTCTTAACTTCTGTTAATTTCATTGTGTCTCTCTTTATTTTCTGTTTCCATGATCTGTATATTGCTAAGAGTGGGGTGTTGAAATCCCCCACTATTATTGGGTGAAGTGCAATGTTTGCTTTCAGCTTTAATAAAGTTTCTTTTATGTCTGTGGATACCCTTGCACTTGGAGCATAGATGGTCATGATTGAAAGTTCATCTTCGGAGATTTTTCCTTAGATAAGTATGAAGCATCCTTCCTTATCTTTTTTGATTAATTTTAGTTGAAAGTCAATTTTATTTGATATTAGAATGGCTACTCCAGGTTGTTTCTTGGGACCATGTGCTTGGAAAATTGTTTTCCAGCCTTTTACTTTGAGGTAGTGTCTGTCTTTGTCATTGAGGTGCATTTCTTGCATGCAGCAAAATTCTGGGTCCTGTTTATGTATACAGTCTGTTAGTCTACATCTTTTTATTGGGGAATTGAGTCCATTGATGTTAAGAGATATTGAGGAAAAATGATTGTTGCTTCCTGTTATTTTTGTTATTAGAGGTGAAAGTATGTCTGTGTAGCTGTCTTCTGTTGGGTTTGTTGGAAGATTACTTTCTTTCTTTTTCTAGGTTGTAGTTTCCCTCCTTGTGCTGTAGATTTCCATCAATCATCCTTTGAAGTGCTGGATTTGTGGGACGATATTGTGTAAATTTGGTTTTGTCATGGGATAACTTGCTTTCTCCATCAATTAGAGAGTTTTGGTGGGGTAGAGTTGTCTGGGCTGGCATTTGTGTTCTCTTAGAGTCTGTATGATATCTGTCCAGAATCTTCTGGCTTTTATAGTCTTTGGTGAGAATTCTGGTGTAATTCTTAAATCTCTGCCTTTGTATGTTCCTTTCCCTTTTCCCTTACTGCTTATCACCATATCCTGAGCCATCCTAGTGGAACCACTGCTCTCAGAGCAGTGGGGTAAGAACCCTCTCCCATTACCCTACACCCCAGAGCTTCAATTGAGAGCCTGGGGAGCTCAGAACCCACCAGCCTCCCAAATCCCACCCCTCTAGAATACCATTCCTCTTCAGCCCCTTGCTTGGTCCTTTTGCCTGGGGCAGACACCTATCTGGTGTGCTCCTGTGAAGACACCATATCCTGAGTCATCCTAGAGGAACCAGTGCACTCAGAGCAGAGAAGGAACCACTTCATTCAGAGCAGCAGAATTTCAGGATCTCAGGGGCAGCCTGAGTCCCGGCAGTTCTTTCATCTAGTAGCTTAGGATCACAGAATCACAGAGACATCTGGACTCAGTAGGAGTTCTGCCACAAACAAGATAACTGGAAAGTCAGGCTCCAGTCAGAGACAGTGTGTGCAGGTAGCACTAGAGTTGACCAGATGATGAGAGGCAAGCTCAAGAACATAAGCATCAAACCAAAGTTACCTGGCATCATCGAAACCCAGTTCTCCCATCATAACAAGCCCTGGACATCCCATCACACCAGAAAAGCTGGATTCAGAATTAAAATCATTTCTCATAATGATGATAGAGGACTTTAAGAAGGACATAAAGCTCTTAAAGAAGTATAGGAGAACACAGGTAAACAGGTAGAAGCCCTTAAAGGTGAAACACAAAAATCCTTTTAAAGATTTGCAAGAAACCACAACCAAACAGGTGAAGGAATTGAAAAAAAAAACCATCCAGGATATAAAAATGGAAGTAGAAACAATAAAGAAATCTCAAAGGGAGACTACCCTGGAGATATAAAACCTAGGAAAGAGATCAGGAGTCATAGACACAAGCATCACCAACAGAATACAAGAGATAGAAGAGAGAATATCAGGTACAGAAGATACCATGGAAAACATTGACACAACTGTCAAAGAAAATGCAAAATGCAAAAAGCTCCTAACCCAAAACATCCAGGAAATCCAGGATTCAATGAGAAGACCAAACCTAAGGATAATAAGTACAGATGAGAGTAAAGATTCTTAATTTAAAGGGTCAGTAAACACCTTCAACAAAATTATAGAGGAAAAGTTCCCTAACCTAATGAAAGAGATGTCCATGAACATACAAGGAGCCCACAGAAACCCAAATAGACTCGACCAGAAAAAAAATTCCTCCTGTCACAAAATAATCAAAACATCAAATGCACAAAATAAAGAAAAAAAACTAAAAGCAGTACTGATTGGTTTTAAATCAAGGAGATTACCTTTGAGAATATGGTTGTGGCTTCCAATTACCAGTTGTAAGGCACAGACAACAACTGAGATTTTCTCTAAAAGAAACCCTGCAGCTATGCTGCAGCATCACTCTATACCGAGTTACACTTACACACTTTCCTGCAGAATAACTCAAGATTATTGGTAGTACCTGGGCACCATAAGATACTTAGTGAAGCATCATATGAAGTAGCATTTTTTTTCTGTCTGAAACTAATTTCTAGATCTCCAGGTCATTACATAGAACAGAGCAAGTGGAGCTTTGCAAACAGCACTTTTATTATTGGGATGAAGTTTCCTTCCTGATCTGTGCTTCACCAAAAAAAAAAAAAAAAGAAAAGAAATCTTTGAAACTCCGAAACTCCTATTATATTCCAGATATTGTTTCCATTATCACAAAGCCTAGCTAGTAGTCCTAATATATTTATGTATCACTCTCAAATAATAAGGGTAATGTTCAAGGCCATGTGATAACCTCCCATCAGTTACTAGGGGCAGATGGAAGTCATTAGGTACTGGGTTTCCAATAGCATGTGGATACAGTAGATTTTCTCTGGTCTTTATTAGAAGTGGATTTCTTTAATTTACATGGCCTGAAAATTTGTATTAAAAAGATTGTATTTATATATCTAGAAAAGGTCTCATAAAACATGAAGATTAACTACAAGGTTAATGGGGAAACTTCCAGCAGCTTAGAAAGGCTATATAGCATCACAGAGAAAAGTCTAAGAGGAAGTCAAGGTTATTCCCAAAGACTACATCCAATTTATTGTGTCTCCTTGGACAAGTCACTTAACTTGCAATCATCTCTTTCCCCAGCTGTAATAATATTCATACCTCATATTTCACAGTAGTATTGTCAACACTCTTACTAAGCACATACCAGAGTTTTATTACTGCTGGGGAATAGCTTTTGGCAACTTAGTTGCACAGGTTTGTAAAATGGATCAAATATAACTATGATTTTGACCATGGCCTTATGTGTCATATATCATCCCTCTTTATAGATTAATCAAAATGAAGTCAATTAAATCATGCTGATCTTTTGCCGAATGCTCATAGTTACACTAGATTCAATGTTTTCTCTGTAATAAACAAAACAAGCAACAAGCTGCTCCATCAATTTTACCTATCTGCCTTTACAGGAACACCTTTACAGAAGCATAGGAGGTCTCATTATTTAGGATGTGTGATACTAACAACATTAAAAAAATGTTAGTGCTATTTTTACAATTCCTCTAGACTCCTGGAATTAAAGCAGAGTGTAATTCCTGCAGTAGGTGTTAACTTTGGCATTCAGCACACAAATGTGAAATTCTAAAGTGTTATGTAAGTGTTGACTCTGAGTAGCAGCGTTCTCTGACAAAGAATTTAAAAGATGGGATTGGAGGTATTTTTCACTTTTTTTTTCATGAAAACATGAGATTTTTATGTTTCCATCTTCAGAATTATTTCTTTTCCCTTTACATGGAAAGGCTAGATAGCTTTCTAAGTATAGATAATATGAAGTGTGTGTGTTTGTTTGTTTGTGTGTGTGTGCGTGTGTGTGTGTGTATGAATGATTATAGAAACAAAAAGATGCTGGAGAGCTGTGATGTAACTCATTTAGTGTAGTGTGTAGAGTATAGAGCCCTTTAGTGACCTTGCAACTCAAACAGAGCGTAAAAGTAAACCTTACATCCCTTCTAGTGTGGGTAGGACAGGAACCTCAGGGTAATACGAATAATCAATGCTTCAGGAACCTCATGTCAGCTTCATCTCACTGACAAGCTGGAGTGTCGTCTGCCCATGACTTTTCCACCCTCCAGTTCTAAACACTTACCTAATGAGCTCTGAAAGCCAGACTTTAGGATCTCGACGCATTCTTTCTACAACTTCATAAATTTCAGCCCAAACCTTCAAGCACTACAGTATTATTGCTAAAGAACATCAATTCCTCATTAGAGATAGGATGATAACCAAATATATACATCATTAGATATAAATTAGTTCATTATGATCATTAAAATATGGACTATGCATTACCTCAACAATGCAGATTTAGCAGACAAAAATAAATGTATTTTTCTTTCTGTATGTAAGTTTTATTGAGATACATTTCTGATGCCATGGAATTGGCTTTTTCAAAGGGTATAGTTCATTGAGTTTTAGTATATTCACAAAATGTACTAAAATAAGCATTACCTAATTTCAGCATATTTTCTTTCCCTAAAAATGAATCCCCTTCCATGCCAAGTAGTCACTCTCTATCTTTCTCTTCAAGTCTATTCTCTGCATATGTGTATTTATGTATTCTGGACATTTCATGTAAATGGCATCACAACACACACACACACAAACAGACACACACAGAGTCTTGCTTCTTTCAAAAGAGACAATGAACCTGCAGAGAGCATGTGGAGAGGTTAGGCAGGGCCCCTGTTTGAGGGATGGGGCCACTCATCTTTCTCAAAATTTTAACCCAGAATTGCTCCTGTCTAAAGAAATACAGGGATGTATAGTGGATCAGAGACTGAAGGAAAGGACAACAAGAGACAGCTCCACCTGGGTATACATCCCAACATATGCAGCCATCAAACCTAGTCACTATTGCTGATACCAATAAGTGCTTGCAGACAATAGCCTGATATGGATGTCTCCTGAGAGGCTTTAGCAGAGCCTTACCAATACAGATGCAGATGCTTGCAGTCAACCATTGGACTGAGCATGGAGACACCAATGAAGGAGTTAGGGAAAGGACCAAAGGGGCTGAAGGGATTTGCTACTTCATAGGAAGAACAACAGTATCAATTTACCAGACACCCCCCCCCCAGAGCTCCCAGGGACTAAACCACCAAACAAAGAATAAACATGGAGGGACTCATGGCTTCAGCTGTGTACGTAGCAGAGGATGGGTTTATCTGGCAACAATGGGAGAAGAGGCCCTTGGTCCTGTGAAGACTTGATGCCCAGTGTAGGGGAAGGTGGTGAGGTGGGTAGGTGGGAGAGCACCCTCATAGAGACAGAGGAATGGGGAATGGGACAGTGGTGTTGCTGAGGGGAAATCAGGAAGGGAGATAGCATTTGAAATGTAAATTAATAAAATAACCAACAAAATATTTTAAAAATTAAAACATCAGAAAAGAGAATAACTATAACTATCCAAAGAAATCCATGTTTTGTGATATACATCTCTAATTCCAGCACTCAGAAGTCTGAGGGAGAAAGACTATAAACTCAAGGACAGTTAAAGTATAGTATAATAGCCTGTCTCAAAAACAAAATCAATCAATCAATCAATCTGTAAAGAACTCATGATCAGAAGTGTGCCTTAGTACCAAGGGAATATGTTTGAAAAGGACTACCCACTTTGTGAGACTGGATTACTTGGATCCAAAACTGACATATACTTCAGATGTCTTCTAACTGAATACAGAAAAACTAAATGGCTCCCACAGTTTCATCAGTGGGGTGAATATACTTTGTATATGTGAAAGACAGATAAAAACATATTGAAGATCTACAAGGATGGCATTAGAATGGACCTGGTAACATGTAATTTTTCAAAGTTTTCTCAGACTGCATAGAACAGCTGTAGTCACTACAGTCTGGCCTTCCTGTCTTTGCTTTCTTGTTAGTAGCAGAAAGCAAAGCAGACTTGGAGACATTGAGAGCATAGATGAAATAATTCTTTTGGTCAAGATTTGGGAAATCACTGCCCAATGAACCTTGGGCTAGAAGCACTCACATAGAAAGACTGCATTCACAGGATGCATGAAAAGCCTCCTTCTGTTTTGTATAACCTATGGAAAGTCTTTGATGCTGTAGCAGGCATACTTCTCAGGAAGATAACCATAGAGTAGTTAGCCACAGAGTAGACAGCCATGGAATAAGTTAGCCTTGGAGTCAGTACATAAGTCTGATTTTAAAAGGATGTTGCTGACTTTAGTGAAAAAGAAAGATGAATCAAAACACACTCATAAGCAGAAAAAAGAAATGAGGAAAGGATTATGGATCAGAAAAAAAAAGGACAAATCCCACAAGGGATGGTGATGGTGTATCTATCTCAATGTGCTATAACTTGAGCAAGTTTTTGAGTGTTAATGCACAATTCAGCTTCAACAAAGCAACGTTTCACACATGGTTGCAGGAACAGGATGTGATTCCAATTTTGTTCCATTAGGAGGAGAAATAAGACGGGGGATGGAAAGGAAGACATTAGAACTAAACTCTGTTTTGTCTTTTGCTTGTTCAGATCTCTCAGCCTGGAGGGGTCAATTCACTTACAAATCTAAGGAGACTTCTACAGTGCAAGAGATAATAATGATGACATGAACAGGATATGAGAACCACAGTCACCATGAAGAAATAGATGTTAGTTCCCACACTTATATTTGTGTGTGGTTTTAAGATCAAATAAGTAAGAATCAAACAGTAGAAAGCCCATCTAAAGAAAAGTTTCTAAATTCTTGCTTTGACAAAAATGAATTATTTTAAATCAATGAAGCGTAAAGTGCTCCACTATAATATCCCTAACATGTTCATTTTGTATTTATACAAATATATGTGTATATTAATTAGTGTATCTTCATGTATATGTATATGAATGTATGACAATGCATGTAGAGGACAGAGGGCATCTATCATTCCTCAAGCACTATATATTTTTTACATATATATGTAGGGTCTCTCATGACTTGGGATTTGCCAGGTAGGCTAGCTAGCCCCAGGAATATGGTGGTCTCTACTTGCCCACCACTGGAACCTCAACTATGTTCCGTGGTTTTCTGCTTTGCTACGTGGGGTTTGGGAGGATCAAACTCTGTGGTCCTTGTGTTATGAAACACATACTTTGTCAACTAAATTATCTTCTCAGCTCTAAAGTATCCATTTATATGGAAATTTTGATCTACCTACTGTAGCAATTTCTGAGGAGAACATTTCTCAGCAACAACAGTGGTCATAATGTGTTAAGACCCTGAGAGGAGAGACCTTTTACCTTCTCTCTTTCTATTATACATCTCCACACAGAAATCAGCATTGTCCCTGTGGTTGGGAGCAATACATTTTCATGTTCACCTCATGAAGAGTTGCCTGCAGTGTGCCTGCAGCTAAATGCAAAGCTTAGATTAAGAGACCTGTGGCCTCAGAACCCTGGATGCCTATGCACACTCTCCATTAGGCTGCTTCCCAGGACTGGCTGTAGTGCTGCCGGAGCTTTTTCTCTCCAGGGATCTTGTTACCTGGGGTCATTTTTATAGGGATGTCAGACCAGCATAACTCCATTTCCAGTGTCTCTCAGCATGGGTCTCTTATTTTAATTAGATGTTAAAATAATTGAATGGACAGTTTTAGCTTAATTAATTTCCTAGCTGTGAATTTTGTATAAAATACTATTTAAAAGACTAAACAGTCAAAATGTTCATGAGAAATATTAATTTGGGGATTGTATGACCCAATTACTCTCTTTTGGTTAAGAAAGAAAGTTATAACCATCAATGAATACAGTCTCCTGAAGAGTCTGCAAACAGGAGCTCTATGGACGTATGTCCTTAATATCATGTCACAAAAACCCCTTTGATAAATTTTATAATTTTTGGTGAAAATAGATTAATATATATAAGTGATATTTTATATATATATATATATATATATATATATATATATATATTCTCAAGTGTAATTATTTGCTCTGTTGCTATTCTAGTTTTGCACTTATATTAATAACCAATGAGAGTTAGTTAATATGTATAAATTATATATGTAAAATATATTAGAAAAATGAGTAAATTATTTAAAGCTTTGATAGAAACAGGTAGTGATTAGCAATAGACATAACATTGCAGGTCTTGCCTTGCTAATGTGTGTCCTGAAATTCATTCCATATTACCTAAGGCCTGGGGATAAGAATTACATCAAGATGAAATCTGAGTCCTGCATGGGGAGGTGGGAGAGAATACGGCAATCAGAGGCAGGCTCTGCAACCACTTGATCCCCAGCCTCAATCTGGATTTGTGACTTCTTCTTTGTGTGACTGTATGTCTTATCTCTTTAATTCCTTCTCTGCTTATATGCTAGAAACAGTAGGGAGGCCAGTTTGACAAGCTTCTGGAATTATTAAACTAACGTGAGTCAATGACTTCTTATAAAGGGATAACACAATGGTGCAAGGTAGTTACTATATGCACACTTTAATTTTACAAACATGATGATGCAGGATATTGAAGTTTTGTGACCCTGGAAATTTATATATAAATTCTTCAGAACTGTAGAAATATAACATGTAGCTGGAGAATGTATGTATCTACTGAATCATTTTTTTTCTAAATGTTCATTCCCATTTTCATTGCCCACGTTAAACTTTTTACCTAATGCCATTGCTGGATAGTCCTTGTTTCAGAGAATGCTAGCTTAATAGTTTTCATGGTTTAATTGTCTGAACACCGAAAATCTCGACTACTCTTTAATCTCCTAGACCTAGTACAAGTCAAAGATGCACAGCAAATGCAGTGGGGAGCAACCAAAAAGGAATTGTACATATCTAGGATGTAGCTCTTCACAGAGCTCTTTATTTCTCTTGAAACCCATATCTAAGGGAAGACAACTTCTAGGTAGATTTGAGAGTTTGAGGCCAAGCCTAATGTAGTCTTAAATTCTTTCCTTGTCTCCAGGAGGATCACTATAACAAGGTACAATCGTCTAACTGTCCAGAAAGATAACTTGTTTGGGCCAATGATGAAAGGTTATAGAAACTAGCTTTTTAAACAGATACCACAGGGCTTGTTAATTTTTTGCCATTGTGATACAAACTAGAGTCACTCAATGAGAGAAAAACTCAATTGAGAAATTGTCTTTATTAGATTGGCCTATAGACACATTGGCAAAGGATTTTCTTGAGTGATGATTGATGAAGGATAGCCAAACACATATGGTTGGTGTCCCTTCTGGGCAGGTCATCTTAGGTTGCATAAGGGAGCAGGATAAGCAAGCCATAGGTAGCAAGCCAGTAAGCAGCTTTCCACCATGTGGAATTGTTTCACTTCATCTACCATGCTCATGCTTCGTTCAGTTCATGTCTTTAGGCTCCTGCCTTTGCTTCCCTGTAACAGGCAAACTGAAATCAAATCCTTTCCTTCCCAAGTTGCTTCTTGGTATTATTTAATCACAACAAGAGAAAATAAACTAGGGTACAATGAAAAGGGTATATCGAGGATCAGGAGTCTTCTCCCTATGTCATACAATATGGAAGACGATTTTGATTTTAGACATGACCACAGAAATGGAAGGAAAAGCATAAGATTCACTGTTGGGTTATTTTCATGAGTGTGACCAAGACTACTTTGTGACTTTTGGGAGACGTCAACAGGAAGTTCTATGCTCTTTTGTAACTGTCTTGAAGTGTTTATGTTTCTTTTTTTTTTTCCTGGAGCCATGTGAATTATCTAGTCTTGATTTCCACTAACTTTTTTTAGTTCAAACAAAAGAGGAATTCAAAGAGGACTTAAATTGGTTGCATTAAAGAAGTTGCATTTCTATGTATATAAGCTTGCATAATGACTTGTGTATGATGTACTGAAAGCAAGAACAAGTGGAGAAGGGAGAACACAAGAAGGTCCTTGATGTGAGTTGTCAAATTCTTGGAGTGCAGAAGCAGCAGTGAGTAGGAAGAGATCGAAGCAAGACAAGTTTGATCCCTCTACACTTGGAACTTGCAGAAAAGAGACAGCTTGAAGTGCTTGGCATTATCTTGGATTAGAATTCAAAACCATGTTTAAGCTCTTTTACATATTAAAAATCATCATCACCACAAAACAAGAAAACTTAACGTGGAGAAGACAGCTAAGGAGTTATTGTGTTGGTTTAAGATAAACACAACACAACACAATCCTATCATTCTGCGTCCTTTGGAGAGCATCCAGCTTCCATTTCCTGCTGTGAATGAC
>NW_021604565.1:8181612-8239112 GCF_004785775.1 Grammomys surdaster
AGAAGCTGCAGACGGCGAGGTAGATGAGGTGTTAGGAGGAGGGGAGCAGACTGAGTGAGGTAATAATCTAACATGCTCTTTGGCATTTCTCATTGCTTGTTTGATTGTTTTCTCTTTGTGCAAGCTTGACTGGAGGTGTTGGCTAAGTGCTTCATTCCCATTGAGAGACAGGTCACAGGCAAGACACTGATATTTGCTGACTGGAACGCGAAGCACTGTCTCTTGAGGGTCAATCAATGGCTGACCGAAATAACAGAAGGACTTTTGATGGTTTACTGTGGCGTCTTCGTCAGTAAACATCATCTGGCACTTTCTGCATATAAACTCATACTTGACGAATGGAACAATACAAGTATCTGAAAACTCTGCACTCTTGGAATCTAACTGGGCTTCTTCTTTTGTGCTTTCGGGAGCAGTACTTTTCTCTTCCTTCATTTCCGAAGCCTCATTGGAGCTCTGCGGCTGGTCGCCCTCGCCTTTGGCTGTCTTGGCAGGAACTGGTTTCTGCTGCTGTTCTTGCTGTTGCTTTTGCTGTTTCTGTAGGGAATCTTGCAGGCTCTGCTGATACTGTTGGTACTGTTGTAGCAGCGCCCCTGGGGACAGGCCCGCCAGCGTCTGAGGTACTGCGGGACCATAGGGAAAGAGACTTTCCATGCCACAGACTGGTGGCAGGTAGCCTCCTTGCACTGTTCCAGGAAGCTGAGGTGCAAAATAGGACGCAAACCCAGGGATAAAGTATGGCAAGAACTGTCCTCCTATAAAGGATGCTGGATCACCAGCAATGGCATTCTGCAAGGCCTGCAACTGAGTAGGGTCCATGTGTGTTTCCCCTACCACTTTGCCCAACACTGAAAGAGCAGATGAGATTTTTTCCTCTTTTTTGGGATGCTTTTCGGGTTTGATGGCCTCTGATTCCTCCTCCTTGATTTTTTTCACTTTGTTTGGCTTAGTTTGCTTTTTCTCTGATTCTTTGTTCTGTGGCTCGGTCTGCTGTCCTGACAGAGAGGATGAAGGAGGAGGAGGTGGTGGTGGTGGAGGTGGTGGAGTCTGCAGCAAAGATTTAGTGGGGGCACTGCTGAGAGACAGGGCAGGAGACGAAGTAGCTGAACTAGGAAACCCAAGCATGCCTGCACTGGGAGATGTCAATGCTGCAAACAACAGAGAGATGCCCAGGGTCAGTCAGTACATGAGCAACACCAAAAGTCTGCCTGCTTAAAACCAAAACAGAACTCAGACATCAAGAAGATGCCTTGCACAACTATAAAGGTCACCAGTTAGTTTAGTGCTCATCTGTGATTATGGTAGTCTTCATATTAATTGTGACTCCTATGGGAACTCCATAGAGGATGGACTGCAAACTTTATAACAAGTAACATGCAGAATATAGCATCTAACAGAAAGATATTACAGTAAACAATAATGGGTACTTCCAAAGGAGGCATATTACAAGATGTATGTTCTGCAACTCATTTTAACCAATTTTTTGTTATACCTATGGGTTGGGAGACTCCATCCTTCATTTGAAAACCCCTACAGTTATCAGTTCACTAAAGTAACTAGCTATCATATTACAGGAAAGCCTCTCTATCTAAATTCCCTTAAAGGAATACACTCACAGGGGCTGGAAGACAGTGAGTTAAGTAAGTAGCAGCAGTAAGTAACCATCATGTATTAAACAAAACCAAACAACAGTGAAGACCCAGCAGAATGTAGCTAGATATGGACACAGGAAGTCACCATTTGTTTTTAAAAGTTTAAAGGTCAACCTATTTCTTACCAGCCAAACACCTGGACTAATGGAATCCTCAAAAACAAAAACAAAAAGATTAATGCATTACCACTCAGCTTTATCACCTACAAAGCATGATTCATCCTTGCCTGCTCATAACATGGGAAACTGCTTGTCACCCACTTCAGAAGACAAATGTATGTTCAGCAGGCAGTGTGAAGGCATTGAGAATGGCATGTATCAAAGTACAGACGACTTCACAGTGACTCAAATCCTTGGTAGAATATCATAGCTAGCAACTACCTAGGACAAAGCCATTTTTATCAGATAGTCTTCTGAGAAGCTGAAGGACAGCTCAAGATGGAAAGGGGATTGGAAAAGCCTGTGCTTTTCCAGAAAATGTTTCCACAAATAATGTTGGCTATTGAAGGAATAATGAGAATCTTAAAGGGAAACAGATGTACTTTGTTCTGGAACTAAGGGAGTTCGTCAAATGAGAAGAACAAGGAGTGTGCTGGAGGCATCAGGATCTGATAGAATCGATCCAGGGTGAATAAAATATAGTTAGCAATGTTTAGCTGCATAAGCAGTGTTCCTAGGATTTAGTCATTTTGTAATTGGGGATCTAGTCTTGCCTCTTGACCAAATGCAACATATAGCTGTTAAGAAACAAGATAAGCAAATATGTACAAACTTCTTTTATCCCTTCTTCAGTGAAAAAATAAACTAATTTCTTTGTTCTTCATAGGATTCACATTCATTCACATACACTGGCTCTAATGTCATGGATTTGACTAACCATGAATCAAAAGTATCTTTAAATAGCATCTATAATGAGCCTATATCAATTTCTCTGTCCTGTCATTTCTCCCTAAACAACACAATATCAAAACTATTTGACATAGTATTTACATTCGATAATTGACTACATGTAATACTGGGATAATTTAGAGTATAAGGATGGAGATTACATAATTGAATACAAGCACTATAGCGTATCATAGGGATCCCATGATTTTGGTATTTGTGTGTGTATGTCCTAGTGTGATTGATCCCATCTTGCTCGTTATCAGAAGCATCCTGTTTTATTGAGTCTCACTTACCACTGGATGCTTCTCATTTTATCGTCCCATGCCCATCTCCTCTCAGACCTGAGTGTGAACAACTTCTACAATCTTAGTCATGATATCTCTGAGGAGGTTCTGCCATGTTAGAAAACAGCCTCCTAATATCCTTGATGGCTAAGGAGAATACATGCTGAACTTTTATATATAAGGTTATCATTCACTTCACATCACTAGTTGTGAATAGTAAGAAGAGCCAGAGGAGAGACTAGATTTTAGAGCTGCCATTCATGGCTTATATTCTAAACACACTGAATCAATTCTTTTGTATAAATATTTAAAAATTCCTTGGAAAATAACCACTATTAGGTGATATCAAATGCTCACAATCTACTGAAGACGTGGCTTACTCATTCAAACTGATTTCACAGTGAAAGTGGATTAGGCTTTTCAGGGCTCATACGGGAGTGAGTGAGGCGACTGCTCATTCATGGCTTCTTAATGAAACTTGTTATGCAGTGCTAAGGACAGTGACTAAGTTGTTGTTGGAGGTAAAGTCCTCCTCCTCTCTTGACTTACTGTATCTGGAACCTTTATGTTCGTCTTAACTTTATTTATAAGGAGAAAGCAATGAAATTACTATTACTATTACTGAAAGGGTTCTATTTCACACTTGTTTGCCTATGGCGCAAGCAACCAAATCCAATGCCTTAAACATGATAGGCAAGAGCTATACTGTTGAGCTGTATCCCCAGCTTTGAGCCAGTTTAAACATTCCTTTCTCTTGTACTGTCTTGTTTAGATATTATTCTCTGCTGTTTACCATACAACAGTACATAATAAATTTAAAGTTTGGGTGACTCAGGTAGTGCCATAATTAATGGCAGAGGAACTGACTTTGTGTTGTTACAATGGTTATAGAGAAGGAGCTAGCTTACTTGCTGCTCGCTCATTCTTGGTCTAATACAAGGGTGCATCTTCAGCTTCAGCAACTGCATTCCCTTCCACTTAGATATTTCCCATCTTAAATCTGGGAAAATAGCTAGGTTGACTGCTGCTCTTGCATGAGAATGCAACAGCAATATAAGGGACCTAAGAGACATGAGTAACAGCACTTGTAGTTATGACCATAGACGGATCAATAACTGTCAACTCCAACTTTCTCATTAGATGAGATCCCAGTAGTTCAATCTAGATGAAGTAAAAGGGTGTCTTTGGAAACGTGAGGAGGAATCTTACTGGACATAATCAAAGATAGCAATGTGTCTTTTAGGAATTTAATGTCTTGATAAATAAGTTGACTCAGTCATTCAGTAAAAATTTTAGAAAAAGAAAACAAAATGTTAAAATGGCAAATTTCCCAGTAGACGATATATCTGTAAAAATTGATAATCCAAAGGTTAGATGCCAAATACTAAAAACAACAGAAAGAGAAGGAAAAAACTAATAGTTGTGATACAGAATAAATTATGGCAGCTCACAACTAAAGCCAACTAGAGATAGAATTTCATGTCTTTCATCTAGTCTTACAATAGATTTTTCCCCACTTTTTGTCACCTATTATAGTTTTTAGAAATTTTATTTGAGAGATTAAAAGGTTACTTATTCTATCATCCTTTTCTTTGGATTTATCTGAAATAATTATCTATTGTTTCTTAATAACAATTCTTCCAAAAGAAAATGCCTGCCTCCTTGGGCAGTGATGGTATACTCCTGTAACCAGAGGACTTTGGAGGCCGAGGTGGGAGTATCTTTGTAAGTTAAAGGGCATCATGATCTATATAGTGAGTTACAGGACAACTAGGGTTACCAAGAGAAACTCTGTCTCAAAACAAGTCAAAACTATATCTGTATATATTGTATATAGATGCCTCAAAATGAACTTAAATGCAGTCTTTCTATTCAGAGGAAACGTTTATTATTGAGGTGAAACTCAGTAGTTAAGTACACCGGACAAAATGACAAAAGGTAATCATGCCAAAATTATGGTGTTATTCTTACATAGATTCACACCAAATGTGCTTGTAAATTAAAACGAAGTATGTAAAAAATTGCAAAGGAAGGTTCTGCACTCCCATTTGAGGGGATGAAAGTGTGGCTCAGTGCTAGAGGGCTTGCCCATAATGCCTGAGGACTTGGGTTGTATTCTTCATGCTCCAAAAATAAGTAAGCAATTAAAGAAACAAAGTCCATTAAGACAACTGGGCTAGTTTGTATTACCATATACTAATAGAATATTTAAAACCACACATTGCTTTAAAATGAGAAATAAGTTAAAATCAGTAAGTCAAGTAATTTTTCTAGCATGTTTTGGGAAGTGGGAAACCTATTGCCTAAGGATAAAATGCAAGTATTGACTTTCTAATATTTTTCAGGATATGATATAAATAAGCATGTAAGATTCTTCTGCTCTTTCCTCACTTTGCAAATCATCACAACAGCAAAACACTATAACAATGTGAAAAACACTATCAACAATTTACTTTTAAAAACTGAACAATGCTTATATTGAATTAGGACTTGGAATACATAGTCAGTGCTGTCCTTGAAAGCACTTCTAGTTAAGTTCTATTAGGTTTTATTCTATAAATCATGAGAAGATATCTTGAAAGTAAAGGAAATTCTATGATTATTGGAGAGTAACAATGTACTTCCAGAAAAAGAAAAAAAAATGAGTGTTTAAATTGAAACCTTCTATGATTGGTGAATCGAACTCAGCACATATTTGCAATTAACCAAGTTTGGGGTACAGCCTTTGGCAAAGGAATACATTTATCAAATGGCTCATATTCTCTGGAGTATGTTTTAGCATTTTTTTTCAGATCAAAAGCTTCAAACCCATCTTTAAAGGGATGTGATGTTTTAAAATGAATTTTGTTTTCTATAACTGAACCTTGTTAGCCTAGGTCCAAGATAAAATGTTATAGTTTTATGGTATAGCAATATAGTTAACAAAGTATAACAAGAACCCATAGCTTATAAGAAATAGAGACATCTATTGATGGGCATATAGGTTGATTTAGTAACTAGGCTGCTCTATCTGGTTGGTATATATCCAGAAGTGTATACCTAGGTCACAGAGTAAATATGTGTTTAGTGTTTTGATAGTCCTCCAGATTGACTTTTATATTGTATGCACTCACTTACATTCTTGCCAGCAGTGTGTGTCTCTATAAAGATGTTTCTCTCTAGGCATTTTCACAAGCAATGAAGAAAATACTATTTATGATTGCCATTCTGGTTGAAGTAAGATGGATTTCAGTTAACCTTTGATTTGAAAGATGTACAAATAGAGAAAGTGTAGGATATATACACATGGGGTTTTAATTAGCCATATAGAAGAATGAAATTTTAAGCTTTTCTTGGGAAATTAAAGCAACTGAGGTCATTAATGCTATCTTAATAGCAAAATAAGCCAGACTCAGAAGGACAAATTTCATTAGAATATATTAGATTTCATGTAAAGCCACATGACCATGTATACATACTTCTGTATATATGTACATATATACACAGAGATATGTACATACAGATGCGTGCATAATATGAGAGCAGATGGGAGAATAGAAAGAGGTATGAGACTAGTGGAAGGAAGAAGGCATAGAAGGGGGGTTTGTTGGAGGGGTGAATATGTTCAATTTATATGATATATTTGATTAAATTGCTTTCATGAAACCCAACGCTACATGTGATGAATGTGCTAATGAAAATAATTACAGAAAAAAGAAATACAGACACATTTTACTTGGAAAGAATTTTCATTTGTTATTATTTTCTGGAATGTCCACATTTCATTATGAGAAAGACGCCCACAGTTCATTAGAAATAATATTCTAGGAAAATAAAGGGAAGATGGAGTTGCCAGCTTTACTCCATTTGGAACCAGGTAAATTAACCAACAAAAGTCATACACTTGGAAGTGCTGGAACTCAGGCTATGAGATGGGAGCTTGTTGATTATTCTCTGGTGCTAATGTCTAAAATCCCTCACAAACAAATGACTAATCTTCAATACAAATTGAAGATTATAGTAGGCAGCAACATTTGTTGAACTTTGCTCTTTACAGCACTCTCTGGTTGGATTTTGTCCACAATTTAATAAAGCAAGAGATGAAGTGCTGAGTTCCTGGGTACCTGGAGGGCTTAACTTTATTTTCAGCTATAGAGGACCTGTTTCCAAAATCTTTCCAGCAATTCTGACAGTTATTAAGAGGGTATATATTTCAGGGAAGGATATAAATTTTATTATGGTGGAGTTGCATGAAAAAATAGTTTAATTTCATAAATATTTCTTTCTTTTTTTCCTCCTATCATATGGGCTCTCTAGGTTCTAGTATCAGATATTCGGCAGAAAAGTCCTTTGTCCCAGAAAGGCCTCTGACCCAGTGCAGAGAAAAGACTACCACATAGAAATCTGATGACATGGTCACCATGAGTTAAAACTGACATGTGAAATAAAGTAGCTCTTTCAATTGTTTTGATGATATTAGTTTTAAAGACTCTATTTTCTGTGACTGATCAATCATGGATTTCTATATCAGACACATGTATATGTCAATTAAAGTCACCATGGCACATAAAACAGGATGACAATGTAACCAAAATGTGTTCTAGCTCTAACATTTACAGTCCCAAGAGTATTCAGATAATTAGTCAGGAAATAATTTTGGGAATAGAGAAGTTGATGGGAAGCTAATGGAAGGCTTATTGAAGATGCTTCTTTGGTACCATACTTCTACCTAAAGCCAACAGGATGATGGAGGGTGGGAAACTAACCAGGCAGCATGGAGGAATGGATATTGGATGTTACTGTGTCCAAGGCTTCAGAGCTAAGTATGAATAGAGACAATTTAAGATCACAATGACGATTTAGACTTTTGTTAGAGAAGAATGATATTGAAAGATTGAAATTTAAATAAAGGTCGAATTTGTAATACTGAGAATTGGCATTCCTGACATTCTTTCTGAACTTTGCAAATACAGATAATTGTCAAGTACTAGATCTAAAGAATGGAAATGAAAACAATCTTTTAGGGAAAAAAACTGACAAATTTAAAAACAAATCAAATTACAAGAGAGATATTCCTTTATATTTTAGATGGTTGTATATAACTGGCATTAAATCTTAGTCATGTGACTGTTACATATACTATATTCAAAAAATCTGCATGAATTCCATTAACTGTGAACATAGAACTGGATTCATTATTTGAGGCTACTTCAAATAGCTCTACCATTTTGTTATGTCTTGACTATAAAGTTTAGCTGATGGAAGGGAGAATAGAAGATATTGAGCAATATGAATTTCTTGAGTTCTAAGTTCACTGAAACAACAACAGAAATAGCAGCTACAAGCCTCCAGTGTCATAACATGCTAACCTGCAAATGACTGCATAAATCATGTTTTCATCACTGAAATTTCAATATAGGCTTCATTACTTGGGAGGAACAGAAGAGAAGATTTCTGTGACACAAGAACCCTGAAGTTTGAATCTCAGGGGCAAGAAAACAAATAAGAGACAAAGACAAAAACAAGAACCAAAAAATACCAACAAAAACAAAAAAAAACAAAAAATCATGCCTCTTGTAAATAAAATAAATTAAAATGTCAGTGAGTTCATATTTTAATATCTCACCCTCTTAATATGCAAAACAAATGTCACATTTGTATTGAAATGAGTTAATATATCTGAAAAGTAACTAGGTAATGCTAAAAATGATCCATTTCTGAGAATCTGCTGTTTTATACGTGAACTTGACTTTCCTGTCTTTGTTAAGTTTTACTTACTTCTGGCTATCAATTATGCCCAGTAATACATATTATTATATACATACTAATCACATCATATATACATGAATACACATATGTACACATACACAGATGCATATATGCATACATATATGTATGTATTTATGTTATATATACTTTAACTTTTCAATTTTAATTACTGAAATGAGGACATGTAAATGTGCCTCTTCTTTCTTAGTCACATATGTCTGGCTGCCTATTACCATCTGATTAGGTAGACTGACTCTCCTTTTAGAGACTTACTGTTTGAATTTTGTGGAAATCCCGGCAAGGAGGAAGGACCATTCATTCCAGGGAGAATGACTGGCGGAAGGCCAGGGAGTCCTGGGTAGGTTGCTGGCAAGCTGATACCATGAAGGGAGCAGTTGTCTGCGATGCCTGGCTGCTGTACTGTTAGGCCCAGCACATCAGAAGCTTTCTTTATACGGTCCAGTTCTTGTTGGGCCATCAGCTGTCGAACAGTGGTAGGAGCAAGGTAATCTTTCTCCCGGTCAAGCTGACTGCCCACGGTCTCCCTCACTTTGGAAATATGCTGTTTGGAAAAAATATGATCTCGGATGGACAAGCGGGCAGAGTACTTCACCCCACAGAGGGTACACTCCGGCTTGGTGCCATCTGTTCCACTTTGATTGATCATGAAGGGCTTTCCTATGTTAATTTTAAACTTCTTTTCCTTTGCCCTGGCATTTTGAAACCACACCTGCACCACTCGTTTGGGCAGACCGATCTCATTGCCCAGCATTTCACATTCTTGCATGGTTGGAGTCCGATAGTCACTAAAGCAAGCCTTGAGGACCTTCAGTTGAAGATTGCTCATCTGGGTTCTGAAGCGCTTGTGACCAGGCCGATCACTGCTTTTGGATTTAAAGGGGTTGCTAGACCCGAATGGATTTGGTGAGCTGGGGTCAGCTATGCTAGATGTTTCGCTGCGGTCAGCATTGTCATCAGGGTCATCGGTGATGTAAAAGCTTTGGTCATGGTCACCATCTTTGTCATTGAAGTGGATCGATGGACTTGTGAGAGAAAAGAGAAATTTGTCATCACAGACCTCTGTGGTGGGTGTGGTTGCTGGTTTTGGAAAAGAGTCAAGAGTTTTGGTTTCTTTAGGGGACAAAGCTGGTTTCACTTCTCCAGAACCTCCTGTGTTTTCCATGTCCGCTGCCCCCTCATCTCCTGTGGTCGCATCACTGATAGCCGTGTTAATAGATGATGTCTCATCAAAGTCAGTTTTACTCTGATCATACCCAGCGTCAGCTGAAGGGGCATTTAGATTCTCTACATCCTCTGAACATTCCGCTTTGAAAGAAGAAGGACTTAAAAGATTCTTCGGAGACAGTTCTGCTGTTTTACTAACAGGCGTTGAGACTGTGGAGGCCAATTCATTCTCACTAGATAGATCAATTTTAGTCAATGGCAAAGATGGGTAATCAAAATAAATGTATTTCTGTGGGCTCTCTCCTCCATCCTCTGTGGATATTAAAGGGCTTGGTGGCAAGCTATAACCTGCCTGTTTCCCCTCATTCCAGTGGCGAGAGCGAATGTGGCTTTCTAAGGCTGACTTTGCTTTAAACAAAGCTCTGCAGAAGGGACACCGTTTATGAGACTGGGCAGGACCCACTGCACGGAACTGCCCTTTCCTTTCTCGAGCCCGCGTATTCTGGAACCAGACTTGGACCACTCTCTTCTTCAATCCCACTTCCCGCGCAATGTGATCAAGCATTTTTCGGGTAGGATTAGAATCCAACAAGTACTTTTCATAGAGTATTTCGAGTTGCTCCGGGGTGATGGTGGTTCTCAAGCGTTTATCGCGGTGTTGATCTTCACCGCTATTCCCGCCCTCCTTCTCACTGCAATTATTATCTTCTTTATCGTCCAATTTCCTTTTCAGGGAAGCAGCAACACTCGAGGGGGCCGTAGTGTGACCAGTACTGGTCTGTGGTGGCATTTGAGTGAGAGAACTCCCCAGGAGCTGTCCAGTCATCAGTGGATTATTGGGGTCAAATATCATATAGGGCATGTCCATGGGTCTTTCCAAGAAAGGAGAGTGGAGAAATTGGTTTTGAGCAGCCAGGAAGTGCATGTGTTGGTGTTCCTTCCAAAGTTCCAGGGTCGGGAAGGCTATGGTACACTGATCACATGGGTACTGGAGTAACTGTGGAGGTAGACTGTTCTGGAGAGAAGTCATGGAAATTTGCAGTGGACTGGAAGGGATTGGAGTTTGAGAAGCTGAGGGAGGTCTTCCAATCAGTTGCAGTTGCTTGGGTGGCTGTGGTGGAGGCTGGGATATGGACGACGCCTGTTGTGGCTCTGAAGACGTTGTCACTGATGAGGGAGCTGACTTAATGCCTTGAGGAGGAGAAGGGTCACTCTGCTTTGTCTTTTCTGCAGGATAGTCAGATTTTGGAGAATTCTTCTCAGGTTCTGGTTTAGGAGAAGGAATCAGGGGTGTGTTAGTCCCAGAGCCTGAACTGGCTACTGGGGCTGCAGTGCTTTTGACTGTATCTGTTTGTCCAGACACTGTGCAATGCTTATACAATACTTGATCAGTGGCATCCATGGAGTCTTCTGTTTGGCTTTCATCTTGGGCGTCATCATCTTCATCTTTATAACATTGCTTTTTCTGATGTGTGATCAAGTCAAAGATTCTTGGGAAAACCACATTGCACTTTTTGCATTGGTATTGCATGTTGCTTGTTCTAATATAGCGCTCATTGGTGAGTTCTCTTTTTTCATTATCTTTAGCTTCTGCTTGGTTCTCATAACTTTTCCTTGCTTTCTGACGAGCATTCTGGAACCATACAACAATAACCCGGGTGGGTAGGTTGAGAACAGTAGAGAGTTGTTCTATTTCATCATCTTTTGGGTAAGCATTTGTGTCAAAAAAGTCTTGCAGAACCCTAAGCTGGTAGTCAGTAAACCTTGTTCTGGATGACCTTTTGCTGAATGAGGCATCTGATTTGTAATGTTCTAAAGATGTAGGTTGTGGATCAATTCGGATATCTTCTAAAACAGTTATAGGAGGGTTACTGAAGTTGTATGGAGAATCTTTGTTTCTCTGTCGTTCCTTAAATAGTGTATTTCGAAACCAGTGTTTGATGACTTTTTGAGAGAGGCCAGATTTCTCTGCCATTTCTTGGATCTGTTCTTCACTTGGAGAATTATTGATGTCAAAATAAGCTCTCAGGATTTTTAGCTGATCATCTGTAATCCGGGTCCGCGGCCGTTTGAATTGAGAATGTCTCAAGAAGTTAGGGTCTAGCCCCAGCTGCTGCTGGCAAAGCTGAGTGAGATCTGCTGAGAGGGTGTCCATCTGGGGCAGCTGCAGGGCCAGCTGTGGGGGTAGTGCAGGATGCTGCACTGGCTGCATCATAATGGAGGGAAAGAGGGGGAGGTCAAGGGAAACAGGCAGTTGGACCTGTGGGGGTGCAGATGGGGGAGGAGGTGGGGGTGGCGGTGGTGGAGGAGGAGGAGGTGGAGGTGGTGGAGGAGTGGGTGGTGGAGCTTGCAGAGGAGCAGAGACTGTATTTGGGATTTTCACAGGCCCCAAAGTAGAGGGCTGTGGGGGTGCAGGTGGCAGGGGAGGAGGCGGAGGTGGGGGTGGTGGTGTTTCTGGAGAGGAAGGAGAAATTGGATAGAGCTTGTCATAGGCCTCCCGGTATTGACGAGCAAATTTTTCTAGTGCTCTGTATGGGAAAAATTGCCCATGCACATGTTCTTGGTGACTTTTTAAAATAAGAACATTTGAGAACAATTTACCACAGGTCCCACACTCCAGCTTGTCAGAGTTTTCGCCTTCTCCACTTTTACCCTTTTTCTGAACCTTCTGCCTGTTCTCATTATACTGAATAACCAGTTCAAAACCAAAGTTCTCCAGTAAAGCTTTGGCTGCATTTCCCCTGGCCCCCGAGGCTATTCGGGGTGGAGGAATACAAGGTTCTGAAGATTTTTGCTTCTTTGTGTCTTTGTTGTCTTTGAGTCCTTCAGTGTCATTTGTAAATTCTTGCTTTGGTTTTTCTTGCTTTTCAGTCACTTCTTCGGTCTCCTTGTAAGATGGCATGTCTTTCATGAGTTGGCAGTCTGTACTTGTCAAACTACCTTGCTCTTGTTTCAGCAGTTTGCTTGGTTGCTGTTGAGCTTGCTGCTGTTGTGGTGGGGGAGGCTGTTGATTTTGAGGCTGCAACTGGGGCTGTGCAGCTTGGTACTGTTGTGCTTGTTGTTGTAGAAGTTGGAGCTGAGTTTGGCCAACATGATGTTGTGTTTGAATCTGTTGCTTCAGATCTTCAAGCAAGGAACCAGCCATGCCTGTCATACCTGGCATCCCAAATGTGGCAGAGGTGGGCAAGCCCAGATCTGGCCCTAAGCTAAACTCTGCCCCAGGTATGTAAAATGGAAAGAGAAACTGGGGTTGCTGAAACTGAAGCAGTGCCTCTGGGGTCATTGGAAAATGAGGCAAAAAAGCTGGGTTTAGAAACTGTGGCTGAAAGAATGCAGCCTGCTGCTGCAACTCGTGCTGAAGTTGCATCTGGATTTGTGCTGGTGACCGAGGTGGTGGGTGATGGGTAGGTTGCCCAGAGATTAATTCAGGAGTTTGCTTTTTATTTAATTCTTTGGCATCTAGGTGGGTCTCTTTGCTGTTGACTGAAGCTAAGCTCATGGACTCTAGCATCCCTTGGCCAGGGCTGTTTACAGCAGCTGTTAGGCTGGGCCCACTGCATGGGTGTCTACTTGGTTCCAGCTTTGCAGCCCTGGCCTTTGTCTGGTGGAGCACTGACCTCATATGGATCTCCAGGGTAGAGCTTTGGCTGTATGCAACACTGCAGATGCTGCACTTGTACGGCTTGTTATCTGTGCTGCTATTGGCTTCCTGGGGAACAGGACTGGAGGCTTCTTGCAAAACCTTTTTCAACTTATGCAAGTGAGAGACTGAATTATAATGGACCAAGAGAATATTCTTTTGGGTGAATGACTCTTTACACACTGTACATTTGTAAGGACGAGATGGATCAAGGAATTTTTCCATTGTAAAGTTGGGTCCTTTTCTAAAAGGTAAGGTCCGCTTTGGTTCTGAGCCCAGGTCATCTGGGATGGAGCTGCTATCGCTCCCTACAGGACTTGCCTTCCCTTCATGGTCTGCCTCATACTCTCTCTCCATTTCCTGATCTAGGCCATGGTCCTCCTGGGGCATGGTCTCACTCTCTGCCCAGAGCTCACCATTCATTGGCAAGGAGGCGTATAGCTGCTGGAGTTCAGCTTCACTCAGTTCAGGATGGCCTGCTTCCAAGTGTTTTTTTAAAGCCTGGAATGTACGGAAACTCCGCTGGCAGAGGTTACACATTGTAGCGGCCCGAATTGCATGATACTGGGAATGTATCTGAAGCTTCTGCATAGTTTTAAAAGCCAAGCTACAGTGATTACAACGGTATTTATAAACGTGGCGGTCTGAAACTGACAAGGGTTGCCTTTTTTGTTGTTCACTCAGTTGATCTTGCAGAGCATCTGAGATGTTCACATCCTTACTGCTATTTTTATTCCATTCTGATGCCTCCATGGGCTCCTTTGCTGGCTTCTGTTCCTCATTCTTTATTTCCACACCCACTTTCAAATCCTCAAGCCCTGACATGCTTTTGTCATCCACTAGGCTGTCACCTGTTAGAAGAAAGCACAGACATGTCTTCTGGTAAGAACCCTGACCACTTGAATGTCAGCAAGTGTAAGTTCAAGTCCATAGTCATGTCTGTTTAATTGAGTCTGTATAGAAATGTGATTTGGACACATTTGTGGTAAACACTACACCAGATATTCATAAAATAAACAGGAAATTAACCCCGATCTGAAGGAACTTAAGGACAAAGAAGAATATATGTCAAAGGTAACCACAATATACTGCAATAAACACTTCACCAAGGGTCATGAACTTGGTGTACATGAATTAGAATACTTAGAATGCTCTTGGCCAAGAATCTGTCACTAGGATTGTCCAAGGACAAGTAGAAATAGTCATGGCACATAGGCCATAGAAAATAAGGCTCTGTACAGCAGCATTTATTGTTCTTCTTTTGCCACTAAAAACAACTTTGAAAATAGGGGAGGTCTCACAAGAAAAATCTCCTCAGCCCTAGATGGAGAGCTACAGACAATTAGTGACTGTTAAGAGAGAGAATCCATTTTCTTTAAGAATGAACACCGTCATAGGTGGTTCAATCATAACTCCAAGTAGTCAGCTCTAAATACATGTACATGTGAGCAACACTAAATTGACTCTGTGTGTGTGTGTGTGTGCGTGTGTGTGTGTGTGTGTGTGTGTTTACCTGCAACAATAATAAAGAAGTGGAAGGGACACAGGAGATTTGCATGGGGAGTGAAGGTGTTGGAAATGATGTAAATAAAGTATTCATTGAAAAACCCCAACGATTTTATATATATAATCTTAAATGTCTTTGATAGTGATAATTTTACCCAAAGGCAAGCTCTGAAAGTCCTCTCCATGCAATATTCTCACAGGCAAGCATACCTGAATATTTCCCAGAACCCTCTGCTGCCATGGCTGTAGGTGGGTCCCGTTCTGATTTCTCAGGGGCAGCTGCTGGCAGTAGCATACTGTTTGGCATCATTACATCAGGGACAGGCACCTTTGAACACCAAAGGGACTTGTGTTAATTGTGCTCTGTAAATCACTGAGCAATATACTTGTGTTAATTGTGCTCTGTAAATCACTGAGCAATATACTGGCATATATATGTACACAGGAATATATATGCTTATACTGGAAAAATATATTTTTTTCACTTATATTTTTCTAACTCAAACAGGGACTTCTATTGCTTCAATACTATTATAGTCCCATATTCTTCATTTAATTCTATGACTTAAAGAGTTTTGAAGAGCTAGATTTTTATAATGATAGCAAAGACTCTTTTCAATTAAAGGTACCCACAAAAGCCATTTCACTGTTTTAAAACAAACCACAAAAATGTATTCAATTAACCCATACTCTGTATCTTATTTTTTTTCCAAGCGAGAAAGACTACAAATGGGTCTCCATGTGATTTCTATAGCAGTCAATAAAAGACTTTCAAGTCACTCAGAAAAAAATGAAATGTCTATAAAACCGTCACTATAGATGTATATTGATATTGTAACACAGGTCCCATCAGTTTTGCATCGTCCTTTGGCATTCTTACTGTCATAAGCAGCTTCTCTACACAGTCTGGAGACACACTGTGCAAATGGGTCAGATGCAGCTGCAGGTGCATTTTGTTGCTGAGGACATCCTGGCAGAGTGGACAGCAGATGACTGGCTGTACGGAATGCTGTGACAGGACATGCATCTGGATCCGACTTTGGTCCCTACTGTTGTAGTTACAGTAAGGACACTGATAGACCTGGAAACAATTGAAGACACAGTACTATAATCAGCTGCTATACTTTGACCATTTCAGGTTGTGAGGTATAACATGAAGTGCTAATACTATATTGCCAGTTACAATGTCTATGCGCACAAGCTAGTGGGTTCTAAAATGATAAGAAGCAGAAATAAACAAACAAGTTGATTCATGCATCGAAGAAAACTACTTACCTGTTCGGGACAAAATTTTTTGTCCTCTGTTTGTTTTGACCTTTTGGTTCCTGTGTCGTCTTCTTTGGGCAAAAGGAGTGGCTGTGTGGCCCCTGCCACACCAACTTTCAGCTCTTTCTCTGGGGTGATTACTCCTAATTCCCAAAAAGAGGATAACTACTCAATTTATAAACACAATGTTACAATCAGAGTAAATAAAACAATTGAGACAATAAATCCACTGGATTAAACTAAGCAAAAAACAGATAAGCACTTTTAAATTATGCTAATCTCATAACACAAAGAGCATTCTTTTTTTTCTGTCAGCTGAGTGAACTTTGCACATCTATTTTAAATCATACTCCTGTCTTCTCTTTAGATAACCCTAGATGGCCTTCAAAGTTTCATCAATAACATGTGTTCCCTAGTGTCTCCATATGCCTGTATCACATTAAAGCAAATCTACAACCATTCACAAATACTAAGGTAGAAAATTGCTATTTTGCTTCAAGTAAAATGATCTAGCTCTGTTCTAAATTCTCACGTCCTGGCAAGAGCTGGTGAGTTTTAACTCAGAAAAACAAAAACAATAATATATTTAGATCATGATGGGATTCAGAGTTTCTAATCATTTTATAGTTGAACATCTAATTCATTTCTGCTATTTAGTGATTTGAGTAGGTGACACTGGTTTTAGCAGGTGGCTATGTATATAACAATACAGCAGGAATTAAAAGAAGACGACTGCTTAATGAGATTAATCCAAATATTTGGTGTTAATGATGATTAAAATTTTGCCTAGTTGAGCAGTATAATGCGTAGGAACTTCACACATATCAAAGGGGAAAAAAAGAACAATTCTAATTTTTCAATCTAACAGAAAATTCTTTCCAGCACATCAATTTGCCTGGTAATCTCCTCTGCAAGGCTGGATATTACAGCAACATCGGGTAGGCATGTCACATACATATCACGACAAACACAGAACCTCATTTAGCAGCCATTCCAATCTCATCATAACGTGGCATCATCTGACCTTTTTTTCTGCTGTTTATTATGAGTATTTCTAATTTTAACTTTCAATTTTCACCATCTTCCAGTCAATTTGCAACTAAATTATTTCCAGGGTGAGGACACTATCACTGGACAACTGGGTGCAAATACATCTTGAGATGCAGTGGAGCTAAACCATTGATTGCTATCAGACCACGCATAGATACACCATCCAGGGCAATCTGCTTGTATGCTGCACATGAAGATTTATCTTGATTATTTTTTTCAATCCACATACAGTTCCTATAAATGAATAAATTGCACCTTATTACAAAATAACCCAGTTTTAATTTAAAAAATGAGGTCAAGGATGTTATAAAAACAGGTATAAATAAAAAAATAAAAAAGATAGAACAAAAAAATCTTATTCTGTTTCTGCCCTAGGTAGAGACAAATGATTTACACTATATAAATGAGTTCAAAAATTTAGATTTCATGTGGAAAATTAAATGTGTGAGCATTATTCTTAAGAGACCTAAATTAAAATAAGATATAGTTGACAAGACGACCATAATTTCATTCCTTTAATGTTAGATGTGCTCAGCCTTTCACAGTTCATGCTGATACTAATATTTTGATTGCATTTGAACTGATATAACTGTACCTACTTAATTCTCATAGAGAAACTTTAATTTTATTCTATTTACTTGAAAAGTAGTAGTACTTGTGTATGAGTGAACTTAAATTTGATAGAGAGTTAAAATTCTCATTATTCTAATTAAAAATATCCAAGTATTTGATGTGCATTGATATTCCCCAAATGGGATGTTTTCTCTTAATTATGAAATCAAAATTTATTTTTATTTCTCAAAACAGATACAGAATACACTCTGTACTCTCATAATTAAGTGCTAAATTATCTAAGAAAAAACAGTTTTGCACATAATATTTGACAATACAATTAGTTATTTAAAATGTTAGACCAACTTGTACAAAATGATTGTCATTTAAGTTAACAAGTGTCTATCAATTGTCTTCTCTTGATTGACTTTTCTTTAAAAGTTCCTATTAGTAAGTAACAATGTTTCCTAAAGACAGTAATATCATGTCATATTCTTTTACATTCTTAAATGGGCAAGATCAAATAATAATTGACTCAATTCTCTGTACTATCGATACAAGTTCAAAAAATAATTCCCATAATTTGTTTGTAAACCTCTTGAGATATCAGAATTAAAAACAACTTTCAAGAAACTTCTAAGTCCACTAAATATCCAGTCATGAACTCAGTTCCATGAATATACATGAAGGTTAGCTTCATGTATATTTAAGGGGTGGAAGACAGTATGTTTTGAAGGTAAAATCCTCTTTCTTTCTTTTTCTTTCTTTCTTTCTTTCTTTCTTTCTTTCTTCCTTTCTTTCTTTCTTGTTTTCTTTCTTGCTTGCTTTCTTGCTTTCTGTCTGTCTGTCTGTTTGTCTGTCTGTCTCTCTATCTTTTTTCTATCTTTTTTACTAGTCTATTCACTCCTGTAAATGTTTGGCAAAATTAACTCTGTGCATATGAGTGATATACTGTGTTCATTTTTATATTCACCAACACTCATTAATTTAATGTTACTAGATAATAAAGGATGGCAAGAATTTCAAGATTGAGTGAGAAGACAAAACAGATTCTTGAGTATGAAGTGGCATAGATAAGTGATAATAAGCAACATTTTATACATTCTTCTGTATTCATATTTATATCAAGTTTAACACCAAAGCATGCTTGGTAAATTACAGGAAATCAAATCTGAGGCCTTTTTTTTTGAATTGTGCTATGCTAGAAAAAATACCTTGTTATAAATAAGGCCAGTTAATTTTAGGAAAGCTTTTGATTAAGTTTTGTGATTACTCATAGTTTATATGTGCAACTTCATTTGAAATAAACCCTATTTGTTACACTGGAGCAGAAAAAAGTTTGAAATGAGATCATAATTCATTTTGTATCGTTAAAGACACCACAATATTCTCAAAGAACAATGTCATTTTAATGAATTTTAACTAAAAAATGAAGTCTAATTATAAATAAGCACTGCCAAATATATGAGCCAATGATTATCTGTCAGTTACAGGCATATTTAACTTGCAAGAGATTGCTAATATAAAATAACATAATTCATTTCAATTCAGATGCCGCCTACTTAATTCTCAATCTCTAAAATACAGAAAGCTGTAAAATGGTTTATATTCATAACAAGGCAGGAAAATCCAATAACACACATGTTACAGTGAACCTCGAAAAACAATAAATCAAAATACTGAGTTATTATTTTCAATCTCTATATTTGGTAAGTTTGAATACGTTAAAACACAGATGTAACAGATGTTGTTTAACTCATTTAACTCTAAATTATAATTACCAACATCTTTCTAATGAGACTAGAATCAAAGGATAATTTTAATTGCAATAATGAAGGTTAATTTCCATCTTTCTTCATGTTTACTCCCTTATTAAAAAGTGGTCCCCTTAGCCATGGCAGAGACATATTACATGTTCAATGCAAATGTATTAATCTGGATAAACTCTATATTAATTCTCGTACTGCATTGAGCTATAATTTGGATTATAATTAATCTAAAGTGGCACTAGATTTAAATGACAATATAAATGAGGAATTAGGAAGCTTTTCTGTTATGAATGAATATTCAGCAAATATAACGTGCATATTGCCAAGTCTCACTTTGAAAGCTCTGGTCCTGCAGATTAATGATAGCAACAGAACACAGCAGATTACCAACACGCTGGTCCAGACATGTGCTAATTCCTTCCTGCCTGAAAAGTTTGAGGTTAAAGTGGGGTCAACCTGTTCTCCCAACTACCATATTAACATAGCAATTACTATGTACATTTGCTCTTATTCATTTGACAATTATAGCTGATATAAGAACAAAAGAATCTAAATAAATGGTTACCTAATAATCAGATACACTTTTACAAAGAACAGCAAGCATGGAATAAATTTTCAATCTGGTAAGATTCAATTCAGAAAGCACAGAACTTTGTTTAAAGTTTGTGTTAGTTTTAAGTAGCAAGAACTGTCTTGAAGACAGCAAGGTTTCAAAGCTAAATATTTGCATCTCAACATTTGCTTTTAGTTGGCTCTTGGCTGGAGCTCATTTTCAACTCTCTTTGTATGTACCTGGAGATGCATTTTTATGGGGATAACATTTTTTTTTAAATAACTGTCATTATGCAGTGATCTGTCCTTCCATACACCCCATCCTTGTCTATATTAGAAACTCAAAGGAGAACAAAAACTCCTTGGGCCATTAGGGAGCAAGTGAGCCCACGACTTATGCAGTGCAGTAAACTGCATTGTGGAGACAGAGCTCCTGCATCTATACAGTGTGTTGCTCAAAGTAAAATGGAACAATGAAAAGCAACACACAAACAAACAAAAAACACCTCCCACAACCCATTCCTTAGAAGTGTCCTAGACAATAAGATGTTCTGTACCAAGCTTTGTGTTCTCCATCTAGGAGCCCTCAGTGAACACTGATGTGATATCTTCCTGTTTTATATGTTCCTCTGATTAGCAGAAGGGAAATACTTTGCAGTCTGTTCTAGTATGAGTCCACCAAACACAAATAAAGGGAATTCTATCATCCACAAACTGGCAAGCTACTCCTCTTGTTGAAGTCCATCTTAGATGACATAACCTGGGTACCTTCCTGTTTTCAGTCTTTTTCAAATGAAAATTTCAAGGAGTTCTCCTTGACATTAGGTGCATCAAATTCTGTTATTTGCCTCAGGAACCAACCTGCTCATTCACTGCTGTGGAATCCTTTCAGAGGTACAGCTTTAGGCTCAAGCCCACCTTGAACCATTTTTGCCTAAGTCAAATTAGAATCATAATACTCAACACTAAATCCTAGAAGCAAAAAATGATGATGCATTTCTCACTGCACTTCTGTAAGAAATTTAGAATTCAAGAGTTTAGGGAGGAAGAACCCTTCAGATACACGTTGAAGAGAATGCAAAATTTAGGCATGTAAAGACTGAGATTCAAATATGGAATAATTCAGATTTAAATAAACTCATATGCAAAAAATGATGAATTTTGTGAAAGCCAGTATCCTCCTACTGAATACCAGGCTCTATATATGCGGCTGTCACTGGAGTTCAAGGGAAAGATAGATGACTACCTCAGACTAACAGGCTTGAGTCCATTTCAGCACTTCTTCTGCTTCAATGAGTCCAACATAATAAAACTAGGTATAGCGTGCAGCAAAAGTGGTCAGTGTAATATTCATTGCAACCACAGATTTCCATCTCATACATACAAAGCATGGATGAAGCTATATATTTGCCAAATCAAACACAGAAAAAGCCATAGGTATCCACACCAGATGCTGGCCTAGGGTTTGTTTGTGCACAAGTAAATGTCATGACACACAGGTTTGTTTTCAAAGACAGTAGCTTTCATTACTGGGATTTGTCCATTCTAGAGATCAAAATACTCAGCACCTAATCCCTTTTCAATGATATTTCCTCCTCCTTAGGCCGAGTCATCTGTAAAGTTTTCTACTGGATTTTTGTTTGAAATGCCTCAAATAGATGCCCTTAAAGAGGGCAAATTCCTGAGTGTAAGGAGACAGAGGGACAGAGGGACAGAGGGACAGAGGGACAGAGGGATGGAGGGGGAGGGGAAGAGGGAGAAGAGGGGGAAGGGGGAGAGGAGAAAGAGGAGTAGCATTTATTTTTAGGGTTACATGGTGTGGGAGGGTGCATAAGATTGAATGATAAAATTCAAGTGATATCTAATCCTGAGCTTATGAAAAATTAATATGCCATCAGAGGAATCACAAGTATAGCTAAGATTAATGAAAGGCGCTTAAAAATTACAAGCACACAAACTGATTTGATTAAAAAATAATCTCACTAGTCATCCTGTAATATTCTTTAACTTATCCACATCTATTCTGTCAGATGGTTATGATTAAAAATAGGTCAATGGGAGGCTACTGATAGAAATCACATGCAAAATGCACACACAATGAATAGTAGTGGGGCTGTTCAGACAGTTTAAAATGAATAAAAGCATTTAATGAGCTTCATTGGGGGATGCAGTGAAGGGAAGGTTGGATTCAGGAGGTGGATGAGTACAGGAAAGTGAAAAGGCCAAGTCTAGCATCTTACCAGGGTCTTTATTAGAGATTTTGCCTTCGATGCTGTCTCTCTCAAGTGTCTCTTTCTCATCATCCTCAGTCACTGTGGAAGGCTTCAGAGCACCGCCTGCATCTTCACTGGGTTCTTCTGTTAAGAAAGCAGATCAGTGAGAAAAATTTATAAGTCCTGAAAATGCACGCTAATGTAAACTGGGTGACCTTTGTCACACAGTTTATCTTTGAATTTTATCTATACATTTTCAACTTTTCTTCCTACTAAAGGAAATTATACATCAAGGCAGAAGTCTACAAACTAAGACCATCCCGGGACAAATTTCTATCTTTATCTTCTGAGAGTATTTACACAGTATTAAAAGTAAAGAAATCATTTTTACCAAAGTTTAAACTGAAAAGATAAGGGGGAAATGAGTGGAAGACAACTGTAATTTCAGTCACAGAACTTTTCAGCAATGTCATCTTGCTCCACAGACCCGAAGTCAGGGCATTAAAGCAAACCAGACACAGAAGAAATATTCTGTGAGATAATATTGGAACAATGGTTTAAATAAAAGACAGGCATTTTTCCTGCACTCAGACCTTAGATCTTAGAATCATTCCTTAATATTTCATTTGATAAGATTCCCAAATTTCAGTTCCACTGGAAATTTGTTTGTAAAGGAAAGCTACAGAGGACTTTGACATACAAGGCACTTGTAAGACAACTATACCATCCAACACCTCATTCACAGGATCACACCAGCTAGATTACATGGAAATCCTCATACTAACTCAAACCTACTTAATTATTCTGTAAATCTCAGCCGTGCCACTGCTGGTGGATTAATCTGTTTACTCAGTTAGCCTCTATGCTGGGACTGTGCAGCACTAATCCGTGAAAGGCCCACTGTTCTCTTTCATCCTGTGATCATTTGTCTCCCAGTGTGATGATGTCACATTTTAATGAATTTTTAGCAATCTGAGTAATGCCAGATAACCAGGCTCACAACTCCCCGCAGCATGCCATGCTGTTTTCATTGCGGCACAAAAATAAAAGGCATATTCCCCAGTTCAGGTAGGAATTACATAAATTAGGAGAAGAAAGTGAAATGGGATTTGGAGCACTAGGCTGAACAATTTCATAAAATCTTTAATGACCATATAAATTAACCCTGGAAAGGCAAAAGGTCATCAGAACAGATTTGCATAGACTCTTCTATTTGCTTTTGATAAGCAGAGCTTTTATGCAGAGAACATGATACAATTAACCCTTCAATAACCATACAAAATGCTGCTATGGACATTTCAAGTGTCAAGCATTCACTGAAAATTACACACTGAATAAAATTTTCATTGCAAATGCTATAGTGATTGAAAGGGGAAAATGTGGCCTTCTCCACACCCCATGTTTTATTAATAACATTCTGGCAGCAGAATGAAATATCCACTGTTATATGTAGCAGCTGAGCACACACACACACACACACACACACACACACACACACACACAAATCTATTTAGTGCTTCAGTTTTCAGCCATGCTCTGCAACTGTGTAAGCAAAAAGGAGAAACAGGACATCTAATACATTCAAAATAAGAGTTGGGTTAAATTGAAAGTTCTCCAAGACATGATAATCTGCTTGAATTTATTCCAGTGTTACTTTTTGCTCTCTGTAGAGCGGGGGGAGCCTTGGTGGGAAGGTTCCCCTTAGTGCAGAGATGCAAGGAAATTTCACGTTAAGAGGACATCCTCCGTGTTTTGTGCTCTGTATTGCTTTCACCTATTGATGTTAATCAGTGATCAGACATACACTTCTCCCATATGTTTCTCTTCATGACAGCAGACTAGGCTGGGAGGACCATGGCTAAGAGGGTTTCAGGAACAGGAAGGCCGAGATCATGACCAGATCAGGCTGTGTCTCTGCCAAGGCCACGTGTACACGGGCATGATATCCAGTGCAGCCTCATGACAACTACTTCTCAACTCATCCTGAGGAAGGATGCAAGATTGCTTTGAGTGGATTTACTAGACCTTGCCCCTAGGGCTAGAAAATGAAGTGTCAGAGTGCTACTGAGAGGCCTTATCTCCAGGGAACACAAAATTGTAAGGGCTATTGCTACTCCCATTAATAAAACATTGTGTGTCAGGAAAAGAAACAGAAATATAAAGGCACTACAAAGCAGGCTACAGTATAATCTGGGTCTCATCAGACAGATATTTGCAAGGTCCTCTTCTTTAATTTCTGGTATGTTTCAAGTGTGAGAGAAATTCCCAGACACGTTCTTCTATACATCACTGTGGTGTCTGACCTCAGCCTGACCCCAGCAACAGTTTGAAAAATCTGAATGTGAACAAAGACTCTGTGTCCTCAGCAAGGAAAGACTGTGGGATAGATGCTCCCCATCAACTTAATGGCAAACAGCAGTTCGGAGGCAGTAACTTTGACTGGCTTCTCCAAGCTGCAACTCTGAGTGGTAGGTTTGCCTGCCATGCCCCTGCTTCTATGAGGTTGCCCCCTCCTCTCTTTGCAGTCATTCCTTTGAACTAGGCAGGCAATTAGCTCTAATGCTCAAGCAATTCAGACCCGTTTTGTGGTTTTGAAGGCAAAAGCTGTTTATTACAGGTAGGCTCTTTGGAGCCATAAGAACTTTGCAAATTTTTAATCATGCAAAAGATAATCACAAGGTAATTTCTCCACACCATAAAATTCCATATAAGCCAGGATAAAAGGTCACTTTCATACTCAAGGAGAGTTTTAGAAATAAATTTGACATTCATTATATAATTAGGCTTTAGAGTCAAAATTAATGTGAAAAACCACTTTCTCTAGCAAACCTTTAGGCTAGAATTTTGGGTGAGGAGGAGTGGCTATATTCTAGTTTACATGCCAAATTTCCTCAATTATAAAATGTCATAAAATATAAAATGTCTTCTAGGAAAATTAGGTACAACATGTTATTGTTTTAAGAGAGCACCATAGAACTGAGGAGAATAAATATTTTAAATGAAATTCAAAGCAAACACGCTAAAGCAGTTTTTTTGAAACCCTACTGTATTACATGCAATATTAATAAAGAACATGATAGCTTTCCACAGTACCATTGTATTGACAGCATATGCACTTTCAATCTCCTTTAACATCAAAGAATAGGGAAAATAAAGTACTTATTTATATGTTAAACATTTCGGTATATATGTGCTTCAACTTAAATTTTGAGTCAGTTCTCTCTAGAACATCCCAATTATCAGGAGAAAGAAATCCTATTTTTACTTTTAAATGTTTCAGGAGACTAGAATGAAAATGTAGTGCTATAATCTGGTTATTATAGAAGTATTACAGAAGCATGAGACACTTAACTTTGCTCAGCATTTTAAATATGCCTATAATGCTGGTCATATGATGTTTCACACCCACACATCAAATAGATTTAAAAGGTTTTGAGTATTTAGCTTAGAATATCTTCATATGAATTATAAAGAATAGAAATGACTATCATTAGATTATACAATTTATAATGTACATCTTGAAGCATAGATTTCAATCAATTCACTTGTGCTTGTTTTCATAGCAATTGGCACAGGCACAGCCTGTTTGTAATATTTGAAAAAGAGTCGCACACTTCAGTTACTTCAGTTTGTGTGTGCTTGTGTGTGTGCGTGCGCGCATGGATGTACTTGTGTGTGCATGTGTGAGTGCACATGTAAGAAGTCTCTACAGGTCAGAACAGGAAGTTGGATCCCACGGAACTAGAGCTAAAGTTAGTTGTGAGCTGCTATGTGGGCTTGCGTTCTTAACCTGGGTCTTCCACAATAGCAATGTGTACTTTCATTTTTTAATTGTTATGCAGCAACTGTTCATATCCATAGGATATGACTAATAGGATAGTTTATGCATGTAAAATGATAAAAATCACATTAATTAGAGTTTCTGTCTCCATAAGTGCTTAGAATTCTGTGTCTGTTGGGAACATCTGTCCAAGCTCCCCATCAAATATGATCAAATGTTATAAACTATGGTCATGTTGCTATACTATACAGCATTAGAACTTATTCCTCTTGTCTAATTGAATTTAGGGATCAATTATCTAACTTTTCCTTCTACCTAGTGATCACTGCTTTACATTCTTTTACGAGATAAATCTATTTAGCTTCCACATGAGTGAGAACATATTTGTAGCCCTTTAAAAACATGTGAAGAAGAAGCAGAGGATGGATAATAACTCAGACACCTTCAGTTTTATATAGTGAGTATCTCCATTTTGGACACACACTTGTGAGAATTCACTCTGCAAGTCCACTATGGCCACCTTGTTCAGTCTCTTCCCATTCAACTCTATTCTCTCCCTGATGTACCTACATCTGTCCTTCTCGACATCTAACTCCTGTAGCCTTCATCATCTACAGAAAAAAAAATTCAATCTTTTGTGAATAGCAAGAATATTTTCCCAACACCCGGTCCTGATCTACGTCCCAGAGTCAGCTTTCTTTAGATAATCTTTAACAAATTACTTGAAAATTGTCTTGTCAGTGTTCTGTGTATCAGCACAACCGGGTACTGTTGAGCTCAGATGTAAGGTTCCTAATTTAAGCAGGTCTAACCTTGAATGAGGCCTGGCAAGTGTAAGTTCAGTTTACATGAAGTTCTTGGCTCAGGTTGCACCTTACAGCATTGTTTGCAATATCCCCTGCTGTCCTGTGTATCCTCTTGTGCATTCTGTAGCATTGTTTCCAATAACTTTTGATATCCTGTAAGTCCTCTTTTGTGTCCTTTTTTGACCAAGTACAACTTTTCCATGGGATAACTCCTTTGTTTTCTTTTGAGTCCAACTTAGGAAATAGCAGTTTCAACATGTGGGACAATTAGTTAATAGTAATCACTTTGTAGGTTTCTTTTGTGCTAATGGATAAAAATCAACTAAAAGTGATTCTCACATGAACTATGGATTTTAAAATGAGTATTCTATTATCACTAGTATTATTCATTGTTCCCTTCTCCAGTAAGTGTTTCCTGAGATTTGAACTAAAATAAATGTTTCTGGGTATATTTGTGGGTTTCTTTTTGCTTCTTGATGTTAAATAACATATGTCAAAATTATCTATGTATTATCTATTTACACTAACATGTAAATATTTTATGAAACTAGAGACTAAAATATATAATATATATTTATATATGCATAAGTATTTAAGCAAACATATCTGTTTAAATCATTTGGAGTAGTATATACTACATGGCATGGTGGATAGAAACTGAACTAAGTTAAGAAATAAAATCAAGGGAAGAAAAAGACAAGTTCAAATATTACACAGTTCTTCCATTTCGCCTTAAAAAATTTAAAATGGGCTTCTGCTTTAGTAATGTCTTCTCAATTTCTGTTTACTCTCTTTCTGCAGAATAACATTTATTACGTATCTTTCTTTTTAAAAAGTACCAAAAATTAGAAGCTTGCTTTGTTTCTATTCACACAACCACTCTTCTCTCAGTCAGAGTGAAAATCCAGCTCAGTTGTTGTTCTTCAGATGGTAATTTCCTTTTCTTGAAGATACAGCTCTCATGGACTTCATTTTTGGGGCTGCTGTGTACCTCTTTAAGCATTCCTTTTACACCCATAGAGGAGTCCCCACTATTATACAACATCTACACACTAGAATGCCTCCAGCCATCATCTGTCTGTATCGTCTCCTTAGGTAAACATATTAAGAATCATTAAATTGTCTTAATTTGCACCGATTCTAAAATACATATTAAACTTAATGTGTCAGTTGAGGACTCATCTCTCAGCTTAGCCAACCTTATTCCATTTTCTCTCATCTCCATCGATTGACTTTACACTGTCAACTTCCACCACAAATGATACTTTTTTCTTATAGTAACAACCATATTCTATCCATCAGCAAACTCCATTTCTAATTATATGTAGTGAATACTAAATGCTAGATAAAGTTGATCTCATTTATTGTTTGAACTTTTGCATTTTGCTATGTCACTTAAGCCAACTCACCCATACTATGATTTAAATGATTAGATTATGCCTACTTGGGGTGCTTCTGTCTCCCTCATTCACCAATCTTCCTCCCTGTTAGCCTTATTTGGCTCCTTTTAACGGAGCCAGTTTTTCCCATCTTTATGGGAATGTATTTTCCCAGACTTTTTCATAGTTTCTCATTTTAATGATTTAGGACATAGCTCACTACAGTTTCCAAAGAAGTACCTCACCTGTTGCTCAGATGACAGAGTTCTGGGATTCTGCCAGCAACCGCTATCCTCTGCTGGATTACAGACCTAATGCTTTTCATTTATATGTCTAGAGTAAGGTCCAAAAATTTGCATTATTTTTTTTAATAATTTAATATAACAAATTTATTTATCAGCTATGCTAACTTACTATGTAAATTTTTTGTTTAAAATATAATTACATCAACTCAGTCTCTACTTTCCTCCCTCCTACCTTGCTCCCTTTCAAATTCATAGCCTCTTTTTCCTTTCATTTTGATTGCTACATATAACATGCATAAATATGTAAATATAATGCAGTGATTTCATTTAGTGTTGCTTGTATGTATACGGTCACTTGGAGAAAACAACTGGTCAAATTGCAGAAACTAAAAAAACTGACCCTAGGGACCCCAACCCCAGTAGATATATCTACAACATAACTCCTGTGTCTAAGTCTCAGGAAATATTAAAGAAGATGGAATGGAAGGAATGTGAAAGACAGAAGACTAGGCAACTTTTTTTCCTGAGATGCTGTACACCCAGAAGTGACCGGAATGCTACTCATGATACTTCAACAATATGGCGACCTAAGTACGGCCTGAACAAGCACAACAATAACACATATGATAACATGAAGGAAACGTCCATATGGCTCACACTAAACAAAGAACATTAATAACTAAAGATTGCTGGGACAGAGAATAAATCTTCTTCAGGGATGAGCTCTCTGATTCGTTATCCAAATCAAACAGCTTAGGGGTTTCGTTCTTACAATATCTTACACTATGCCATTGCCATTAATGAGAAGACTATTTTAAGAAGCTCTCTTCTACAGATCATCTGTTTTGTATCCTTTACTACAGTTATCTCACTCTGAATACATTTTTATTCTTACTTGCACAGAAATAATATTTCAAAGAAGGGGCCCCGTAGCCTTACTCATGCTGTGGGATGGTAACAATGATATAACAGTGACACACAAAATGCACACCTTTCAGTTTTTCTGAGAACATGAAACTGTTCTACAAACTAGATCCACTTAAACGTTTCTAGATGTAGAAGATACTTAATCATGCTTTCATGAAGAAATGATCAAAGTAGTTCTGTGGCACACTGGTTCCAGAAATTATGGGAATGACATGTGCCTTTTATTCATGACAAGGCTAGCTTCTGAGAGGAATAGGTATCATTACCTGAAGCTGCCCTCAACTGCTGCTCTGTAATTTCGTCCTCACCAGTCCTGGCTCCCAAAGAGGCAGTTTCTGTAAAAGACATCAGTGTAATGGTTAAATATGTCATATCGAGAATAGAACTAATATTACAAGATCCTCAAGTATGGCTGCCATAGGACAGCCATAGTGACAAGAGGAGCTTATAAGAGGATCTAGCATACTTTAAACTCTAGAAACAGTTCTTGGAGAAATTATATCAGGGTGATATTTAAATCCTGGTGTTTAGCAAGACACAGAAAATACAACAATATATAAAATAATAGAAGCAGAAACAACTCACTTGTATTTTTACCCTTTGACTGAGGCTACCTATATATGATAATCATGGCACTTTATCTCCATTATGAGACGTCTCTTACTTATAAAGTATCAAAATTTAAAAAAAAAAGCCCATCAAATGGCAAATGATGGAAGAGACCATAGAAAAGCCCCCTGCACTTTAAGAGCAGTCTGAAGAATGAATCCATCATTAGTCAATTCATATCTTTATTTGGTTCCAGGGCAGAAATGGCACAAACCTGCTGGCTTGCTAACTTAACCTGAAACATGAACAGCTATGTTCATATAACTTCCTTCTTCCCTTCTTTTATCTTGCATAGTGTAATAGTGGTATGCTACCAGTGGAGAAAGCAATAATAAAATATCACACAGCTACTAGCCCTGGGTCTTACAACAGTGACCTACCTACAATATACACTCATGCAATAGTGTCACAAATGTTATAGGAATAATCAACCCCCCTTTTAAAGTTGGATTTAAGACCTATTCCATGATGGAACACATAACTGGCAATGCTAAAATGGACAAGAACCTGAGACTACATACATCATGGGCCCTATGGGAAAACCTACGACAATTATTCTGCCAAGGTAACAAATCAGTAAAATAATGCCTAAGGACATCCGCTGTACCCATAGATCATTGAGTATCTAGATTATCACTCAACTCTCCTCAGAGAAGCTTCTTCTTCTACTAAATTGTAATTAACAAACAGGCACATAACTATGAAAAATGAAAGTCACTGGAGCACTTAGCCCTAATGGTATGACTTCATCAACACACCTCTGCCCTGACTTAAGGCTCAGGGTTCTATGTGGAAGACTAGGAAAAAGGATTGTAAGAGCCAGAGGTGGTGCATGATTCTAAGAGGAAAAAAAAATTATCTGGAAGACACACCAGGACTAGTACTCAGAGAGTATGGGAACACAAACAGCACTAGTACACATTCAAACAAACACATCCCAATGAAGAAAAGGGAAAGAGGACACAAAACCCACCCTAATACAAGACGCTACTTGACATTTCTACCTGTAGGGAAAGGGAAAACCAATTTTCTCTCACAGAGTTTCTCTGAGACTGTCAACCACACTTTAGACCAGCCACATATACTATACTCAGAAGTAGTTGGTGAACACAAATGGACTCCGTGTTTTTAACGTACTTTCAGTTGTTTTTTTTTTTTTCTTTTTTTTGGTTTTTCGAGACAGGGTTTCTCTTTATAGCCCAGGCTGTCCTGGAACTCACTCTGTAGACCAGGCTGGCCTCGAACTCAGAAATCCGCTTGCCTCTGCCTCCCAAGTGCTGGGATTAAAGGCGTGCGCCATCACCGCCCAGCGTACTTTCAGTTCTTTTGGGGGAAGTAATTTTTATTTGGTTTAATTTGCTTGATTTTATATTTATTTTCTGCTTTTATTTTGTTTTTGAGAAGCCAAGGGAGAAAGAATATAATGTTGGGTGGGTAGGGAGGTAGGGAAGATCTGAGAGGAGATAAAAGAGGGAAAACAATATGATGAAAATATAATACACAAAAAACTTTTAAATAAAAAATTAAAACGAGGTATTGGCTCAGGTAATAAGAGTATTCATTGGCTTGTCTTCCAGAGGACCAAGGTTCAATTCTCAGCACCCTCATGGCACTGCTTAACTGTGTAAATCTAGTTTCAGGACATCTGACACCCTTACACACAGAGACTTTCAGACAAACATCAATGTATATAATAAATAAAAGATGCTTTTAAAAATTAAAAAAAAAACACTAGACATTAGAATGTGTCTTCAAAATTGTATACATTTCCCATTCTGAATTACTGTCTTCTGTTCTCTTTCACAATGTATCTTGTCGTGTGTCAGTTTTCTCCTGTCTTGTTTTCTCCTTTTAGAGATCAGTGTTCTCCTCTACAACAACAAACGTACTATAAACTCCTTTCTTTATAATCTGATGTTTCACTAACATTTCAACAGATATCATTTAATAATATAAAATCTTGAGTAAAAACGCATGGTTCCGCCATTTTTCAGGCATGAGATATCAGGTAAATTCTTTTCCTCTAGGTCTGAATTTATCCCATTTAAAACAAAGACTTCACTATATAAATAGTTGATAATTCTAAGGATAGATTCTTGATATAAATAAAACTAAAGAGATATAGTCTTCAAAGTCAGAAAAGACTAAATGTGATTAATCTGTTTAAAAAGGTTTTCTCTCAGCTCTTTCAATGTAATTCATGTTTGTCTAATATTTCTAGGTAATAGCTCCTCTGATGATTCTGAATGCTATAATTAAACAAATAATGAACCTTGAAAATATAAAGGCACACCCAGCCAGTATTATTATATTTGCTATTTTTATGCTGTCTCAAAACCTTTGTCCTTTAGTGGTAACGTATTTTTTAAATAACACAATCATAATAAAATTATGAAACTTCCCCCAAACATACACAGAAATACTTTTCTTATAAGCATGTCTTAAATTAATCTTGAAGTTAATCCTCTGTCCTTGCTCATAAATCCTGGAGTGACTTCCAAATAGGCTACAGCCTTGATGAGCATCCAATCTGATCTGTCATTCAAGAAGCTGCCTTCTTCCTCTTGCCTGAATGGCTTTAGGTCCTGATCATCATTGTTCCTTTGGATTTAAACACCTGTTTTGTTCTCCAACTTTTAGCTTCCTATTCTTCTCTTAAAGTCAAAAGCAGGTTCTCTCTAAACAATTGCCTTACACTTCTGTTTAGTGGTGGCTACAGCAGATAGTGATGAGTTTTGTATGATATGTACACATTTCCTCACTATCCTCATATATGTCATGTAAGGACAGAGAATGATATAGCAAACTGTCCTATTAAAGCTGCTCGCATCCAAAATAGCTACAATCCAAACTAGAATAGGCTCATCACGAGAACTTATAATCGGTTCCCAATGTCCAAAGATTGATAATTATATCCAGCCCAGAAAACAGTCCCTGTTACACATATCAATATAGGTATGTAGATAGAGATACAGATAAAGATATAAAAAATTATGATTTTCTACCAAAAACAAATATAATAAATGAACAATGATTTACACTCCAACACATAATTTTTTATATAATTTAAATTTGTTCAAATAGTCATCATTTTGAATTTCAAAGAATGATTGATACTTCTTAAAGATTAATAAAAACCAAACAATGACAGTTATAGTGCATATTGGCAGCTAAGTAGTATGTAAGATATGTGTGTAGAAGCAAACATGTAATACAATAAAATTATGGGGAAAATTACTAATCCTCACTTTATAAATGAGGACATGGGAAATTAAACAGATTGATAATTTATCCTAGGTTATGACATTAGCAACTCATAGAGACTGGACTAAGAACTTTGTTCATTCTAGATGTTGAAAAATACTTAAATGATCCAATTATAGTAGTACAATATTTAGAAGCCCACAAAGATTTCTCTAGGCTTATTGAAGTCCAGAAACTCGGTAGAAATGAATGAGAAACCATGTTCACTGATCTTTTAAAAATCCCAAATTTACAAATCATTTATGCTTTGTCATTATAAAATGTAAGTAAATAGTTTGTGCTAGGTTATATTTATTTTTATAGAATCATACATTCCATCAAAATAAAATTATTAATCTTATATATCAAATCTGTAGCATGGAATCTGCTTCAATATAGGCCACTCTGCAAATATGTTCAAAAGGAATGTTGTTGAGTATGCCCCGGAGCCACTTTTAGAACCTTCAGTGATGGTTTTTTCCTTTATACAAGTGATATAAATATTTTAATAAAGGAGCTTTTAACTTATCAACAAACTGATTAATCTGTACTTTTCTGCCTGTGTAAAATGAAATGTTTAGAATCTAGTAACAATACATAATATCATGCAATATTTCACTTTAATAATTGCTGTGTAATAACAAACTGACTGCTATTAACTGGATCTGTCACTTTGTGAGTGATTTAATTAAATTAGTAATTTGTGTGCTTTTTAGTATAAGACCTTTTAAATGCTGCTTAAAAATAATACAATTGAATAAGCTTATCTACAATCTGGTTCTATCTTGTCAATTTACTCATGATAACATATTTGAAAATGGAATCCAATTACTCTATTTTTATTAACACAATGTGGGAACAATCAGAAATATTTTTCTTGGAATAGGGCATTGATCATGGAAATCAACAAATTATCAGCAAAAGGACTTGTTGAAGCACTTGCTTGATGCCAGGTTCTGATTAAGGCTGTTCATTTACACTCAGTTACAGTTGGCCAGTGATGGAGTGGTTTGAAACCTCATGGTTCCTTTTCAGAGACAGTTTTCTAGGCACAGTGTTAGCTGATGCTTTTAATATCCTAAAGATAACTTTTCCTAATATTTTGTAATTACTTTAAGTGTTCAGCTTCACCATGAGGGCGCTGTCTACTGACTCATGAGAATAAAAATTCTCACGATTTCTCTCCTTACTTTGCGCAGACATTTCCTCCACAACCCTGATCATCATAGGATTCTCTTTTACCTGTTCTTTCTCTTAAACAGAGTGAATTGATAGCTTTTTGGCACTTTCCAAAAGATTCTTTTCTCCCTGCTTATTGGGACATTGTTAAAACACTAATTGATACAAACCTCATGGTTTTCTTTTCTTTTTTATTGAAAACAGATTCTTGTCTCATACAATACATCCCGACCAAAGTTTTCCCTCCCTCTTGTCCTTGCAACCATCTGTCATCTGCCCAGATCCACTACCTCTCATTTTCCCTTAAGAACAGAGCAAGCCTCCAAGAGACAACAGCCAAACACAACAAAACACAAATACAGCAAGACAAGGCAAAAGCCTCAGTCTTACTCAGAGATATCTGTTTTGTCAGGAAATAACAGTGGCTGGAGAAGATGCACAGCACTGAAGGTATTGAGAAGATGTGGGATGATGGAGGCTCACACCTAAAGAAGTCAGGATGGTTCTTCCTCTAAAACCACAGTCACATAGATGGACCTGATTAACTCAGTGGGTCACAAAACAAGACAGAAAAACATGAGTGTGGCAAAAGGATTTAAGAAAAATGGAGAGGTGGATGCAATGGGAAGTAGAAATGAGAGGGTATGGTTAAAATAATTATCATGCAATTTATACATGCATTAGGTTGTCAATGAGAGGACATTAATTAATAAAAGTCTACTTTTATAAGCAAAAAGGTGAAAGTTCATGACTTAAAATGGGAATGAAGAATTTAATGTTGAGCTGACCGAATCTACACTAAGTTAGTTTTTAATATCTTGCAGTGCTTCATTATGTTATATCATTGTTATGCATAGATTAAATACAATATACTATACATACACAGAGAATATACAAATATTATATACATGTAATTATGCATTTACATTTTTATACTAGTCACATTTAGGCATACATTGGAGTTCTGTGGAATACATCACTGCACATACCTTCTCTGTTTGCCTACAGTACTCCCACTTCTCACCCCCACACTACTTTGCCAACACACTAAACATTAAAGTATTATCACTATTTTTAGCAAAACATATAACATTTAGAAAAGGACATATGCTAGAAAATAAGTAAACATTAAGCCAACTGTTTTAACATAGAAGAAAAATACATTCTTTCTGCAGTCTTCAGTAACACTTCAAAACCCCTGCTACTGTACACAGTAAGAAAAGCTCACTGTTAATTATGGAAACAAATCAGAATTCTAAAAGAGTACAGGTTTCAAAGAAGTTTCACTCTACAGCCAATATAGCCACTTCCTCCCCTCTCACTTTTCTTTTGGAGGCTTTCTGGTCTCTGTCAGAGTCCTGAGACTCACTGTGTGTGGCTATGTTAAAGACTGAATACAAGAGAAGACATTCCAACATCTCCAGTTCCCTGGAGGTAAGTTAGCATTTGCTGGAAATTGGGGAGTTTGCAAGCATGTAGCAGATTCCTTTACCCAATCCTCACAGAAGTCACAGTAGCATTACTGCTTTTAGGAAAGAGATGAGACCTCAAAGCTCAGACAATTTAAGTCATTTTTTTCCAATGACACAGAAAGGCAGAGGGAATGTTTTAGGAGTCAGTCTGATTCTAAAGCTTTGTCCTTCCTGCCCTGGACCATGTGCCCCAGGCAGCCCCTAGCAGACCTTAACCAGGAAGCTTAAGAACTCATTTTTTCCTTCCAAAAGACAGCACAAGCTCCTTCAAAGCAAATTCATCATAACAAGATTAGTATTTAGAAGACATATGAAATTCTACATTTATTACTATCAGGTTCATTTACATTTTAAAACAGAGCTTGGAGCTTGCTAGGACATTGAAAAAGTGCCCAGATGAAGAAAGTTTATAGTGAAAAATAGTTTCAAGTGTCTTATTCAGCTGTTCCTTACATACATACAGAGTGTTCTTCTCAATAGCTAAGTGACTCAGTTTGCCACTGCAGAGTTCTGAATAGCTAAGCAACCCCATCCTTGTTGAACTATAATTGAACAGTCTCCTGAATGATTTCTTCCAGTAAATAACAGACTGAAATGTACCGGATAGTGCTGTGTTAACTACCTGAATGGGCTTGTTGTTGTTTGTCTTCTTTGGAAAACTAAAGCTTCTTTACTTTGTCATCTTTTACTTTACTCAGAAATAGTTTTTTTCTTTTACTGTAAAGGGGAAAGGTCTCCTGAGTATTCCTCAATCCAGAATATTTAATCACTATTTGTTACTTCCTAAGTTATCTCTGATCTCAGTGTAATGGGCATCAAAGGCATTTACTAAGTCTTTGATATCACTTAGTTTCAACAAATTATTCAGACACGTTCCTAATGTCTTATATTGCAAATTGCTCTTACTCAAAAATTTTTTTCTTAAGGTTACTAATTCCTGATACCTTTATACATGGGAGATTCTGATTCACTCTTTTTTATTGGATATTTTATTTATTTACATTTCAGATGTCATCCCCTTTACCCATTCCCCACCCCCCTGCCAGAAACCCTCATCCCATCCCCCCTCCTCCTTTTTGCTTTTATACCATTTTAATTACATGCAAGTATTAAGGTCAGTTTTAGGTTGAGGAACTAGCAATACAATACATGCAAATAGTCAAGGAAAAAGCAAGACAATAAACACAAATAGTCAAAGAATAAGCAAGGCAATAAACAAAAGCTCATGATCACTCCTGTGATTGTTTCACTCTTGATTGCTTAGAAACAGATCAAATGCCCATGATCATAATTTAAGTGTTATGTTTTGCTCCCAACTCTCACATGGTTTCCTGATTACTTAGATTTCAGTCGTTATGGAATTCATTGCAATGTCTATGTTGTACAAAGTAGACATTCCAGTCCAAAGCCCCTTCTGTTGGCTTTGATGATTGCTCATCAACAGAGGAAATATTTCAGGTCTCCAAACTGAAACTTGATCTATTCAGTAAGGGTCATGTCAAGCAATGGACTGTTCAACTCTTTTCCTATGACTTGAAGTTAGCTTTATGTATACAAAAATACTCGACAGTTATTTTATCCTATTATATTTTCATATGTATAACACAGCATAGAAGACTCTAGATATAATATTGTATAGAATGTTTCTAGAACATACAAGATTGCTTAACCAAGATTTTATGCTCTTTGGCTAGAAATACTTCATTCCTCTTTTACCCATTTCACTACTATCAACAGCTCTCTTATGGTCATACAAATCTCACTACATTTCATATCTTATATAATTAGACTCAGATAATATTACTTTTTCATGATTAACTTATTTCACTTAATATTATGAAAGTTTATCCTTGTGTTTTCATAGTTAAGCTTTAATGCATAAAAGCATTGATTTACTGGTCCTTGGTCACTAAGTTTTCTTAATACCTACATACTAGATTAAAAGACTTCTGAAATGACTTATTTGAAGAGAAAACCAATGGTAACCTTGTTGTATTCTTATTTTTTGCTTTTTTTTTTTAGTTTAATATATCACCATTTCTTGAAATGCCTTAGAAACTTCCTTATAAGGGTTCCACTTACCCTGAAGGAGGGGTCATTTCTTCAACTCAGGCATTTATTTACACATAGATGCTTTGATAGTATCTCTGACACTTTATTTCAAAAGTTTCTATAATGGTAGTTGTTTCATTATGAGTCTGCACTGTTCACAAAAGAATACAAATGTAGAGTTATTTTTATTATTGTTAGGGGCTCAGGGGAGTCTAGGTACCACTGACGTCACTGACATCAGATCCCTCTGAATCTGGAGTCATAGGCAATTGCAAGCCGCCCAATGTTCGGCTAGTAATAGAACATGGATTGATGCAAGACCAGTACACATAACCAGTGAGAAAGTTTGCCAGACCCCTGTTGCACAACTTTGTAAATATGCTCTCTGTCCTCTGTAACCTCATATCACCAAGAGTTTTTATTTCAGTCACATTCAATGCGCCTTTGAGTATTCTTTGGAACAAGGACCCTTGAGAAAGATCTTACACCATGCACTCTTGTTTGGGAGAGTCAGAAGATATAGCCCCAGTGTTGAAGTGATGGTCACTTTTTTATCTGACTGAGATTCTCTGCTTTAAACATCTGAGCAAGCAGATGTCAGAGGTCAATGACATAAAACTTCTATATGCTATAGCAACCTGGCTCCAAGAAGCCTGTACTGAGCAAAGAAGTCTTTCATTACAAAAATACTGACTACTCCTTTGAATATGTTTCTGCTAAAAGAAAAGCCTATGGATCAAAGAACAAAACACACTTGGATATAAATTCTAGCTCCTCTGTTTTCTTACTACTAGACACTGATAAAATCAGTTACCTCACTGACATTCAAGAGTCTTGTCTGGTACTATATATATGGCCAGAAACCTATGGCAGACAGATCACAGGCCCAGCTGAGAACTGAATGTTATTGTTTAGCTAAATTGAAATAGTGTCAAGCTGACTTCTGTTTGCTTATACCAAAAGTCAAACACTATAAGAACTCTTAGTCAGAGGAATCTCTCCTTCCTGCAAGCAATAGTGAATGTGGAAACTCATGTCTACACAAAGTGTTGGGAATAAGTGGTGGATAAATGTTTAGCCCTAACCAAGATATCTATAATCTCAACCATCTTTTTGAAGACTCATGGAGCATTTTGGAAGAGGGGAAGAAAAGAATGTAAAACCGCAACATATCATCTTTGCATGCTATAGCTTTTGCAATCATGGACTGTGAGAAATTCTGGATGTCTGCATGAGCTTCCTGTAGCTTTGATCTAGCTTGCAGAGCACAAGATAATAAACGAACAAAGTTTATAATCTATATAAATTTAGTGCTAAGGCTTCTTGGATTCCAACTACCTGTTATACTTTATTTGTTCATGTATTTTGGTGCTATAAACCTTGCTTGAGAATGCCACTATTATCCTTTGGACAATTTGATAATTTGAGAAAGGGTTTCATTTTGTAGAACTGGCTGACCTGGAACTTCAACATAGACCAAGCTAGCCTTGCATTCATAGATGTCTACTTGTCTCTGCCATCCAAGTGGCAGGATATGTGAAGTGTCCCACCTACCACAACTGGTTACTATTTCTTGCTGACTATTTTGGAGACAGCAATTTTTAGCAAGACTCTGCACTAATATCCTAAACTATACAGTCTGAACTTTTAAAAAAGAACTTAAGGATATTTTACACATTATAATGAAGGTTTTTTTTTAATTAGTTGGAAAATCCCTTTTCTCATCTTTAAGATAGAGATCAGAATATTTCCTTTCAGGATGCCATACATTGTCATTTTAAGGATCAAATTAAGTGACTGTTTTTACCAGTTCATAGTAATCAAGGAAAACAAATAACATCTATTCATACTCTTTTATAAATACTTAAGGCTAAACATATGAACATAGGTATAGAATTCATTGGTAATTTGTGTTTTTCTATTTTGTGACTTATATATAGCCATGAAAGAAAATCTTCAGATTAACTAGGGCAATTTTGTTTTTCTAACATTAAAATTGTTACACTAATTTTACATTAACATGTGATGTAGAAAAGCTTCCTAGATTACATATTTTCATAATTGATAACTTTCTGTATATTACCGTATTAGAAGAGGTTGACTACTTGCAGTTAGTTAGTGAGTATAGTACATACAGCATTTGTCTAGCAGAAAGATGAATCTGGAGAGGAAAAGGTAGGATGGCTTATGAGGAAAATATCAGAAAAATCTTACTGGAGCCAAGAATGAAAAGTGTAATATTGGGACATGCTATGAATTTTTGAGTCAACATGGAACTATCCATGAAATATTCATTTAATAAGTCACTCCATCATTCATTCATTAGTGAGCAAGAAAACTGATGAGACTTGGCGCATTGTTTTCTTTGGACTATGTAAGCAGTAGGAAAATAAATTGTTTCTGAAAAACAGTCAATTTATTTCCCTCTATTCTGAGTTTATATGTTGGCAAGGGGTTCCTGGATCTTGGGAAAATGAGATTTTTAAACATGATTGCTGCATTCATATTTTCGTCTTTGGATTGCTACTTCGAAATGAAAGATACAGGCAGAAGTTTTGTTATAAAAAATAACAATAAAATGTCTACTACTTTTTAATCTACCAGTTTCTGGAAGAGAATATGGAGAAAGGGTAAAGACTACTTTTATTAGACAAACTAGGGTTGCAGAGACATTCAAGACTGGAGTAAGAGAGATGATGAGGTTGGTGGGTGTATGAATGGGCATATACAGGAAGATGTTCAATAAAACTTGAAATGGATAGAAGTAAATTTTGTAAGAGAAGTCTGAGTTAAAGGTATCTGGAAGCACTAATAAATGGCATCTATGAATAAATGACCAAACACAGGAAGACTCTCTACAGTGTGCAAGATGACTACGGAGGGCTACGATTCTAAGAAAAAATAATCACCAAGAAGTAAATGACCCTGGAATATAATGAGGGTGCTAAGAGACGCTGAGAAAGACCAAAGAGATCCTAGAGAACACAGCTGACCATCAGCCAAAAGAGAAGACCATTTCCAGAAGCTTAAGTCACAAATACAAAATTACAAGTAAGTATAGCTCTCGTCCTTCATCACCAAAGCTTCCTTTGTTGACAGAGACCATTATAGAAAGCCAATGATAATCAAAGTGTGAGAACAACTATACGTGCCCATCCCCAGTTGATACATCTACAACACAGCTACACTCACTCTGGGAACATCACAGAAGAGTGGGTGAAAGGTTGTAAGAGCCAGAGGAAGACCAGATATCTGATGTGATATATTGTCTTCTCTATATGATAGGAATGCTCACCAGGAAATCTCAACTATATGGTTTCATTATATGGTTTCATATAATGACTATACCAACTGACATTCCAATGTCAATGGAGAAATATGACGAGGCTCTGTCTCTAGATAAAGAGCTATAGTCAATGAATCGTTGCTGAAAGAGGGAGAATCAGTCTTCTCCAGGGACAATCCATTTAATATATCTCTAATTCTAAGAGATCAGCCTTAAACACATTGAGCAACACTAAATTAACAGTGTGTGTGTGTGTGTGTGTGTGTGTGCACGCATGCATGTGCACAAGTGTGTGGATATGCGTGTGTGTGAATGTGTAGTTTGGGAAACATGGGAGATGTTTGAGAGGAAGACAGAAGAAAAACTACACATGCAATGCTCATTTATGAAATTCTCAAAATAAATTGAAAATAAGACCACTGATGATAAAGTAAAAATGATGACCTACAGAGGTGCTGGAAGGAACTCATCAGTCTTATCAAGGAGAAGTAGTGAGGACTTACCAGTGACTTGATGCGGACAAAGAGAGCGTTAGAGAAATCAAGGATAAATACTGTTTGTGGCCTAACATAAAATGGAGAGATACTACTTATTAACTTGAGGAAGAACACAGGTGGGTATTTTGAAAAGAAAACAGGGCTTAGATTCATAGGTCTGAATGTTTGGGGTTGCAATGTTCTGTTTACATATTCAGGTAAATCACACAGGAAAGAAAGTGAGAAGGTATATGTACACAGAGATAAGACAGAGACGAACAGAAGGAGGAGAGGAGAGATTGATGTAGATACACAATGAGAACCTTGAAATAAGACTACAGATTGTCTACAGTATAGGGCCTAAAGTAGAGCCTGTGGTGTACTCCTATACACATAGACACAGTGAGTATTATAAAAGTTCACCCCGGGACAATGGACTGCTTTATTGTACTCCGTAAGGAGAGTTGCCAACCTTCAAAAAGATCACCTTTACAAACCTTATCAATTTTAGTCAGCTTTATAACTATATTTCTTATTTTTCATTTTTTTTGTAGTAAAAGCTTCCTCCCCATTGTTTCCAGAGGAATTGGACAAGTTCAGTCTGGCATTCCCAAATAAGCAGGAAACAGTGAAAAATAATGATAAATAATGGGAGTGGACAAATAAAGGCCTCAGAGAAGGAAGGAGGCAGCAGGGAGGAAGAGAGAAGAGGGTTGGAGAAGAACGGAAGCAGGAAATCAGGAGGTGAGGTCTATGCTAAAATCACCATAAATATCTTATAACTAATCTTTATTTTTTTAAGAAAATCAAAAACCTTACAAATTTGGAACCTACAACTCCACATATTTGGGAAAAATAGGACTCTAGTAAGTTTGCCCAATTCATTTATGACTAGATTTCAAAAGCAAAAGGTGGTAAAAAGTAAAGAAATGTTCAGAGATGGTGCTCTCCAGAGAACAGGGACTGTGTTTCAGAAAATAAACAGGTGTATGGTAAAAACAAAAAACAAACAAACAAAAAAAACAACAAAGACAAAACAACAACAACAACAAAATCCTAAAGTTCTAAAATAATAATTTTCTTGTTATATGGGTTGTATAACATACACATAAAAACATTTATAATGTGACAAATAATTTGAGCCAATATAGATTATCTTTTGATAATATTTGACAATATAATTAAATAAGAATGTGAAGATTGATAGTGTATTTAATGAAATAAAATAAGGTACATGGGAAAAAAGTTGTACCTCTCACACAGCAAATGTTTCTGTAACTTTTCTAAATGTCTAACTTCTCTTATTCTGGTCCTCACAGACAACTTATTATAAGAATACTCTAGAACTCTGCTAGCAGAGAGAGGAAAATAGGCCTCGAGTTGCTTGCATGCTTAATTAATATGCTGAGCTCTGTGGGCTGACAAGAAGTACTAGCATTATAAAGGTAGAATGCCAGAGGATAAAGCCAAAAGCAACACAGCAGAACACTTTTTAGTTGTTTGATCACTGTTCCTCCATTTCTTCCATGATGCCTTTGAAGAGTTCACTGTGCTCACAGTTTGGTGTTTGGCCATTCTTCTGTCTTCCTTCTTGACAACATAGAAGACACACTTGTGGTTCTGTGGTGGAAGTGTAATGGAATGGTTTGTATACATCTCCCTTTGATGGACTTAGAAAGAAGCAAAATAAAAAAAAGACACATTGCTCCATGTTCCATATTTAGTGATGATCAGTGACACAGTTCAGGATCATGTAAACTCTAAATACCATTTTAAAAAGTAAATTTGTGCTGGTAAGAAAATAAAAAAATTGAGCACGTTATTTCCACCTCTTCCAATTGTTATTCAAGACACTGTAAATAAAATGGGCAAAAAGATTGTCTCATGTGGAGACTCGTAAAGCTGAAGACATATCCTATAGTCAACATTTTCCCCACTATCAGTAGAACTCTTATCTCCTCTTATGCTCTTATCAAGAATCTGCTCAACCTATAGATTGATTTCTAATGCGTTTTTTATTACTAGTCTTTCAGTATTGTGTGCTGACTGGGGATAAGATTGACAGAGTTGGACAGGCCAAAGACACCACAAAAAGACCTACATAGTCAACTAACCTGGGCCTCTGGGTGCTCACAGAGACTGAACCACCAATTAAAGAGTATGAGAGGGCTGAACCTAGGCTCCTAACACATTTGTAGCAGATGTGTAGCTTGGTCTTCATGTGGATCGTCTAACAATTGAAACAGGGCTGTCTTCGACTGTTCCTACCATTAGACCCCCTTCCCCTACCTGGATTGCCTGATTGAGTCTCAGTGGAAGATGATGTGCTTAGTCCTGCTTCAACTAGGTATTCCAGAGGGGCTGGTACCCAAGGGGGTCTTCACTTTCTCTGAGGAGCAGGGTACAGGAAATGGGGGAGGGATTTGTAAGGGTGAAACTGGGAGAAGAGGAGGGAGAGGGAGCTGTGACTGAAATGTAAAGTCAATAAATAAATTAATTAATAGAAAAACAAAGAAAAAAAGCAATGAGCTCCTTGCCTCCAAGCCTTGCCAACAGCAGTCCTGACACTTCGGAGGCTGGTTCAAGCCTTCTAATAAAAACTTCTCAGAAATTCCAATCTAACCATCCAAACTTGGGTACTGTCTTTGCTCTCTTATCAGATTTGAAATTCTTTGCTTGGATTTTCCAATTTTCCACAGCCTGAGCTATGTTTTTAAAGATAAAGTGATTACTTTTAATTGCTCATATATTTGGTCTTTTTTTCTTTACTTTTAATTAGTTCCTTACTTTACATGCAATCATATTAATTTTCTTTCATCTTTAAGTCTGAACCATATGATTACCATTCTCAATTCTAAGAACCACAACAAAAAAATTAAATAATGCAACAAATACATAGACAATCTATGAAACAAACTCTTTTTCTGCTCTACTCATTATTTGTGTCATTCCATTTCTATCAGCCACCAAAATTCATAACTCTAATGCTCTTCTATACGATTTGAAATTCAAAGCCTCTTGAATTACTGCCAATTAACCAGTTTCTCTGTGTGTGTATGTGTGTGTTTCTGTCTCTGTGTCTGTGTGTTCATTGATCTAAGTGTCTTTTTTTCTATGAATTAAAAGAATGCCTGGGCACCACTACTTTTAGACATTAAACTACTTTATTATTGTTACGTGTATACATTCTAGTAAGAAAACAGTTTCTAGTATGTAAATAACAGTTGGAGAAATTGTCAAATAAGGGGTTTAGACAAATTAGTGTAGATTAGATAACAGTGTAACAAGTTTAGTAGAAGTTCAATGAAATAATAGGGCCCAAATAATGCAGAATATTGTAGGTCTTAATTGTAGACGTAATAGGAAATATTTTCATTTTAAGCACCATGAAATCATTTTATGTATTTTATGTCATCAGTCTCTTACCTTAAAATAGAGAAGTCATTTAAAGACAAAAAGAGGAGGGGAGGGAGAGAGAGAGAGAGAGAGAGAGAGAGAGAGAGAGAGAGAGAGAGGCAAAGCTGGAGTTTGCTCCTAAGCTTTTCTAAGTTTGCCCTAAGCCAGACCTGGAAGTCTGGCTCAAAGCAGTCTTTTCACAGTTACTCCTTTTTCCATTCATAGGAATGATATTGACTATTAGAAGATACTTTTGTGTCTCAATTATCATAGTTCATAAAATTAAAAGTCAAGTTGACGGTTTGTTTCAGCACTCAGCCAAATCTTTTTTGGCCATGATTCTCAAGGGCAGTGTTGGGAGTGGTTTGATTGCCGTCCTGCAATAATTATATACTCTTATTTCATCCTCTAGTGCTTTTGCTTAGAGTAAAAATGTGCTTGGACTTCAAAGAACTAAAGGCACATAATTTCCCACTCAAAAGGAATTGGAAGAAGAAACAAAGGAAGGGAAAGTGATACTTGGTAACTCAGTTGTAAATGTGACTATATGTATGTAAGAGCTTAAGGAGAAAGTATGGCTGAGATAGTTGTCATATTGCTTTATAGTACTGGTCTCTTTCTTTAGCCTTTTTCAATAAGACTACAAACATCCATACTCCTGGAAAGAATGCATAATACTTCATCTGTGCCAAATACTTGATAAATCAGAATTAGAATCAGAATTAGAATGAATTGACCAAAAAATCCTGTTTTATTATACTATTATTTTGTTATATAATTATTCTATTTTATTATACTATTATTCTAGAATCATCATTGATTGGTATTTGATTGATAAAGATGTAGCTTCTGGTATAGCAAGAGACCTCAGGTAGACACAGAAAGGTGTCTGGTGTCTTCATGTGAATACCTGAAATTATTTTGGTCAACTTACAAGTACTTGCTACAAGATTAAGTATGAATCTTCATAAAGTTGGATAACTTACCTTCACCTCAGTAATTACGTGTGACTGCTAATGAGCTAACTGTTCACATTCCCCTACATCCTAATCTGCAAAGTTAAGGAAGGGACTGAGCATGCTGAAAAATAATTCACATGGATCACTGAGTGGGGGTCAGCAAGGAGATATGCCTCCTATCGATCTGGATAACCTGAATTTGGTCCCTAGAGCCCACATGGTAGAAGAAAAGAAATAAATGCCAAGTTGTCCTTGAACTCTCATACCCAGGCTGTGGCACATGAATATACAACATGCTTGTGTGCACACATCAATATTCACATACAATTAAATAATAAATGTAGTAAATTTATATTGAGAGGGTCTACTGTGAATTAGTCAGTCTTTTTTCTAATGTAAGAAAACAGAAGGACAATATTAAGTATGAAGAAGTTGTCTTTTGGCAAACAATGAAACTCTTGTGGCCTTAACATCGATGTGGACTTCCCAGCTTCCAAAAGTGTGAGCCAATTCTGTTGTTGATAAGTTACTCTGGCTGTGTTATTTTGTGACAGCAGCAAAAGCAGACTAAGATCTTAAATTTACATTTACAATCCTCTGTTTACACTGTCACATTCTTGCTCTTCTGGTAATTTACATTTATACAAGCCTCACTACTGTCAATATTTCAAGCAGCTCTTCCATACGCTCAACATGATCCATATTCTGTGCTCAATCAGTTAGAAAGGATATATCTTCTAGTTTTCCTATTCATTCTTATATCGTTTCAATTATTATCTCTGCATTTTTCTTTCTTCTAAAAAAAAAGTTGGCAGAAATTTCGGACATCCTTTTTACATCCCTGTATTGCCTATGTTTCTAAATGATTGACATGGATTTACTTTGATGTAATACTCTGATGTAGAAGTGCAAAGGTGATATTGAAACCACTGTCCATTTACAAACGGGTTCTTCCCAAAATATAACATTCCTGGAAACTCGAAGCTGGCAGCTTAGAGTTGAAAAAGAAGGTTCTGCACATCATCCAGATGGAGGAATGGTATTGCTATCCTGTGAGTTTGTGGTCAGCTGTACAAACTGGGGTTTCAGGAGAACTTCAAAGATAGCATTGCCAAGAAAAATGCTTCCACCTTTAACCTCTTAATTGCAAATATATTTCAAATGGTGCTTGCAGAATAGTTCACTTTATTAGGGAATATTGACAATTAAGTGGGAGTTATAAATACCATCCCCTTCTTTTAAACAAATTTGTATAGATAATTCTGCAGTTAATTAAAAAGGAATGTAGAATACCTGTTGCTATAGATTCCAGGTGACCAAACTGTGTAAATATAACAGTAAGTTCTTTTGTAAATGCTATATAACTCAAAGAAGAGAAATCTGAATTCCTTTTTATGGAAACAAGGCATTTTCATTTACCAGAAAACTAAGTAATTTTGTAGTCATAATGTTTTAGAATTTTTTTTGTCTGTTCATTTTTAAATAACAACAGAAGACAATGTTACATGAACACCACAGTGAAGGTCATTGTCAAGTCACATGAATATGGCTGTGTGAGACAATTCACGGATCATAAGAATGAACACAAAAACAAAATTTCTCTTTTAATAAATGATGCATTTATCCCTACAGAATTAGAAGTTAAAAGAAAGTAAGTGATACATAGAAATTGAAAAGGAACAAATGTTTCAGAATCATGTGCTTAAATATTGCCAAAAAATGTTACTCAAGGACCCAGAAGTGCTAATGGGTCTCTCCAAACACTTAAACAGATCCTGATGTTGATTGCACATGGAAGGAATAACAACCCAATGAACATCCCATCCCTCCCTAGAGCATGTCTCAGTTGGAAGAGCATCCAATGTTTCTGCACCATACGCAGTGCATTATGCATAATCTTAAGAATCTGACTCCAGACAAACAATATTTTCAGAACACCATAAAATCCCAATATGCAAATCAGCTTCATAAAATCTTCCATGTACTCTACAGACTGAGGGAAATGTTCTGATGTGAAAATCAAACTTAAGGTAAGGGAATGAGTTTCATCTTTTAACTGAGTCTGTACAGCTGATTGCCAGATATCTTTTTTATTTATTTTTGTCCAGTTCAACCACAGGATTTAGCACTAAAATACTTAAGAAAACAGGAAAATACTGAATGATGATCATATTCTGGGCATATTGAGTTTTTTTTTAAGTTTTTTGTTTGTTTTGGTGGTTCTTTGTTTTTCATTTTTTAGAAATTCAATTAAAACAACAAAAAATGTTTGAGGCCTCAATGCATGAAAAAGAGATCCTTTCAAAAATGTTGGTGATAGAATACATGGAAAACTTAAAATTTATTTAAGATGAACTTCAAAAATATCATCAAAGATAAAGTTTAAATTTTTGTTTTTTACTTTTATATTCTTACTACAAACTTTAAATGTCCTGAGAAAAGTCAAGAGTCAGATTAAAACTATAAACTTTCAAATGTCTGACAATATAATGTCACACAATATAATGTCACAACACTTGCATGTGTAAAAAATTTAGTAAAGCTCAACTGACTCTAGGATCCAGTGATCCATCTGATTGCTATATAAGTAAACATTTAAAACACATAGCACAATATAGTTTGCCTATGGTCATCTCGCAGTTCCACAATAGAAACTAGAGAGACAAAGGCCAACTCTGAATCTTCTTTCTTTTACAATCTATGAAACCCAAAGAGTCAGGCTCTCTCCCTCTCTCTCTCTCTCTCTGTCTCTCTCTCTCTCTCTCTCTCTCTCTCTCTCTCTCCCCTTTGTTTCCTTCCCAGCACTTTCATGTTAATAGGAGATCAGTACTTAAATTCCTATAGAATGTTGAGCGTGCATGAGCAATAATCAGAACTATTTTGGTTAACATAGGTATCCAGTAAGATATCAATATTTCCTCTCCAAAATACTTTGAATGTTGGATTTGGCTTAATAAGTCTTCAGGCTATTAATTGTTGAAAAATTAAAAATTTCAAACATTGTTGGCCTTTAATCCAACAAAGAAGAACAATGTCTGCTCTATATTATACCATTTGCTTGGAACTCAGGGTTCTGTGGTAAGGAATAGAAGCACAAAAATCAACTTTAGATGAGGTCAGGTGGAAAGAACACCTTTCCGAGAAACACCACAGCCTGAAATCCCAGGCCTCTCTGTGGTTCCCTAAAACTTCTTCAAGAGAGCTTCAAAATTCCAATGATTACAATAAGGGAAAGCATTTACCCTATTGGGTATCAAAATATACTTACTAACTTGTTCAACAAATATATTGAAAAAATTGTATCAAAATAACCTTCAAATCCATTTCAGAATTTTACTTCTAATTTAAGAATCCATACCCTAGACATGGATTACATAGTGTGATTTTCAGACTGGTCCTCTAAATACTTGGCTTAATTAAATATAAATTAAAACACTAAGCCCTTCTGTAACCCTAAGACAGTTGAGATATGTGCATTCTTGGGACCTACTAGGGTCCATTCACTGCAGATGAACATACATCACACACATATGCACAACCTCATGCTTAGACTCATCTGTTTATCCAGAGCTATTTGCTTTGCTTCCCATCCTGCCAAACCCCTTCTGCTGTTTGAAGCAGGGAAGCGACAGCATACACCTTCTTGTTATTATTTATACACGGCAGGCCAAGCCAAATGTTTAGGTGGGTCTGCCAAGACATAAAATAAGTAGTATTTTTTCTCCATCCACAGGACTCAATTACATTTAAATAAACTAACTCCTAGGGAAAGGCTGGCTTCAACAGAGAATCCCACACAACCACAGACACCATTGTAAGTTTAGAAACCACCAACATATTGTTAAAAATAGTTTTTTGCACATCACAGCATATACACACACACACACATATACACACATACACAGAGACACACACAGAGAGGCTTACAGTGCACACAGAAAGAGGCTGCACCACTTTCTAGGAGATACTTTCTTTTCTAAGCTCTCTAGAGCATCAAGTTTATATGTCTCTTGCTGGATGCATAAATCCTTCCAGCAGCAGCTCCACAGACTTCCCAGAGAGGTAGAAAAACTGCCATGAGCTGCTCAGGTTTTAAATGAATGACTGTGTTTAGCTGATCTCAGAGTGGCAGAAGCCTGAAAAATGTGCGCAAGTCCTCAGCTGTGAGTTGAGGGCTTAGGTTGTGGGCCCCAATCTATTGAAAGTATGCATTAAATGCAAACTATAGAGTGTGCTCTGGATCTGTGCTCCTTTCAGGAAGGTAAAAGGCACGCCAAACATCACACTTGCTCATTCTCACGTGGCAGTGGCTTCTTCACAAGGAAAGGAAGCAAAGCCATGAGCAGTTCCATCTGCCATCCCTGAAGGACAGAAACAAAGGAAGGAAATAGTTTTTATATAATTTCATATTACATTTTCTTTTAAAAGGTGCCCTCATGTATTTCTTTCAAAAAATTTATATATATGTTTTAAAACTACAGTAGAATTGGTAATAAATTCCCCAGGAACAACTGTTCTTTTATTAAGTATTATTAAAATAAATTCTGATGCTTTCTTATGTTTTCTTCTGGTTCTAATATTTATTTACAGCAGGTTATTAACATCTACCAGTGCAACGGTTCCACTCATACAGAAGCCAAAGGGTAAAAATGTCACACACACACACACACACACACACACACACACACACACACACTCCTTAAGTGACCTGTAGTTAGACAGAAAACAGTTTTCCCAGTCACAGCCTGGCTTCCTGTCTGCGACCTCTGGAAAGCATTGGAGGCCAGGGTTAATGGCCTTTCCAATCTCTGTGATAAGAATTCATTTTGTTCTATTACCAGCAGTTATCTGAGGAGCCCACTGCATCACTTCAGCAGGGTTCAATCAATGAGAGGACCTAATGAAGTAACCAGCTGTAGCTCTATTTCCCTGGCCAGCTCTATCAGACAAATAAGATCTATCAGTCACATCTGAAGGCTGATTCTAGGCGCAGCATCTTCATGGGACTGGCTCGTATGCATATGGATAATGATAGCCCACCATTTCTTTGAAAGCTTCCCTTTTTATAGAGCTTTTCTGGCACTGGAAATGAAATGGAGTGGATGCTGAGATGTGGCATTAAGAGGACAATAAAGCAAGAATAAAGAAGAGTGAATTTTCAGCTTATGCAAAGAGCAAGTTGTTCTAAATGCATAGTCATGCATTTTAGGCCCAATAAGCTAGTCTCAAAGAATTTGACTTTAGTTACTTATGTGTGAGTCTTGATAACAGGAAAAAATGAACAACTGCTAGTTTCAATGTTACTTTTAATAGTTTAGTGATAAAATTTGTATCTTTCTAGGCTTTAAGATGGAAATATTAAGTGAAATGATATTACCTTTGGGCAAATAATCGTGGATACAAGGCTATAAGCTAGCTTTGGATCATTTCATAGTAGCTATCATCACTAAACACACAAGAGGAATAACTAGAAAGCCCTAATACTTATACAAGGTAATTTCAGTTATTAATTTGATCTTTCTTAATGTTATTTTACATTTGTACACTACGGAAAGAGAAAAAAAGTTTTGTACCTTCCATTGGAATCTTCATAAATACATTAGAGTCCTGTTCAAAACTCACCCATACTGATCACAGTCCTATATGGTTTTCGACTGTTTCACTGAAAACCACTGAGTGGTTCATAGAAAGCTGTGGGGTAGAACATGCATATTTACCAGGATGCTGAAAGCTACAAGAGCCCTAGTTTGCTTTATTAAGTTAATCAGGAGAAATTTTAGCGTGATACAATGTTTATTTTTTGAGTTGGCTTCTCCTTTTGTCAAATAGAAAGAGAAGAAAGTGTCACTATTTGCTGTTTTCTGACAGGGATGATATTAAGAGAAGGTACATGCAAGTGAAAAATATGTGTTAACCTTACACTTGATAAATGCTTGCATCCAGATCAGAGTGCTCTGGAAGAGGACACTTGCTATTCCAGCAATTGTGCTAATGTATCACGACAGAAGTGTTCAAAAGGCTGTGTCACTAAATTGCTTAAAAATTTTATAGTGTATAACATTGATGTCTTGTTCAAATTGTGATCTCAGAGATGTTCAGTTATATAAGATATACAGTTATATTTTCCATTTCAACCCTTTGGAGAAATTAATGAAAGATTAAGGTACATTAGACATTTTAAGATGCCAAATGTAAGAGAAAGAAGTAATAATTGTAGCAGAGGGGAAGGAAAGAGAAAATTTCCTGGGCCTCTGGATGCATGTGAAAAGACCGAAATATCTTTACTGCATATGTAAACAGATAAGAATATGCCTAGCAGTCATTTTGGGAACATCTGTCAATATTTTTATAGAACATACTGATTGTGGACTATTGATTGCGTTTAAACAAAGTTGTTGCAAAAAAAAAAAAACAGCTAACAATTCGTGTAGAAAGGACCAATCAATATTTAAATGACTCACTTTATTGATTTAAAATTAACTTTCAATTAAGAGATCCATAGGACTCTTAACTGCGACACTTATCCATTCAAGAGAAAATAAAGGTACATTTATCGATACACTTAAACAGCAGTGGCTGGTTTCCTATCGATTCAGTCATTTGCACTGGGATTCGTTAGCGTCATCAGCCTTTAACTCGCTTACTTGGTCTTCTCAGTGTACAATACTGCAAGGTGTAGGAATGCACAAAACAACACAGAGCAGGGAAAGAAACTTCGGCAGAATTTAAAGACACAGATTAAGGTAAGTCAATCCTACACCTTCTACATTCTCCTTCTGTTAGTATGATGAAAGGAAGGCTGTTGGCACAGATTTCTGGGTGCCTGCTAGAAATATTGACCTTTTAAGGGGCTTTGTCCAAGGCAAGTTATTTAGATAAGATTTGTTTGGAAATGATGTGAATAACTGAAATCTTTAAATAAATGACTAGGGAAAAGAAAATATTTACTGGCTTCTATTGGACAAGATGACTAACATGCATATGTTATATTCTAACCGTCTATAGAATTTTTTAAGATGGTAATTGCATTTTCATTGTAATTCTATGTGTGTTTGAAACCATGTTTATTCAACACCATCATAAGAACATCATACAAGGCTAGATTGTATTTTTGAAAATGTGCTTTTTTAATTTATTTGTACTAATGTTTTTTAGGGTAGGTAAAACTCATACTGACAAATAAAACTACCATATAATATGAATGAATTAATGTAAAGCATGTATGGATAAGACATAGGTGTTCACTTGACAGTGGTAGCTGTCTTCCCATTAATGCCATGCATGTATTGCCACTGAAAGGAACCTTTGAACATAGAAACAAACAAACAAGTGAAAACATGGATTGTAAAGCTTTTATTACAGTTTCTAATACTATAGCAGCAAAGCAGAACCGAGTGATCTTTGCGGGGAAGGGCGTTTTTTCCGAGTGGTGTCTGTTATCCCTGACTGCAATTGTTACACCTGTGGTAGCATTATTCCTTTCAGGAATTCAAAGCCATAGGTGTTGGTTTTGGACATGAGGATAGTGTGTCCACATCTCTCACAGCTCCCTGGTTCCTTTCCCACAGTCTTTGCGTACAGAGCCATTGGCTAGAAGAGAAAGCTCTCACAAATAAAAGCCTGTGCCCACTTCCTGACAAATAATTCTATTCTACTTCTGCTTATGTGGAGCCTAGTTTTAGTCACCCTTATACTTGTTAATCTCTATTATCTCATGCAGTCAACTACAGATTAGAAAAAAGATGTTTTCCTAACATCAAATATTAGCCTTGATTTTCCCCCCTCAGTATACTGTGTCTGTGACGACTGTATTTTACCATTGGGTTTTCAGATTTGTATGAAAACTCCGGAGTAGATAGGAATAAAAAGCAAGAAATCAAAGTGTGCAAACATAGCCCCCCCACACACACACACCAGTCAATAGCCGTGTAATATTGGTATAATGTAACCATGAATATAGTCTGGCAATTATATTTACTAAAGAGTGCATGCTGCTGTGACTTTTCACTTAGCTGATGATTCTGATTAAGTGATAGCAGGTGGCACAGGATGCCTGCCATGGCCTCTCTGATATGTGAGAGAGATGTGTGTTCCCTGTCTAAACACTCATGAGTACCAACAATTGGCTTAAGCACCATTCAGTCCCAAGGTGCCTCCAATAGGGGATTCCCTTTGATTTAACACTTCCTTATCACATCAAAGAGGTGAAAAGACATCTTTGTGGATTGGCTGGTAAGGGTTTAAAAAAAATGGAAAGGGATTTGGCTTTTACTCCAGTATGCAAATAATCATTATGAACTCTAAGAGCTCCTAGACTATACAAACTAAATATTTTAATATTCAAACTATAGATACATTTAACAAAATAATTACAAGTTGGTGCTTTTATTTACTCAAAAGTGCTTCTACTTACACAAAAGCTAGAAACTGCAAATTACGTCATTAAAAAAAGTATGGATCTAAGTGAAAACACCTATCTGGTGATAATGCATAGAATGTCTACTCTGTCCCACAAAGCAAATGATCAGTACTTTAATCAGCCTCATTCCCTGCAAAAATATTTGTAAAGGTTTTTTTTCCTCCACATAGCCTTAATCCCATTTTACACACAACCCAAACTGGCTGCGTCCACTATCCTCAATAAGGGCTTTGGAGAATGGCGCCTAGCTCCTTGTGAATAACTGCACAGGGACACATTGCCTGGGTCACAGGAATTTCACACAGCTTCCCCATCCATGTATTCTGTCATCATCTTAATGGCATGAGACATTAAATGGTCTGGAACTAGAAATCTTGTCTCACAGAGGATGACACTTCATGTTATTTGAGTGAGGTGGAATTTAATGGGGATTGGGGAGAAGCCCTGCTTTTCCATGATGAACCACAGTGACTGAGTCATGCACAGGCAATGTATTCCAGAAAGGCCAATGAAGGGAGTCCTGTAAGGGGTGGGAAACAGGTCTTCTCTAATTTTTAAATTCTTTTATCAGCTCAATCTGCCTGACTAGCATTTATTTCAGAATCCTTATTGTACATTTTAATATAATATGTCAAAACCATTACTGATAAGACTTGATTCAAGACAAATCTGTTACATTTTCAGATATCTTTCAGTATATGAAATCTCACAGCATGGCTAGTTTATGTGGGTCTTTTTCGCCCTGTAATGGCTTATTGACACCATAATTTCAGGCAGGTTTCATATCACTTTACCCAAATCATGGCCTAAGATGGACACAAATAATTACAGGAATTAGTGCTACAGGGTGTGAAATTGGCCTTGCAGAAGAAGCGCATTCATTTTGTTTTGGAATTCCCTGCTGAGAAAGGATGTGTGCCGACTATCTAAAACGCTGTAATCCTCTGCTGCTTAAAAGAAGTAAAGTTGCATTCAGTCTTGACTAAGAAAAGGAAAGTTTTTCTGTTATTAATATCACAGGCAAATGCCAAATACAAACTGATGAATTGAAATGACGTTCCTTGTTCCACAGAAGAGAAAGAAACCACCCTGAGATTTATGAAAATTCGAGGTTTTAATTTAATTTTATTTTTTTACCTCAACGTAAGTACATATAACATACACTGAAATTTCATCTTAAAAAATACAAGGCAGCTATTATTGAGTGAGGTCTAAAGAAGTTTTTATTATCTGATTTCATTTAGATGTTTCTTTTCCCATTATTCTTTGCAACATTTTCATTGTCAGTATTATAACTAAAGTGAATGATGCTTAACAAATCCAGGTACTGTGATCTGTAAAATATTGGAAACAAATTTGGTCATATGCTATAATGCCATTTCACTAACTGCAGAATGAAGTCACAGGAAGCTACTCTATTCAAGGTTATGGGAGGGATTATTTTTTTTAAACTTCTTGTTCCACCACAGAACTGCATTAGCCATGAGGTCTCTTTTCTCACCCTTGTATGCCACTGATGAGTTCAGTCTTAGGCAAACAGGAATCCTTAATCTTCTTTTTAATATTGAAGAGGTAAAACCCCTTTCACCTGTAAGTGGAGGCTGCCTTTTTATCAAAGCCCAGGAGACCCCAGCAACAAAATCAATGTACGCATGTTCAGAGCCATTTTCAGGGTTTTGTAAGACAAATCTCTCAAATGGGGGCGAGTTTAATGTTATTGAGCCAGGTTTCGATCTGCCTGAGCCAGTAACACTTCACTTCCTGCAGCTCCTGCGTGGCCAGGACAGATGGTTCTCTGCAGACACAGCTGTGGAATTTCTCTGTGACCTCTCACCTCTCCTAATCCGACTTTGAACCTTCCAGGGGACTGGTTAAATAAATAAATATTTAAAGGTAACTTCAAATCAACAAATACAATTGATGATTTTTCTCTCTTCCATGTGAATGCAGCATATTGAACGAAGTTTCTGTGCTGATGGAATGCTGTGGCAGAGGCAGGGCCAGGCTGAAGACTGGAAATTCTTTTTACAAGAATAGTTCCTTGGGAATAGCCCAAGGAACATACCACGTTCTTTCTCCTGTCTTCCGGATAATGATTTATCTGGCAGTTTGTTTTAAATAAGAGCATCTCTAGCCTGATATTTATAATACTCATTAATTAATGTTGGTTCCTTAAAAATTTAGACCTTCTATCTTTGAAAATACACACTGATATTTGTAGGTATGCATTTTTGTTATCAGAAGTCCAAAAGCCATATGTACATTGCCATATGCATTTTTGAACCTTACAAACTACAAAGCTGATGGATATTTCTGAGCTAAATTGTGGACATTATACTGCATTCCACCTTACTCAAAGGCCTAGACCCCGTCAGCCATGGTGAATCTGTTAGTTGTCTAACTTGTTAAATGACTTGCTGTTAAATCAATCAGACATTTGCACAGTTTTAAGTTTTTCTTTCATGCGATAATGTTTTATTATGGAAAGAACAAGGCATTTTTATATTTTCTAATATTTTGGGACTCATAAAGAAATAATCTCGTATTTCCATTTTCTCAGACATTAAAAAAACTGTTGGAAATATTGCAGAAAATTCTGAGTATGGTTTATGACCCGGTGTTACCACAAAAACATTTCTAAATGTGATACAAATCAACTCTATAACAACAGTGAGATTGTAAAATGTAAATAATCATTTTTTGTTCAAGTGACGCCTTGTTACAATGAGACTTAATTAAAATCTAGTTAAAACGCAACTGGACAAAGACATTGGTTAAGATACTGACCATATTCACATGATCCTTGGAGCTATTCTTTCTTTAAAATGGCTTAGGCTCTGATATATGTAGCTTCTATTAAAATGACCATTTTTCAAACCTGAAATGATTGTAAAATCAGAATCATTTTACTACACTGTTTTTCTGCACTGTTCTTGGGATGTTACCTTGATCTAAGATCTGCAACAT
>NW_021604565.1:8244112-8261612 GCF_004785775.1 Grammomys surdaster
CTTACTTCATGCAGTGCAGTGTGGTAGAAAGCTGAGATAAGATATTCTATCCACAAGCTATTCAGTACAATTCATCATCAGCGGCTCACTAGTCCAGTGATAATACCTGGCTTGCAGATTGTAATGATCAGATTCTGTTTTTATTTCAAACAGGAGCAATCCCGAATACCAGAGGTTTTAATTTACATACATTAGTGAGGTTCAAATGTGGCAATAGCTACAAGCAAATTCACTTGCAAACTGTATGCTCGCCTTGCATAATGGGTTCCTTTTAGCAATTACTCACCAGTGAAGTGCCCAGATAAAAATGAAAACAAAGAGAGAAAAGGAAAATCATGATACATACACCATAGTGTGGACTAGGGTAATTGCTGAACCACGGTGAAGGTCACGTTTATATCTGTTTTAGTAATGATTTCATGGACTCTTCCTCTGTATTGAATTCCTAATGCAATTTTCATCCTAGTTTGTGGCATTAAACTCTTTCCTATCTGCAAATTTTCATAAAGTTTCAATACTAGCTTTCTATCATATAAAAATGAAAACACATTATTAATGGCACACACTTCCTAAAACTTCCCAAATCATACCAACTGAAACATTTAGTAAAACAGACAGGCTTGTAATAAAACACCACTTCTGGTTACATCACTTTCACACTGACCACAGCACTGAGCCTGAATTCCCAGCAGCGTCATTCCAGGACATTTGTTGCCACCTTTCTGAATCTGAAAAGCTTCCTACATTTAGTGAAGATTAGGTAATGCTGCATGCAATCAATAGCAGCTATCAATTCTGTGCCTTGTTCAGCAGAACACGTTGATTAAAGTAAGGAAGAGGGCTCACTAAATATTGCTTAAAACTGGTTGTTTCTTAAAACCAATCTGCAGTTTATGGAAAAACATTACTCATGGACAACAGTGAATACTGAAATTAAGATAAAAATGAGTGGTTTAGCTGCCATTTATATAACCAGAAGGTTACTCAAACCAAGCACTGGACAGGACTTGAAAACATGAACTTCAATTTTCCAATCTCTGGGTTGCTTATGGCATGATCTTACAATTAAAACGTTGAGTCTCCTTTCAGATTGATATAATTATAATATACCCAATAGTAACAGACACATCAATATTCTAAGGAAATTATAACATTGTCTGGAGAAAAAGTCATGTTCAATTTCATATATTTATGCCAATAGAGAGTTTTTAAGTTGCAGATCCAAGGAAACTAAAATACCATTGATACTGCTCCTAGACTGAATTATGCTCAGAAGACATAGATGAAGTGAATATGCAACAAAGATCTGGGTAACTGCCAGGTTGTACTGGTTTCTGGTGCCTGTTGGTCATGAAGGCCTAGGTAGAGGAACTTTAATTTAGTGAGGGCACAGTCTTTCTATGTTATCAAATACTGATAGCAAGCACACTTTCTGTGCCTGAGAGAAGTTAACCTTTATTAGAAACCATTCAATATACCAACATAGGTAGCCATACGTTAAGAATGATGAGAAATGAGAAATTAGAAAAGAAAAATAATAACTATGTATTTATCATACTTTATAGTGTATTAGAAAACTTTGTCTTTCTAACCAGTTATAACAATTTTGTCAGGAGAAATCGCAACAACTTTTTCCTTTCAAGTTACAAATAAGAAATTAAGTACTTGAAGTTTTAAGAACTACTTGGGGTTGTGGTACTGAAGACACTCTATGCTAAAGTGTTTAGACAATAACAGCTGGTACATATTCTTCTGAGAAGCACTAACCACTGAAGGACTGTGTACTTGCCTTACCTTACTACTGTTCCACCTCACCATCCCAAAGCCCAGATGAAACTGGACAATGTTTTTAAAGACAACAAGACACATCTTGGCATGCATTAAGAGCACAAAGATGGATATTTACCCCTAACAACTTCTTTCTATGATATGGGAGTCAAAACACACATTACACCACAGTTTCTCTAAGAAAGACACTTCCTAATGCTGGGCTTTATGAGAAATTACATTCAAAGCTATTTTATATCTTTGTGTGCATGTATAATTCTCCTGATGTCATTGATCTGTAAAGTACACCCTTTAGATATTATTTTCCCCTAAAGTGACTCAAAAATTGTAATAATATGGCAGCTGACTTTCTTATGGGGAAGTGATTTTATTTCTGTCTTTCATCCTTCAATATGACTGGCATTATTTCTCAATGTATGCTGTCCCCTCTAGTTATTACATGTGCTGCCCTATCCTATTGTTAAACTTCAGGTTACCAGCCTTTGAAAACTCCAAGATCATCCTAAATATCTTTCCAATGCAATTGTATTTCTTGCTTGCTTCAAGATTGCATATAAGATCTTCCTGTTTTTTTTTTCCTTCCAGCACAATCACTTGACCATGTATTTCACTAAATGTTTCAGTACTTACATGGAAATGGTTGATTCTACAACTTTTAACCAGTAGATATTGGTGAGTATACATGAACCTGAACAATAAGCTTTTAACTACCCAAACCAGTGAAAGTTTGGAGGCTAGAGGACTCAGAAATCTTTATCTAGTACTTCACTTAAATATCTAAGTTTATTTCGCTATAAAAATCACAAAAGTTTTAAACTAGCATAGCTGTTGTTTTCCATAGTAACTTGTTTATTTTCCTTATTTTCAAATGCAAGGCAGGCTTTTCTTTCTCAAGCCAGACTTGTGCTGTAGCTAATCATTTGTCTTTCTGTTACCAGTGTTCTTGCAGGGAAACATAGCTGCATACACTTTGTCTTTCATTTTCCTGAGGACTTGAAGAGATGGTGGAGGAAGCTACCTCTTACTTGAGTCTCTGCTAGGAGGTTATTGGCCAAGCAGAGACAGCAGACTATAAAAGTGTCCACAAATGTGATATTGGCCATCGAAAAATTTTCCCTCTGCTTAGGAGGAAGAAAGAAGAGTCAATAACATCCTTCACTAAGTTCTATTTTAATTATATCTGAAGAAATTATAGAAGGTATTTACTCTACACACACAATCACATAAACTATATTCATGGAACATTATCTTTAAATAAAACTATCAGTGAGCAGATAGTTTTTTCTGGCTCTTCAAAAATAGTGGCAAATGGCAAGCCTGAAGAGTGAGAACGGGAGCGATTATGGTCTGCACTGAACACTATTCCTGCTGGATTTTAATATTACAGCATAGAATCTACTGTATTTATTGTTTAATAAGTTACATATGTTCAGGGCCAAAATCTGTAACCATCAGAGAAGGGTACAGAGGCCATGAGCAAAAGCAATCTGTGGCAGCATATACGGAGAACTCGCCAAAGCATCCTTTCACAAATCCTCGTTGTCGTGTTTCTTCTCAACTGATAAAAGCATGAGGAACCTCTTATGATACCAAACTGTGGAACAAACTTGCCTGTTCAACAACACCCACTTATAGCAGAATCAGAAAGCTGTGAAATGCTGCATTTTTACTAGCAAGAGTGGCACACTGTCATAAGAAATAGGTCCATTAAAACACTAAAAATGCTATTTGGGTTCATGACATAGAAGAGAAGGCCTAGTGCACATTGGGTCAGGTTTTCCTGTTCAAGAGAATCAATTTGAAGTGGAGTGTATTAATTATTTCAACAGTGACATCAAGGGAGCTTTCCTAATCAAAGTAACCATAGACATTCTTAAGTATCACTTTTATTTTCTTCATATTTAGTGTTTTATTTGACTTTCTAGTGATAATCTCACTACTAGCTGCAGTAGTTGTGGGATTTAAACACGAAAGGGATAAAAAGAATGAGAAAGTCTACAAAAGAGAAAGAGAAAAAGACACCACACAATGAACATACAGCAATCTTTTCAGAGTCTGAGAAAAAAAGCTAATCTTCAATGAGTCCACCTTGACTGACAATTATGTCAAATCCAACTGTATTTAAGGATTGCTGATCCTTTGAAAGGAGGAAACGTGTAATTACTTTCACAGAAGCCCCTCAAAATTCACCTATGAGGGTTATAGAAGCTGAAAGCAAATAAATGCATTTTAAGTAAGTTTGTTTCTAAAGATACATTTGCACAAAACACACCATTTTGTTTTTAATTTGAAATTAAATAGGAATTTTTAATGCTAATATAGTTTATTTCAGTTTTTAAAAGGTTATGCTTGCAAAAAGAAGACAATCTCTATCATTTGGTAAATCACCAAGTACATATACATGACTTAAACTATTTCAAGTGCATATAGTTAAGATATAGACTGGTTTAAATTAATTCTAAGTATATATGTATATTTGCCAGAAATCTATATTCTTTCACTCTCTTCCAATAATCTCTTCTACTCCCCCACTCCCAGTTACTATTTCACCCCTAATTAAAGGCAGGGAAAATTCTCCATTCCTTGGGAGGTGACATACTTCCTCATCATCCTGTGCTTTGCAGGAGGTGAAGTACCCAGTAATGTTCATTGTTATCATGCGGTTACAGTATCCTGGAGTATGGACAAGTTATTAGGTCAGACACTAACTTAGTAAGTGGAAAAATGATGTGTGTTCTTTGTGAGTTCCTCAGCAATGGCTGGAGTTGGTGCTAATTAAGGCCCCATGGCAACATGGCTTCAGAGAGGTCAGTGACTTCTTTCTGACGCCTAAACCGTGCACCACTCAAAGAAACTGCCCCTAATCTGAAGCAATGTGATGTAGAGCTGGCCTTTCAAATCCACCTTATATTTAAAGGAAAATGACAGTTAATGGCAGGGGAGTCAAGAAAGAGCAGATGGAGGAGTTCGGAGAAATGTCACTCTGCAGCTAAGTTTACCTGCAATTAGTTGCTGTGTTGAAGAAGCAGTGGACAATGGAGCCCTGGGCACCTTTTTTAGGACTTTGGTGTTCCTAAAATGCATGGAAGCAAAATGTACATCAGGCAGGCCCTGGGATAGACAGCTTCCTACAAACTAAGTGACATCTGCATTCATTAGGGACCAGCTGTAGACCTCCCTTTAGCCCAAAGCATTACTCTAGCCCAGTGGTCTTCTCAAATTATTAAACCACAATGGTTTTACTGATTGTAATAGAAACACAGTAATAAATTCAGGATAAAGAACATTCTGTTACAATTCTTAATGGGAATAAGCCACTGTGGTGATTAATCTTGGAGTCATTTTCTTTTGCCCCTTGAGGCACAGAGCTTGAAAAACCCAAATAATATTCAAAGAAAACACCCAAATTTATTGTCAGTTAGTTTTAATAGACACCTGTACTGCTTACTAATTACTTGAAAATTGTCTGATCTGTTGGTCCAAAACTTTTCCTTGCTTTTTTAAAATTTCAACTAGTCCTTCCTACACATCAGTGCTACATCTGCATACTGTGAAGGGACACTGTATGTCCCACAAGAGTTCTTGCTATTATTATGCTCCAGAATCATTTTTCATACTACGACAGCTAAGGATGAATCAGAGTTCTGGCTTTGAGCACTGGGTTTTATAAACTTTACAAAAAGCCAAATGGTCACTATAGCACCAGGACTGTAAACAAGTCTCAAAGTTACTCGCAAAAATAGATTTCAAGTTTAAAAATTATATCTGTATTATATTTTTAAGGCTTCAGGATTATATAATTAAAAGCTGCTTATCAAGGCTGGGGTGCATATTCATACATTACAGGATATCTTTATTCACTGGTATTCAATCTTTGTGTAAAAACATTTTTTTCATATAAAAACAGTCAAGTTTAGTGCACACTAAAACTTGTACATTGCTATATACAAAAATGATATATACTAATCATAGAATAGAGCTGAAGATATTAGAGCTCATTTACCCCACAGTATTCATAATACAGAAGGTACCCTCTGAGAAGCTGCACAGCATCCTCTAGAAGCATGCAGACCAAAGGTTAGCATCCTGCTTCCTATGTGTTCATACATGATGATTTTTCTTTCTTAACCTAAGTACAGAAATTATCACAAAGAATAAAATATTCCAAAATTAAAATGTATTGTGAACATAAAAACATGCATCTTCAAATCTGACCTACAACTTTGGTATTCAAAACATTTTTAAAGACTTTGTCAAACTGCAAATGAATAGTCTTAATTATAGAAAGAGCTTCCTGCTTTAAAACATAGGAAATCTTCTACTTTCATATAGAAAACTGCTAGAGTGCTTCTCCGTTCCCCATAATAAACAAATCCATCCAATGTGTACCTTGGAAACAGATAATGAGACTTGAACAATCAAGTAATTCAGAAAAAAAAACTTCCTTAATGATTGAAAAGTACATGATTTAATATCAAGGGAAAGACTTCTTTTGCCCAAAGTGAAGGGGAGAATTTTTTTGTGCTATTTCCAATCCATGGATTTCTTTCTAAATTGACATTGTTTTAGCAATATTAAATATTAAGCAGAAAAACTTATCAAAAATTTTTTACATCAGTCCTTAGAAACAGTCTAACATCAAAAGTTTTTTTCTTTTGTTTTAAATCTGAACGACAGATGCCTCTCGGCCCCTTTAAACATTCTTTTCTGGTTGAGCTGCTATTACTCAACCAAGGAAGATACAGCCATCCATCCAATATGCTTAAGTCAGGCTGAGGAGATGCTCTAACTTTCTTTTGGAAATCCAAAAGGTAGTAAGCTCCTGTAGCTGAAGAATTCCAACCTGGAGATTTTGGTGCTGCGTGTTATAGAAAGTGTGTCACAGCACCTCCTCCCTGGCACACAGCCAACAGAACGGAGATATCTGCTGCCGCCGGACTGACTGACAAGCCTAGAGCTGTATAGTATAAGTTTCTCTGACAGCCAACAGAACAGAGATACCTGCTGCCGCCGGACTGACTGACAAGCCTAGAGCTGTATAGTATAAGTTTCTCTGACAGCGATTAGTTGTTTATTCTTTAGTAGAGAATCAAACACGGTTTTATTAAATTAATAGTTTCAAACCTTGCTATCAGTTTTATTTTATGCTAATATAGTCTTAATACAAATAGGTGACACATCCAAATAAAAACATATTTTTTTGCTTTTTTTATTTATTGTGAAATGTGGTCAGTTAACTTTTCAATAATATTCTTTTAATAGCCTTATTGTCATTCTTGGTAGCAAGTATGTCAGGATGGAATTGGATCAGAATACGTAGCTCATTGTTTTTCAAATGTGTCATTTTGTTAAATTACTTAGTGTATGTGTCTAGGATAAAAACAGATATAATGATAACCACTGAAATGCAGATGTGATAAGGGTCAAGTTAATAGAATTTATCACAATCTTCACAAGGTAAGAGATAAACAAATTATTATTGCTAACTTTAGAGTTCTGAACAATTTCAGTGTATACTTCCTGAACCACTTAATCATATACAAATAATTTATTAAAATATACCCAGATGTGAAGGACAATTTTCCCTAGTGTCCTAAGATACTAATATAGATAAGTATCAATAGAACAACTCTTGGATTTTGAAATAAATTATGAAGTAATGAGGAAGGGATGCTTTAGGGGTTGCTGGTATGTCAAACGAAATTAAATCTGAAGCAAAATCAAGTCAATATGGCTTATTTTAAGTGGAAATCTAATATGTATTTACACAAAAAACTGATGTCTCAGGTGATGCTTTGAGAACTTCAAGTTGACATGTTCTCAGTGTATATGTACATACATTTACATGGCATATGACAGGCTAAAATGATACTACTAGAATAGATTTATTTTTTTAAGAATATGATGATAGTTTCAAGTTCCATTAATAGCACAGAAATTAAACTTTGAAACCCCTGAAAAACCAATCAAGATAATTTAGATCTCAAATCCACAAATTGAAGTGGAGATTTGGTAATTACCTAACTAATTTGATTAACTGAGATGAGTAAACTAGATACTTATGAAGCATGATCTGTGTTGATCCTGAATGCTTACTTTGACTGCATAAATCAATTTAGACTGGTTAAATGCTAAATGTACTGTCCTCATAGCATAAAGCAAAAATAAGATTCTGTTGTCATTTTGCTATTTTCATTAAAGTAGAAAGCTAAAAAGAATTGCTTACCATGATATTCATTTGCTTATTTCCTGACAGAATACAGTTTTTGCACAGCACAGAGTCTAGAGGCTCACTCGATATCCATAGTAATTTTGCTCTATGATTACCCATTAGAGCACTTCATATAAATGTTTCTTTCAAATTGTGCTATTATTTCATAATCAAAAGACAGAATTGAGCTAAAATGTTTATTTACCATCTTGTAGACAGTCAAAACAGTCTGTTGATGCACTCTGATATTAATTCCTACTCATCCAAGAGTGGATTTAGTCCAAAATGCTTGATGGCTTTTTTGAGAACTTCTACAATTATGTGTTAGTTTAGTCTTATAAGAGCCAACAGTCAGACCACAATACAGTCACTTAATACCAAGTCAGCTGATTTCTATCTCTACTCTCAGAATGATGCATAAATAACTCAAGGTGCTAGATTCAAATTGTGTGATGCAGGAGACACTATGGATGACCACTGATGAAGGATATATGTTATGAGACTGAGTTTTAAGGAGAAGAAAAGGACAACAGCCTACAAAAAGATACAAAAAAGAGGAAAAAGCAGGAGAGGAAAGGGAGAAAGAGGGGAGATGATAATATTGTGTTTATAAAACATGAACAACACAGCAAATAATACTAGAAGATCATGGGCCTTGGTTCATGTTGGGGATGAAGTTATTGATAAAAGTTAAGATTTCCCAACCAGGATCATCTGTGGTTCTTTCTATTCTGATGTGATTGCTTCCTGAGAATATTTCAAACTTCTTGTTCTTCAATGATCTTGATAGATGTAACTTGTATAAACTATCAGGTAGGTCATTTATCTTGAAAACATTCTCAATTTCCTCATTTTTAAATGAGGAGTCTGATAATACCAAAGCATATGTTTACAATGTACTTAAAATATTGACATACCTTATTTAGGGAACGTTCACTAGCAACACCATCATCATCGTTAACAATTAATGGTCTTTTCCAGGGCCTACTTCATGCTTCCTATTCATGCACCCAATATCTTAGTTAAACTACACTCCTTCCCTTTCCAGCCCACCCAAAGGTTTTGAAACTCAAAGCCATTGCCTACTATACTTAACTTTGGAGGCTCATGACCTCATCCCATCCTTCTCTTGATACTGTAATCTCACCCACACTGCAAGTTCTCATATTCTGATTATTAAATCCATCTTGCAACATATTTAATATAAGTCACTTTGTCTAGGCTCCCATCACCTTATTTCTAGTTCATCTTATGACACCTGATTATAGTCATACATTCCACACCTTTAAACTGTACATGAAATGTAAACTGAGATGCAAAGACAGCTTGAGGGTTGCACTCTCTCGAATGGCATGCCAATTAAAAAGTCATTTAATTTTTTCAGAATTAAAAACAGTTAAAATATAGGACATATAATATTTATACATAGTGATTATGGTATTTATAAGAAAAGATACTTATAACCCTAAGAAAACAGATTTGACTTATGGCAAAATAAATATATTGGTTATTGAATTTTTCCATTAAATGACAAGCAATGATGATATGACTGGTGACTACCAATAAATCTTGTGCCTTGAGCTATACTCCATCATGGTAAACATTGTCCTGAATTTTTGCACCCAAATATAATAAACTATGTGTTTCCCTGACAGAGCTTTTTGACTTCCAAATTGAAATTCACGATCCATGACAGAACTTTCATGTCTGGGAATGTTATGTCAAATTTTATATCAATGTTTTAATTATCATATCTTAAATTAAAACATTATTATATCTTACATAAAAACAGAGTGGTAACTCAATATTAAAGTGCTTTCCTTCAGACACTCAAGGTCTTGGATCTATCCCTGTGTGCCACTTGCTGGGAGGATATAGTATTAGCTTGCATAGTTCCTATTTTACACAAATTTGCTTCCAGGAATTATTAAAACAAAACCTGGATTCTAAAGTAGCAATATTTATAAATTTGATGTTTGTTGTATTTATTAATAACATAACATTTCTTCGTTCTCTGTTTCTATGTATCTCACACCAACCCTTTCTATGTATTTCTTCAACAATGAGTTTTTGGTGACTGAATATCTGACATCAAGTCACATGTTACACATTCACATGTTCTAAATGAAGCTTGTAGTTTTCTCCAGTGAACATGATAGTGAGGAAACAGAACGCCAAACAAAATTTTGACACTGATTCTCAATGGCCCAACTATAGAAGAGGGGGTGGTCATCATGAAACGGTTCTGACATATATATATACAGTTAAAGGTACATATTTAGAGTCACACTGCTTTTCAAGTGCTAGTTTATTCCTACGATAATAAAGGAACTCTATAAGTCTATAAACAGACAATCTTTTCAAGTCTTCATTTCTTCACCTGAAGCAGAGAAATCAAGTCACTGCCAGGATTCCAGGATTATTTAGGGAATTCCATGAGTTTAAGAATTCAAAGCAAATAAATATTTGTTTCTGTTATTATCTTTGGCAAATCAATTCTGACTCACTCAAAATCTGTGTGGACATTTCTTCAATACAGAAGGATATATAAAGAGAAACTAGAGACCATGCAAGCCAAACACTCACTTGCCTCAGAACTATCTACATAATTGATAAAACCATGACACCTTATTCTAAACCCTGAAAAATTGCCTCATTTCTCTACATCTGTTGATCTCATTGAGATTATTCCTATGGTAATATCATTTATTTTTAGTTTATACTGAAAGCAAATAGTAAAAAATGCTAGTTTATACTCTGTAAAAAGGTTTACAAAATATTTTCAAAATATCTAGACTACTACAAATAATTTTAAGATGTAGACTTATTAATTATGCAGGTGTTAGTCCATGTAAATAAAATTTACTATATTTAATATGGTAATTCCTTATAAAATTTTAATACTCTTTATTATAGAAAACTACTTTAAAATGAAACACTTTCCCTTGAAAATTTTAGTAAACAAAATTCAATATTTTGCCATGATGATTAAAAATTCAGTTAGTTTAAACAAACAAAATATTAATATTTCATCAGATTGTGTCTACATTAAAAGGTAGTATTTACATTGAACATTTGGATTTAATACAAACCAAGAGCACAGAATAATATTAACAGTGGTTAATTTTCTTCATATTTTTAATTTGTTGAGTTTTACAATAGTTTTAATTGATCTGTAATCTCAGACCAAGTAAATACATCAAGGTAGCATAATTATAATATCTATCGTCACATTCTTTATAATTTATTATAATAGGCTGGAAATTACAGACTAAATCCATTCTTTGGTATATTAAAATATTAAAAATTCACTTAACTTTTTTTGGAGAAAAATTTTCATTATGCTTAAGAATGAATATATGAAGGATGGTTGTTTTGGTAATTACAGATGATTTATGTGTTTATATGTCATAGACTTTAAGTCTAATAGTAAACAAGCAGTATTCTGTTGTATTTTTTTTTTTTACTGCCCTCAAAATAATTACAGAGTGGAGCTGGAAGTGTCATTCACGGATTTCTATTCCATTGTGTGAGGAGAAAAAGAAAATGGTGGACTATACATTAGCACTTCAGCTAGGGCTAGACCAGTGAATGAAATATTCAGATGTATATTAAATCTCACACATGACTGCTTTTCTTTATTAAGGTAAAATAATACTTGCTTACATACATTAGGGCCTGGTGTTGGTTTGACACCAACATTAATATTGATAGCATATGAACATTTATTTTCATAGTTACTAAGTCAATAAGTAGTATAAACATTGTAAAAATTAGGTAACAGAAATGAAAAGAAGTAAATAAAACACTCTTATTTTATGATATGTAAAATTAATAGTAGTAAGAACTCCCAACATTCCTAGGATTTTTAAAAATAGCAACCCAACAGCAACACATCAAGAGGCTTACACAGCTGTGACTATAATCTAGTCCCATTTGTCAAACAAGAAATTTGATGAAGAAATATTCTATCAAAAGCAGGTACAGGAGAAATAGTAAGATGAATATTATATGAAAAAGAGATTGATGTGTTTAGAAGCTTGGTTACCACCATTATTTTATTTCATCTATATATATAATCTTCAAGGACAAAGGGGAATTACCAAGGAATAATTCCCCATGAGGATAACAGCACATGAGTTGTCCACATGGTGATTATAACAATGGGGAATACCCAGATGCTGAGTTTGAAACTTTGAAATATTTTCATATGTAGATGTCATCCCGAGAACAGGCATGCTCTTGGAATTTGTGTCAGAGAAGTTGTTATTTATTTTCTTTTAAAACATCACAAAATTACAAAGCCATTTTACTTCAGGGCAATGTCTTGCTTTCATTAATAACTAAATATGCTCCAATGATGGATAATTTAATGATGGTTTGACAGTGTGTTTGTTTTGCTATAGCAGTAAAAGATACTATCATGAATTTAGACTATGCATATACCCTGAATATTATACAAGTACATGGTGAATAAACCTTTCATATTTGCTATAAATAAAACAGAGAAATGAAGCATTGTTATAAAAAGGAAATACTGTGATCTATTTTATTGCTTAAATATAAATGGCTGCATTGCAACATTTAGAATCAAGCCATTGTTAATGTGCTGATGTTCCATCATTCAGCAGAAAAAAAATGGACAGAGGTTAAATGCTCTGTGAAACAATACTTCAGGAGTTTTTTTTTCCAAAGTAAGATGAGCTTTCATTAAAATATACCGTTAATAAAAGTCTTCCTAGCAGTCAGTAGAGGAGTCAGGTAAAAGAGATGTCCTTAATAATTATCTCTGTGAGATTTATGTGAGTTCTTGAAAGGGGTGTCATTTCAAAATTTCACCTACAATAAGAAGCCCTTCCATAGGACAGGTACTGAAAAACAAAGGCAGGAAAACAGCATTGTTCTGTGCTCCTCTAATGCTGTTTGTGCCCTATTCAAACAAGATGTATGTAAAGGAAAAGATGTAGAGGAATGCGTAGCATTGAAGAATATCTTGAACTCTAGTGCCAGGGATGTTCGGAGCATTAAAGTTGACTAATTAATGTCAATGATGCCCTTGAAAAAGATAAAGAGTCATTTTAACAAGTAATGAAACTGCTGAGATTATGTGAGAGGCATACTTTGTCCTTCACCCAGGGGTCACATCTCTGCTTAACAAAGTGGTGTAAAATGAACTGTTTTCATAAACAGATGGTCTTTAGGATAATGGCTTGTACTTTTTAATTTCCTTTTTGGCAGTACATCATGCCAAATGTCAGCAGTGTCAATAGTCTTCATTAGAAGTTGCCTGATATTGCTGGGATGTTTGCTATAGACATCCAGCTGTTTCTCCACTGAGTATTGCACGTTGGAAGTAGATAAGAGTATGAAAGCACAGAATGATAAAAAAAAATGTTATATTCTCAATCAAGAGGAAGTGAATTACATCAAATTCCCAAATTAAAAGTGGAAGATTTCAAGTATTCATTATTTTTTCATCTCTTTTGCATTTCCACCTTTCAATTGCAGTGTAATCTTTTAAATACCTTCACCTCAAACCCCTTTGTTACTAAACCTTACTATTAACAAAGAGTAAGTAATGCTCCATTTATAACAATTTCAATTCATAGAGTCCGCATGTGGCCAGTCTGAGCACAGACAGACCGACCATACACTGCAGAATAACTAAGCCTATAAATCTCCAGAAATCCCTCACGTCTATTATGCTTACTTTAGGCTGCCGATGAGCCTGTCAGGCTCTGGACAGGGGAAATTACAAGCACTCTAGTTCTAGACACTTGTCAAGAAGATACTAGAAGCACCTAATGGAAGAAAAGAAAACTTAGCTGAAGCATCATATCCAGCTTTGGTTTTCGGTTACATAGTTGAGATTGCAGCAAGTAAGATGGAAACCCGATTGAAATGAAATAAATTGCATTCTGAAATTCCTACCTGGCTAGTAGTGATGATGCTTAATACTAAATATTTCCCTATACTCCACACACTTTATGAAATTTGACTGAATTTAACATTGTTATTCAGATACTTATAGTCTTCTAAAACTTTTATTCTTAACCTGTGATCACCTTTCAGCTAATATGTATTATCAGAAAAATCTCCTAGTAATCAATAGATGTTGAAAGCCATTGCAATAATTACTAACTGGTAAGGAAATGCCACTAGAAATGTTTTATAGCCACATGTTTAAACATCACTGGAAATTTGCTTATAGCTACTGCCAAGGGAAAGGCTTATGGGTTTTTTTTTTTGATACTTTATTTATTTACATTTCAGATGTTATCTCCTTTTCCCATTCCCCAACCTCCAGAATCCCTTATCCTGTCTCCTCTCCTGCTGCTTCTATGAGGGTGTGCCTCCACCAATCCACCCAATCTCCCCTCCCCACCCTCGAATTCCCCCACACTGGGGCATCCAGCCTTCATAGGACCAAGGACCTCCTCTCTCACCAATGTCTGACAAGGCCATCCTCCACTGCATATACGGCTGGAGCCATGGGTCCCTCCATGCATGTTCCCAGGCTGGCAGTTTAGACCCTGGAAGCTCTGGCTGGTTGGTATTGTCAATATCCTCATGAAGCCTCAAGCCCATTTAACTCCTTCAGTCTTCTCTCTTAACTCCTCCATTGGGGACTACATGATCAATTCAATGGTTAGCTTCTAGCATCTACCTCTGTATATGTCCAGCTCTGGCAGACTTCTAAGGAGACAGCTATATCAGGCTAACGTCAGTAGGCACTTCCTGGCATCCACAACAGTGTCTGCATTTAGTGACTGCACATGGGATGGATCCCCAGGTGGATCAGTCTCTGGACGGCCCCTCCTCTAGTCTCTGCTCCATACTTCCTACTTCTTGAGCTTCATGTGGTCTGTGAGTTGTATCTTGGGTACTGTGAACTTTTGGGCTAATATCCACCTATCAGTAAGTACATACCATGTGTGTTCTTTTGTGACTGGGTTAGCTCACTCAGGATAATATTTTCTAGTTCTATCCATTTTAACAGCTTCATGAAGTCATTGTTTTTAATAGCTGAGTAGTACTCTATTGTATAAATGTACCACATTTTCTATATCCATTCCTCTGTTGAGGGACATCTGGGTTGCTTCCAGCTTCTGGTTATTATAAATAAGGCAGCTAGGAAAATAGTGGAGCATGTATCCTTGCTATATGTTGGAGCATCTTTCGGGTATATGCGCAGGAGTGGTATAACGGGGTCATCGGGTAATACTATGTCCAATTTTCAGAGAAACGACCAGATTGATTTCCAGAGTGGTCCTACCAGCTTGCAATCCCACCAACTATATATACAATCTCAAAGAAAAAAGCAACATGATCATCTCACTAGATGCTGAGAAAGCATTTGACAAAGTTCAACAGCCCTTAATGGTAAAAGTCCTGGAAAGATCAGGAATTCAAGGCCCATACCTAAACAGAGTAAAAGCAATATATAGCAAACCAGTAGCCAACATCAAATTTAATGGAGAGAAACTTGAAGCAATTCCACTAAAATCAGGGACGAAACAAAGCTGCACACTCTCTCCCTACCTATTCAATATAGTACTCCAAGTCTTAGCCAGAGTAATTAAACAACAAAAGGAGGTCAAAGGGATACAAATAGGAAAGGAAGAAGTCAAAATATCACTATTTGCAGATTATATGATAATATTCTTAAGTGACACTAAAACTTCCACTAGAGAACTCCTAACCCTGATAAACAACTTCAACAAAGTGGCTGGATATAAGATTAACTTAAATCAGTAGCCTTCCTCTACTCAAAGGATAAATGAACTGAGAAAGAAATTAGGGAAATGACACCCTTAACAATAGTCACAAATAATATAAAATATCTTGGTGTGACTCTGACCAAGCAAGTGAAAAATTTGTATGACAAGAACTTCAGATCTCTGAAGAAAGAAATTGAAGATCTCAGAAGATGGAAGAATCTCCCATGCTCATGGATTGGCAGGATTAATATAGTAAAAATGGCCATTTTAACAAAAGCAATCAACAGATTCAATGTAATCCCCATCAAATTCCCAACTCAATTCTTCATAGAGTTAGAGCAATTTGCAAATTCATTTGGAATATCAAAAAATCCAGGACAGTGAAAACTATTCTCAACAATAAAAATGTTTCTGAGGGAATTACCATCCCTGATTTAAGCTGTACTACAGAGCAATAGTGATAAAAACTGCATGATATTGGTACAGAGACAGGCAGGAAGATCAACAGAATAGAATCAAAGACCCCGAAATGAACCCATACACCTATGGTCACTTGATCTTCGACAAAGGAGCTAAAACCATCCAGTAGAAAAAAGACAGCATTTTCAAGAAATGGTTCTGGTTCAACTGGAGGCCAGTATGTAGAGGAATGCAAATTGATCCATTCTTGTCTCCTTGTAAAAAGTTCAATCCAAGTGGATAAAGAACCTCCACATAAAACCAGATACACTGAAACTAATAGAAGAGAAAGTGGGGGAAAGCCTCGAGCATATGGGCACAGGGGAAAAGCTCCTAAACAGAATACCAATGGCTTATGCTCTAAGATCAAGAATTGACAAATGGACCCTCATAAAACTGAAAAACTTCTGTAAGGCAAAGGACATTGTCAATAGGACAAAATGGCCACCAACAGATTGGCAAAATATCTTTACCAATCCTATGTCAAATAGAGGGCTAATATCCAATATATACAAAGAACTCAAGAAATTGGACTCCAGACAATCAAATAACCCTATTTAAAAATGGGGTACAGATATAAATGAAGAATTCTCAGGTGAGGAAACTTGAATGTCTGAGAAGCACCTAAGGAAATGTTCAACATCCTTAATCATCAGGGAAATGCAAATCAAAACAACCCTGAGATTCTACCTCACACCAGTCAGAATGGCTAAGGTCAAAAACTCAGAGTATAGCAGATGCTGGTGAGGATATGGAGAAAGAGGAACACTCCTCCATTGTTGGCTTTACGTTTTAAAGTATATTCTACACAGTGATAAAAATTTAATAAGATAAAAACATTCTACTCAAGTTATCTATCTACAATGCCAAAGGAATCAAATAAAAAGGCCAACTCTACAATGCCTGTTCTCTTTAATCTGGCTACTCATTATAAGGGAAGTCACAAACTATCCTCAATCAGACAGCTCACCAATCAGAAAGAATACTTATATAAGTTATTGGCCTTAATACATGTACTAGTGCTACATCCCTTTCTACACAAAAGTCTACTTTTAACAGGTTACAGAGTCAGGTAAATCAAAGTGCTCTGCAAAAGCCATCCAGTGGAGGCATTACACTGTATTAATGGGTAGAGTCTAATACATACAACATGCAATATAAATATGTCCCATTTCTACCAGAAATGAAGACAGTAGACTAGCCTTGTAGCTTCCCATTGAATTCCAAGAGACTACTCCTTTAATTTCCCTCAGACGTTTCTGTGTTTAACTATATCTACAAAATTATTTGTTAAGCTCATATTCTTATTTCTGAAAAATTA
>NW_021604565.1:8266612-8314112 GCF_004785775.1 Grammomys surdaster
CAGAGTCAGGGTCATTAATTACTGCTATCTTTGTTTCTTTCTGTAGAGAGAACTCCTGGACTTGCTGGGTTCCTCACCCTGCCTTCATTTTCTATCCTCCACCTCCCATTCAGTTCGAAGTGGGACTTGATTAAGCAGTTGACCAATTACTTCCATCAGTTCTAGGTACAAAGCCCTTATACAACCTTCAGTCTTTAAAAATCTTTCTCATTAGTGGTTTGAGCACAGCACTGATAATAAATTTGCCTAGGAAGTGATCAAGCTGCTGGATTTTGCATGGCTTTCTGCTTTTGAGCATAACTGTCCTCACACTTTCCACAATCCTTATTTATCCCGTGACCTAGTCATGTTCTCAGAGCCTGTGACCTTGGCATCTCTGAAAAGAGAATCAAGTTACAAAGTATTTACTTTATCCAAAGACATAGAATTCTAGCAGGAAATATTGGATTTTGACTGATATCTCTGAAGTGGGCCAAATATACTTGTTTCTAATAAAACTGGTCGCCATGATCGCTGACAATGTTTTATAGATACGTAAACAAGATGTTTAGATAACATGTTAATATAATTCATGTATCTTTCAATAAAGCTATTGCTTTGGGGCCAAGCACATGAACCACTAAAAAAAAGTTTTAAATTGTTGAAAATTGTTCCTTAGTTTTCACCAAGCTATTATTCTAGGAATCCCTGGCATCCTGATATTCGCTGATGCCCAGGTGCCTTATACACAGTAGTGTAAGATATGCATATAACTTATTACATAATCTGGAGAGCACGGAAGTGACCTAACCAATATAAATTTGTGTTATACTATATTTTTGGAGAATGACAATAAGAAAAAAAATCTGTAAATGTTTAACACAGGCTCTATTATTTTTTCCAAGTGTCTCTGATCTGGTATTTGGTAAACTTATGACTATAGAAGCCTGTGTGTGTCTTGTAGAAAAAAAATCTCAAATTTCTAAACTATGACAAAACTCTGAATAAGTATTATGCTTCATTTATTTTCTTTAAAAAAATCATTGCTAAAAGTAGATTACTTAAATTAGCATTATTAATATAAAGTATACTCATAGTTTGAGTCACTTTGCTCCAAAGTAAGTACTTCTTTCTAGAGATGCATTTTCTATAGTTCTTGGGTCTATTTTTAATGTAGTATGAATGTGTGCATGCGTGTGTGTGAGGGAGTGATGGTGAGTGTTCATGTCTGTGTGGGAACATAACTGTGATACAGGATGTACAGGCCAGAGGACAAACTCAGTTATTATCCTCAGAAATGTGATCTCTTTTGATATCAAGTCTCTCATTGGCCTTGAACTCACCAATTAGGCTAGACTGATTGCCAGGCATTTCCAAGAATCATTCTGTCTCTGCCTCCTCAGTGCTGGGTTGCAAGAACATACCACAGCACCCAGCATTTTTACAGCATTTCTCGGATTAAACTCAGACTCATGCTTAGAAAACAAGCATTCTCCAACTGTGCTATATCCCTAGACCCTAGCTCTTTGGTTTTTATATTATTTATTATTTTCAATTCATAGAAAAATGGCAACACCAAAACAATTTGGTTAAGATTGGGAAACAAAATGAAACAATAATTATCTGAAAGTTCAGAAAATAATGTAGTCTAACTTGAGTCAAACAGATGTATTTCCATGTACCAGTATGATTAGAATTCATATTTTACCTTAACTATAAATATTTTTGGAATCATAATATAAATGGACAGGTGAAATTGACAATTTTGGAGAAATCCAATTAACAGATTCATACATTCCTTCCTTCCTGCTGAACATATGATATGATTTGAAATATTTTTTGCCAATATACTCACAGTTACTGGCAACAATTCCACATCACAGACATGTTACCAACATGATGCATTAGTGATGTATCAAAAGGCCCTGAAGGCCATAATAAGCAGTCATTGTTGTCATGGCAATGTCTATCATTATCTGATGAGTCTCAGATGATCAATTTCCACTTCTAGAATCTGAATGAGGCTTTAGTGAAGGGAAAGCTAAAACAATGAGTGTTTTCATTCAGTCTAGTCCAAAAGGAAGCAGAAAACTCTTGGTTTTCCCAAACAGCTTCCCAGTCTTGAAGACAATTTTTAACCTTTTCAAGTTTTATAAATGAAACAATATACCTGACAAAAAGAATATGCTTTTTTCTCCCATCTTCAATAAAAAGTTCTAGGTGCCATTTTTAAAGCAAGTATAAGATGTAAATCTGTAAGTGCAGATAAAATACATTAGTAAATCAAATATAATGATTCAGTTCACTTTAGACAGTCTATAATTTCTGAAGAGTAATAAAGGAAGCCATTTACAGTGTCCATTGTTATAGTGATACTCATTTCCTCTAGTTCAGCAGAGAATTTAAATGTTTCCTTTTCCATCTTCGGGTGAACAACCTTGTTTATGTCTGTTCTGTATCACTGCAAAGCGCATCACAAGTGCAAGGACTATGGGGTTTTTTTTTAACTACCTAAAACCTCTCAGACTATGTGAAGACAGTATCCATTCAAGGACTGAAAGATAAATTAATCTTCTACTCAGAGCTGAAGAAAGTTGGTAAAATATGATTATACAAAAAAAAGAGCTTATTTACAGAGTCCTTTAATGATTCTGTGACATTTGAAATCACTTCAAAACTCTAGGGATAAGTTCTGACCACCTCCACATATCTGAGTTGGGTATGAATATATCTAATTATAATTGTAATATGCTGTGTTCTGAGCTTAGATTCCCCTGTGTAAAACTATTTTTCATTGTCTGAGTCATTGTGAGCTCCTTATGTGAAGTTGGGAGAAGTTAGAAGTAGCTACCTTTTCCTCATACTTCAATCGCACAGCATGTGTACACAGACTATTCCATCTCAATACATACAGCCTATTCTAACAAGACAGAAAACAAATTTAACCAAGTGTAGGAAGGTTTCTTGAAAGAAATAAAGTTTCATAGGGTAGAAGGAAAATGTCTCTTGGTATCCCTTACTCAGAGAGATATAGTAGCTTAAACCATGGCAAGTCAGCAAAGAATGAGCTTTGTGAATAGAGTGTAGAAGAGTCATGGCAAAAGAGTACCATGTTCTGCATCTACAGGAAGAGAAACCATGGAATATTTGACACATTTAAAGCAAAGGCCAGAGAAGACATAAATGTGGCTCAGATGAGACTTGGAACTAAATACTTCAGGGAATCACTGATCGTTGCTAACTGGGAGTAGGATGAGTTAGTTTTCATGGTACAGCGTGAGCACTGTGGACAGGAACTGCTGCCTGAACTGGGAAGCAGTATTGCCTGTTTCCTTCAAGTAAAGAAAATATCAAGACAGTTGACCACTGACCCTCTGCAGCCCCTAACTTTAACCATAATTTTCTTGACCCTTCTTTTTTCTCTTCCTTATCCATTACCAATTATATGTTGAGCCCTCTAGATTTAATATGGAAAGTTTTTGGTAAAGTCACTCATTTATATTAGGGCACACTACAATTTCCATCTTAGCTCTGAATTCAGCAACTATGAAAATGGACTGATTCTGTCTTTACTGACGCTCCACTCCTCGCACAATAGCCTATATATATGGAATAATTTTTAATGTGTGAGGCATTCTCCTAGGTGCTCAATACATTCATTAAATCCTACATGATACCCTTCAATGGAGATACCAATATTGACTACTATTTTAGGAGTGAAAGAGTGGAAACACGCTGAAATCAAGCACCTTCATTAAGGTCCTGGACAATGAAAGATGAAGCCTAGCCAATATCTTCTTTTCTGCTACTCTATATTCCACATTAAGTCTTTCAGTTAGTGTCAAGTTAAATTCACCCAGTGGCTCATGCCACAGTATAGCTATTAACAAACAAGATAGCAGAAGTACTAACAGCCTGAAAATTTAGTCTACATATTCTACTTGGTATATCTTGGTTGCTTGGCTGAGCAGAGTGGTTTGCCACAGAAAATATGATTTAAAATACTCTCTGGTTCCTAGCTTGAGAAAATGAATTCAGGAATCTGCTCTGACCAAGATGGAGAAGCAATAGCATGAATAGGTTGAGGGGAAATGTATATACTCTATTTTAGACATCCCAAATTTAAGACGACTGAAGAATGTCAAGATTGAGTTAATCATTACTTAAGAGAGAAAATTGTGACTTGTAGTAATGATATTTTAAACAGAACCTGTGCCAACTCAGGTCTTGGAAAGACCATATAAAGCTAAGATTCCCCATTTTGTGGTAGGATAGTGGCAAAAAAAAACAACCCTAAACTAAATCCTTTACTTTGTTTTCCCAGCCTCTCTCTTAGATAATCAAGCATGAGCTTGATTTGATTGTCATGAAGCACAAGTCAGATAAATTGACCCCCTCTAAAGTTTAAACTCTGACTTCAACTCTACAAATGCATATTAGGCTAAGAACCACTTTGAATGACAAAACCAAAGTCATAGCATACATAACATGATGCTAAGATAGGAAGTATTAAATGTTTTGATATTTAACTGGTCTTTTAAAGATATTTGCCTTACGTACTTATATAACCAATAAACAACTGCATAGATCAACGTTTCTCAACCTGTGGATAGCAACCCCTTTAGGAGTTGGTGGCCCTTTCATAGGAGTTCTCTAAGACCATGGGAAATATCAGGTATTTACAATATGATTCATAACAGAGGCTAAATTATAATTATAAAGTAGCAATTAAAATAAATTTATAGTTGTGGATCACAACACCATGATAAACTGTATGAGAGGGCGGCAGTGTTAGGAAGGTTGAGAGCTACTGATATGGATAATAATTTGCAGACAGAATAAAATATCATAACACTTTGACTTCGTAAATAGAGCCAGGTGAAATTACATAAAGCATACTGAGAATATGTCAGTAAAAGAGTGAAGCAAAGATCCCTACTTCATGTGTAAAAGTAGGAATGTTTACAGACCTAGCTTAGCTACATCATGTGTTTCTCTATACTATTTGACATTGATGATGCCCATTTTTCTGAAATTCCCTCCTTCTCTATCTTTCAGCACAGACACAAAAGCCCCTTCTAACTTATTTCTAGTAAGTGCTCTCTCCTTTTTGTCTTTTTTCCTTTGAAATAGTTTCCCTTCATTTTTCTATGTTTGTGTGTTGTAAAATTGTGTATTTATATTTTTGCATGAATATGTGTGAACATCAGCATGTGAGTGTGTGTGTATGTGTACCTCCAAGACTGAGGTATCAGAAATCATTCTCAATTGCTTTTTATCTTATTTACTGAGGTAGGGTCTCTCAGTCAAATACAGAGCTTGCAGATATAAAATATGTTGTCTTGCTAGCCAGGTTTTCTAAAGACTGTCTCATCTTCCTAAGGCTGGAATTACAGATCAGTCACCACACACACACAACATTTACATGGATCATAACTCTGGTCCTCACATTTGCTTGGTAAGTGATTTAAGGGCTAAGCTAACCACTCAGCTCATTGTTTTCTTTCTTATGGCATAAACATAATTTTTCTGTCTTTGGGATTGGGTGTATGGCTTTATTTTCTCTCTTCCTTTAACATTACCACTGAATGTAGATCACTCACAAATCACAATTCTTATCTATATCCTTCTCCAAAAACCTGAACTGTATATCTAAACCTGCAATCCCAGCTTTCTTGTTCCTGAAATTGTCTTTTTCTCTAAACTCTGTGAACCTATTTGTGACTTCTATGCCTGTCCTCTTGCTTGTTATTATGTTATTTTGTTTTGCTTTTGAAACAGTGCCTCCTGTACATAGGTTACTCTTGAACTCACAGTCCTTCTCCCTCAACTCCCAAGAGTTGAGATTGTATTAGTGAACAAGCATGCCTGTGTTCCCACCCTTCTTTTTAATCTTACCTTTATTCTCCTTTGCACTGTCCACAATTCTGATGGATTTGCAAACAGAAATGTGCATGTCAGCCCATATTCCTGCCCTAGCATTTGTTTTCCTATTCTAGTGCAACCTTCTTTTTTTCCCTTTCTTTCTAGTCCAACCAACATGATATCTATCTCTGAAACTTCTGTATCACCAACCAACCCATCCAGGGTCCCCAGGAAACTCTTGGCACTATAGCTCAGGATTTTCTATCATTTTATGTTATCTCACAGCATACTATGGCAATCCTGTAATCAAAACTCTATCAAGGGCATAAGGTTTCCTAACTGATTTTTTCATTTAGTGCTCTCCTTGTTCCAGAGATGCAGGTCACTCCTTTATCATGCCTGCTTCTTCAAAGTCTTGATCTTATGGCCCTTTCCACATTACTTACATGGACATGCTCACATTTTAGCCATTTCTTAAGCACCATCAATATGTTACCTCTACAGGAAAGACTGTAAATATTACAACTGGAAATACTCTTGTTTTCTTATAAAACAAAATGTTCTTTTCAGAATCGCTTTTGTGACAATTGGCATATTCTGTATTTTCAACAGTTTATTGTATACATTCTTTCTTAGTCAGGGTTCTATTGCTATGTAGAGACACCATGACCATGACAGTTCTTATATAAGAAAATGTTTTATTGGGATTTGTTTCTAATGTCACAGGTTCAAGCTGTTATCCTAATGGCAGGATAACGGTGGCAGACATGGTAACAGAGAGTCCTATATCAGGATCGAAAAGAAGGAAGAAAGAGCCACAGGACCTTAGTGGGACTTTTGAAACCCCAAAGCCCAAACCTTCATGGACCTATTTCCTCCAACAAGGCCATACCTACTCCAACAAGGCCAAAGTTCCTAATTGTTTCAAATAGTGCAATTCCATAGAGGCTAAACATTCAAATATGGATCCTATGGTGGCCATTCTATTCAAAGCACCAAGTATGCCATTTTTATTCCAATAATTATTCAATACAGGATGATGTCAAATCCAAATCTGCAGAATTTCTGAGACAGGATAATAATCACCCATGTGACTGTATTTAGAAAAGAAACACACCTCTAATGATAGGTAATGTAATGCTTTTACTTTTCCTCCAGGGAAACTTGTTTTCAAAGCTCAAAGAGTTTAGTCTTTACTTACTCACTAAGCAGCTATTTGTCCTTCACAAATTTGCCAAGTTTTTGGAGATTTAACTTCTTTGAAAGATGGTGTGATGCAGATTTTTGGTAAGATTGAGTCAGGTACTAATATATAAACTTGTGTATAGACATTCAATAGTCTTTGGTCATATTCTTTTCCTCAATACATTTACAGCATGTTTCTAAAATTTAACCTAACTTTTTTTTTTTTTTAATCCAGGATAATTGCAAGTGTGCTAGCAAAGCAAGAAAACATGAATGGAAGAGAATTCTACCAAGCAAAACGACCTCCACTGTGTTTTCATCTCATTTACCAAAGCAGAATTGAAGGAAATAAACTATGTAAGTCATCCAGTGCAGCTAGGAAATATTAACATAGTATTACACAAGAGGCTAGAAGAGTGCCAGAGAGCTTAAGCACTGTGACAAGTGTGCCATGGTTCTGAGGGACCTTATTCATGGACTCATGGATTTTCCACTTTATTGAGAGAAAAAGCCTGAACACTGAAGTCAGGATGCTGCTGTCACCCACCTTGTAACATAAATGGGAGGCAAGCTAGCATATTCTGATGTCAACCCTCATGTCACCATTAGCATGTGGGCATACACACACACCTTTATAGGAGATACAGAATCAAATTGGCTATTGTGATAGGATGTCTTCTGCTAAATTTTAATTGGCTGATTTATGATTGTGACAATTAGATTGCAGAGAATTCTGAGGAAAAATAAGTTTGATTATTTTGAGATAATGAATTACTTCTTTAAATGATATTTGAAAAATTAAAATAAGTTTGATTATTTTGAGATAATGAATTACTTCTTTAAATGATATTTGAAAAATTAAATTCATACTGTATTTCAAAAGGGACTTTTAAATAATTATTATTGAGTATTCTAATAAATCACTATAAATAAATTACTCTTACAATATTTTTTTCCGAATTTTTGTTAGGTTCCATTCTATATAGATAGTATCAATACATTTGTTATTATTCTAAATCTATGGATGCTTTTAATGTCTACATATCTTAAGAGCTCCTAATGACTAGAAGTCAATACCATAGACATTCAATACTATAGCATATGCCTATGATTATGCTTTTAATTTTTAAGCACTAACTGAAATTGAGTATGTCCTCAAAAAAAGGTTATACATGTATTTGAGTTTCATGTTACACAATAAGTAAAGAAATGTCCACATGTCATGAAAGAGATCATTTTAAAGTTGTGTTAACTTTTAAATAATTTGAATTATTATGATGGGCTCATAGACATGTTGATCTAATTAGGGTCTCAGAAACAATGACTGGGAAAACATGTTAAAATTGGGGAAAAGACAGTAAAGTGTTTGCTAGAGCCTGGCATTAAATAGCATTTCTTAGAAAAATCCCAGTTACCTATAGTAAACTGTTGACATCTATTGACTTAAATAATCAATAGCCAACCTCTTATTTTTTTTAAACATTGTTCAACATGATTCCTAAAATATTGTGATACTATTATTACATCTTTAACCATTTTCTTATTTCCTTCTTATCTCTAGCACCATGCCTGCCTACACACAAACATGTTTTTTGCCATGACAATAATGGAGTAAACCTCTAAACTGCAAACCAACCCCAAATAAATGTTTCCTTTATAAGAGTTGCCATGGTTATGGTGTCTCTTCACAACAATGGAAACCCTAACTAAGACAATATGTTAACCTACATATATAATGTAGTGATATTTTAATTTAAGTGAAATAAAGTAGTTACTGTACAAATCACAAAAACAAAACTATAGATCAAAAAATAATTCATTTAGGACTCTTAATTGATCTAAAAATTTTATGTAATCAAATGTCTATGTGGGGCTTAAGTAAGACTAATAATGATTTTTTAATTGACTTTTTGGAAGAACTGTGCAAAAGATTTATTATTTATTTAAGTAGTGTCTGAAGGTATAATTTCTATGGTCTATTAAGCAGAACTCTAAAGGATCTTAAACAGAACTAAATTAGGTGGAATTACTATTAACTTGTCTTTTAGGTTACCAAGTGCCTGGGCTATTCTAACCAGCTATATCCGGAATAGTATTTTATGACAGCTCATGACTTTGTATGCCAAGATTCCTTGACTTAAAATTTTACGAGATTGAAAAGTGGCCTCTGCAATGGTTGGGTGATTATTCTTCACCTTTTAAGAAATAATGTCTCAGCAGGCTGTATTTGTGCCCTTGTGCTCCAGAAGGTGTTAACAGAACTGTTCATTAACCTCAGTCTGGAGCCTATTGTGAAGACTCTCAGGGACTAGGAACAATGGGGAAGCATGACTTAAAAGGCAGCCTGATAGAAAAGGCTGCCACATTATGATATAACACCAAAGCTAGCAAACTTAGGCACAAAGAAAGACCAATACAAAACCAATGGGTGATCAGGAAACAGGGTAAATTTGCATCAAACCAACTGCTGTGAAAATGGATATAAGGCCAGTCCTGGTGGAACAATTGCTATTTCCACACTTGAATATAAATAAGCAATAAAATAAACTTCAGAGCACATATCTCTCACATCCAAATCTCTAGTTAGAGTACTGGTTTGCTTAATTTCTTCAAGATTTAAAAAATAAAAAATCCACAAGAAAGTAGATTTTATAGCTTTCTTTCATAAGCATGAACCAATGGTTAAACTGATGAGAACTTACTGTGGCTAGTTGGTCTGTAGAACTACAGAACTGACTAGTGTAAGTAAACACAAAGCAGAAACAATCTTTCAAGTTCATGAAAACATGTTGATGACTCTCCTTAGTCATTGCTTCAAGCATATCTCAACTGCATCAAGAACTTCTCCTGTGATATTGTCTAAAGTTTCAACCCACTTTATCCTTCCTAGATTAAGAAATGCCAAGCTTCATAACTTTTTGAAAATATGTGATTGTGACTATGTATACATGGGATCTGATCAATTCTAGAATAGATCCCTTGTGACCTTCTACAGGCTTCACTGTTGATGTTTTTGAAACAAAGTCAAGTAATGAGAGAAATAATTGACAAAAAATTATAGACCCATGAATATTGTAATATTTAACTGCTGTACTTTATGCATGTAAAATTAACAGGATCCATCTGCAATGACATATTGTTAAACTGTATATTTCTCTATGGTCACTTTCACACCAGATACTACAACATGCACAATAATTAACAAAATTAAGTACATTGGGGCATATATTTTAGGCAGTCGTATAAACACTTATAGTTAGTATTTCTTAGAACTATTTTTTTTAAATCTGATTTTTTTTTTTTACCTGATTACATGGTAACATGCATTCCCAGTGCTTTCCTTTAGAAATATGCTAAACACATTATCTTATGTGATGGATAATATTCATTCTCAACTTGAGAGGATTTAGAATTATTCAAAAGATTACCTCTGAGCATATCTGTAAAGGTGTTGGTTTTTTTTTTTTTTAAGAAAGGTTTAACTGAGCAGGGAAAGGAAAAACTTCATGAATTTGAGTGGCTCCATCCTACAGCAAGGAGTCCAGGACTGAAGATAAAGAGAACAGAAAGCCAACTAAGAACCAAGAGTGTCACTTTGACCTCTTACATCATGTTCACACAGACGGAACCAGAGGTCTTCTCATTTGCTGTTGCTAGTTCTTCTCTGCCATTGACTTTTAACTCTGAACTCAAGTCATTCCTTCTTTCTATGGTGGCTATGCTCAGAGACTTTTCAGCTGCTTTCTTGGTCTTTTCCTTTACCTGTTAGATTCTAAGTACACATGGATTGTTTTTTATCCATAGTTCTTATTGATAAAGAATAGGTGGGAATCAACCCACCATTAGTTGCAGTTGAAACTTCACACAGCAAGCTAGAAAATGCCCATGTAAACCACAGAATAGGGACGGCTAGAAGTGGCAATTAGGCATCTACCTTAAAGAGAAATGCTGGGGAAGATACAGAGGAGAAAGGAGTATTGATAAGAGCTTCCTCAAATTCCGGATAAAAATAATGAGAATAATGAATGAGTTTTTTGAAAAATTTTTTGGTTATATGATTTATTTACATTTCAAATAATATACCCTTTCTCTGTTTTCCTTCCACAGACTCCCTACCCCTTTTGCCTTCCCTCTACTTTTATGAGGGTGTTCCCACACCCACCCACTCCCACCTCACCACCCTAGCATTCCCCTATGCTGGGGGATTGATCCAAGAAACAAGCTGGAGTAGCAACTGTGATATTGAATAAAACTGACTTTCAACCCAAACTTATCAAAAAAAAGATGATGAAGGACACTTCATGCTCATCAAAGGAAAAATCTATAAAGAAGAACTCTCAATTATGAACATCTATGCCTCAAATGCAAAGGCACCCACATTTGTAAAAGAAATATTACTAAAACTCGAAATACACATTGATCCTCATCCAATACTAGTGGTAGACTTCAATACCCCACTCTCTCCAATGGACAGATGATGGAAACAGAAACTAAACAGAGACATAACAGAAGTTATGAACCAAATGGATTTAATGGATATCTATAGAACATTTCATCCTAAAAGCCAAAGAATATACCTTCTTCTCAGCACTTCAACAACAATATAAGCCTCAACCAAAAACAAGAAGATTGAAATGATCCCATGCATCCTATCAGATCACCATGGACAAAGGCTGGTCTTAAATCACAACAGAAACAACAGAAAGCCCACATATCCATGGAAGCTGAACAGCTCTACATTCAATAATAACTGGATCAGGGAAGAAATAAAGAAAGAAATTAAAGATGTTTTAGAATTTAACAAAAATGAAGGCATAACATACCCAAACTTATGGGACACAATGAAAGCAGTGCTAAGAGGAAAACTCACAGCTCTGAGTGTCTCCATAAAGAAACTGGAGAAAGCATACACTAGCAGCTTAACAGCACATCTCAAAGCTCTAGAACAAAAAGAAGCAAATATACCCAAGAGGAATAGAGGAAGGAAATAACCAAACTGGACTGAAATCAACCAAGTAGGAACAAAGAGAACTATACAAAGAATCAATAAAACCAGGAGCTCATTCTTTGAGAAAATCAAAACGATAGATAAACCCTTAGCCAAACTAACAAAGTGCACAGAGGCAGTATCCAAATTGACAAAATTAGAAATGAAAAGGGAGAAACAACAACAAAACATGAAGAAATTCAAATAATCATCAGATCTTGCTACAAAAGCCTATACTAAACAAAACTGGGAAATCTAGATGAAATGGATGGTTTTCTAGACAGGTACCAGGTACCAAAGTTAAATCAGGATCAGATAAACCATCTAAACAGTCTCATAACCCCTAAAGAAATCAAAGCAGTCATTAAAAGTCTCCCAAGCAAAAAAGGAAAAAAAAAAAAAGACCAAGAGCTTGATAGTTTTAGTGCAGAATTCTATCAGACTTTCAAAGGAGACCTAATACCAATACTCTACAAACTACTCCACAAAATAGAAACAGAAGGAATACTACCTAATTCATTCCCTAAAGCCACAGTTAAACTGATATCTAAACCCCACGAAGTCGCAACAAAGAGAGAGAACTTCAAACCAATTTCCCTTATGAAAATCGATGCAAAAAATACTCAATAAAGAATCCAAGAGCACATCAAAACAATCATTCACCATGATCAAGTGGGGTTCATCCCAGGGATGCAGGGATGGTTCAATATACGGAAATCCATCAAGGTAATCCACTATATAAACAAGCTCAAAGGAGAAAACCACATGATCATCTCACTGGATGCTGAGAAAGCCTTTGAGAATAATGAGGTTTAATGATGACAACAAGGAGATTTAAAGGAGAAGACTAAGAACACGCCAGGAAATGAATATCAATCTCAGCTTGATGATGCCTCCAGGAAAAAGACAATAGCTCTTTCTCCTCACGTAGCTTCCTTGTATTTATTATTAGCTAGACTTTTTGGCAAATGGCAGTAGCTTTAATTCTATTGGAGAGTAAGAATGCTTAAAAATATATCCAAGATACAATTCACAGACCACATGAGGCTCAAGAACTAGGAAGACCAAAGTGTGGATGCTTCAGTCCTTCTTAGAAGGGGGAACAAAATACTCAAGGGAGGAAATACGGCGACAAAGTGTGGAGCAGAAACTGAAGAAAAGGTCATCCAGAGACTATATCCCCACCTGGCAATTCATCCTACATGCAGATACCAAACCCAGACATTATTATTGATGCGAAGAAGTGCTTGCTGATAGGAGCCTGATATAGCTGTATCCTGAGAGGTTCTGCCAGAGCCTGACAAATACAGAGGCAGATGCTAGTAGCCAACCATTGGACTGAGCACAGGGTCCCCAATGAAGGAGTTAGAGAAAGGATTGAAGGAGCTGAAGGGGTTGGCAACCCCATAGGAAGAACAACAATATCAACAAACCAAACACCCCGGAGCTACAAGGAACTAAACCACCAACCAAAGAGCACACATGGAGGGGAGGGCCCCATGGTTCCAGCCGCATATTTAGCAGAGGAAGGTTTTCTCAGACATCAATGGGAGAAGTTCCTGGTTCTGGGAAGGTTCAAAGCCCTAGTGTGGGGAAATGCCAATGTGGGGAATTAGGAAAGGGTAGGTGGGTGAGCACTCTCATAGAATCAGGACAAGGGGTGATGGGATAATAGGAGGTTTCTGGAGGGGAAACTGAGAAAGGGGATAATATATGAAATGTAAATAAATAAAATGTCGAATAAAAATAAAAAATAGAAAAATACATCTACTGGAAAAAATCTGTATACAGTGTAAGATATGGTTTAAACACAGAGTAATAGACATTGACACCTCAGGAAAGATGTCCAATCAATGCTCTTGCTCTTGGTAAAGATGACATAAGACAAATCTGGATCTTATAAATGGAAATTGAAATTGTATATATATAATTTCAAACTACAAAATATGTTTGGTTTTGTTCATATTTGTATAAAAGATGTATAAATTTTGTAATTCAAACAACTTTTGGTTGTAGCACAATTGGAGAAAACATGTACAGTCAAGTTTTTTGAATATTTTTAAATTATTTCAATCTACTGGATACATTCCAATTAATATATTCTAATTTGAATATATGTATTTGAAAGACGTGGCTTACAGCTTACAAAATATTATTTACATATATCCTCTCATTTGAATTTTTAAACCTTCTGTGAAAGTTCTGGAAGAAGATATTTCTTTTTTATTGAATATTTTATTTACATTTCAGATGTTATCCCCTTTCCCCATTCCCCTCTCTCCACCCAGAAACCTTCTATCCTATCTTCTTTCATCCTGCTTCTATGAGGATGTGCCCCCCACCAACCCTCCCATTCACACCTTCCAGCCCTCAAATTCCCTCACACTGGGGCATCTAGCCATCACAGGACTAAGGGACTTCCTCTCCCACCTATGCCCAACAAGGCTCTCCTCCCCTACATATACAGCTGGAGTCATGGGTCCCTACCTATGTGCTCCCAGACTGGTGTTTTATACACTGGGAGCTCTGGTTGGTTGGTATTGTTGCTCTCCCCATGGAGCCAAAAACCCTTTCAGCTCCTGGACTCTTTTCTCTAATTCCTCCATTGGGAACCCCATGCTCAATTTAATGGTTAGCTGTGAGCATCCACCTCTGTATATGTCAGGCTCTGGCAGACCTCTAAGGAAACAGCTATATCAGCCTCCTGTCAGCATACATGTCCTGACATCCATATGAGCTTCTGCCTCTGGTAACTGCACATGGGATAGATACCCATATAGAGCAGCCTCTGGACGGCCCCTCCTTCAGTTTCTGTCCCACACCTAGTCTCCATATTTGCTCCCATAAGTATTTTGTTAGTTCTTTTAAGAAGTACTGAAGCACCCCACATTTTGGTCTTCCTTCTTCATGAGCTTTATGTGGTCTCTGAGGTGTATCTTGGGTACTGGGAGCTTTTAGGCTAATATCCAAATATCAGTGAGTGCATACTACATATGTTCTCTTGGGATTGGGTTACCTCACTCATGATGATATTTTCTAGTTCCATTTGCCTAAGAATTTCATGAATTTATTGTTTTTAATAGCTGAGTAGTATTCCATTATATAAATGTACCATATATTCTGTATCCACTTCTCTGTTGAAGGACATCTGGGTTCTTTTCACCTTCTGGCTATTATAAATAAGGCTACTATGAACATAATGGAACATAGGTCCTTGTTATATGTTGGAGCATCTTCTGGGTATATGCCCAGGAGCGATATAGCTGAGTCCTCAGATAATGCTATGTCCAATTTTCTGAGGAACCAGCAGGCTGATTTCCAGAGTGGTTGTACTAGTTTACAATCCCACCAATAATGGAGGAGTGTTCCTCTTTCTCCACATGCTCACCAGCATCTGCTATCACCTGAATTTTTGATCTTAGGGATTCTAAATTGTGTGTAGTTGAATCTCAGGGTTGTTTTGATTTGCAGTCCCCTGATGACTAAGGATATTAAATATGTCTTTATATGCTTCTCAGCCATTCGAGTTTCCGCAGTTGAGAATTCTTTGTTTAGTTCTGTATCCCATTTTTACTAGGGTTATTTGGTTGTCTGGAGTCTAATTTCTTGAGTTCTTTGTATATATTGGATATTATCCCTCTATCGAATCTAGGATTGATAAAGATCTTTTCCCAATCTGTTGGTTGCCATTTTATCCTATTGACAGTGTCCTTTGCCTTACAGAGGCTTTGCAATTTTATGAGGTCCCATTTGTTAATTCTTGATCTTAGAGCATAAGCCATTGATTTACAGGTCCTGGTACAAAAGCCTATACTCAACAAAACTGGAAAATCTGGATGATATGGACAATTTTCTAGACAGATTCCAGGTGCCAAAGTTAAATTAGGAGCAGGAAAACCATCTAAACCATCCCATAACCCCTCAAGAGTTAGCAGCAGTCATTAAAAGTCCCCCTGCCAAAAAAAGCCCAGGACCAGATTGTTTTAGTGGAGAATTTTATCAGATCTTCAAGGAAGACCTAATACCAATTCTCTTCAAACTATTCTACAAAATAGAAACAGAAGGAACACTACCCAATTTGTTCTCTGAAGCCACAATTTTGCTCATACCTAAACTACACTAAGACCCAACAAAGAAAGAAAACTTCAGACCTATCTCTCTTATGAATATCGAGGTAAAAAGACTTATTAAAATTCTCACAAACTGCATCCAAGAATATATCAAAACAATCATCCACCATGATCACATAGGCTTTATCTCAGGAATGCAGGGATGGTTCAATATATGGAAATCCATCAATGTAATCCACTCTACAAACAAACTCAAAGAAAAAATAACCACATGATCATCTTACTAGATGCTGAGAAAGAATTTGACAAAATTCAACATCCCTTCATTTAGACAACAAAAGGAAGTCAAAGGGATACAAATGGGAAAGGAAGAAGTCAAATTATCACTATAATCCTAAATATACCTAAGTGACCCCAAAACTTCCACCAGAGAACTGGTAAACCTGATAAACAACTTCAGCAAAGTGGATGGATATAAAATCAACTCAATATAAAATACCTTGGCGTGAATCTAACCAAGCAAGTGAAAGATTTGTATGACAAGAACTTCAGTCTTTGAAGAAAGAAATTGAACAAGATTTCAGAAGATGGAAAGATCTGCTATGCTCGTGGATTGGCAGGAATAATATAGCAAAAATGGCCATCTTGCCAAAAGTAATCTACAGATCCAATGCAATCCCCATCAAAATTCCAACTCAATTCTTCATAGAGATGGAAAGAGTAATTTGCAAATTCATTTGGAATAACAGAAAACCCAGGATAGTGAGTACTATTCTCTACAATTAAAGAACTTCTGGAGTAATCATCATTCCTGACTTCAAGCTGTACTACAGAGCAATAGCGATACTAACTGCATGGTATTGGTACAGGTACAGTCAGGAAGATCAATGGAATAGAATTGAAGATCCAGAAATGAACCCACACTCCTATGGTCACTTGATCTTTGACAAAGTAGTCTGGTAGAAAATTAATTTTTTTAAAGGCTCAATTTCTGGACTCTTATGTATATTCCCAATGATCTCAACTGTATTTTTTTAGTATTTGCTTTGTTACTGAAAGTCCTTTTGTCTAATCAGGCAATAATTAGTATATCATAAGATTTTTCTCTTCTGACTTCATACTTCCTATAATCTCTAAAAGACTATCTATAAATCATAAGAAATTCTAAGATCATAATTGGCTGTACTGGATCCGAAATTAGTCATACTTTCTTTGCAGCACCAGTGGGGATTGGGTCTTATTCATTCATCATGGTATCTATTAAACAAAATACTCTCTTTAAAACATCACAATGCCTTTTTATTGAACTGCTGGCTGTCTTCCAGAAGCCCAGACATATTTCAAGAAAGTATTTTTGAGACTCTCCATTTTATTTGTAAGTAATTTTTCTCCAAATGACCCTTCAGTTTTTAGAGTATCCAGTCTAGAGTATACAGGATACTCCTACTTGACAGCCTCAATAGGACAGCTTCACTCAAATACTCTCAAATGACCCTCTAACCTGACTCCCTTCCTACCTTTCCCTGATTATTGATAGACAATAGTCAAAGAAAAGGCCTTTGCATCTGAGCTTCCTTTTGTTTGAAAATCAAGAGGCCAAATCTGTGAAACATCATCTCAAGATCAGAGAACCAGAAAAGATTTCAGCTTGAAGTACCATATCTTTTTGGTTGTATTTTAAAACACAACTCATATTTGAAAAGTAAGTTTCATTTCTGTTAGAACCACAGCTATTATATATCTCACAGACAATCATTCGAACATTAGCTATCTGCACATAAAATTTAAACAAATTCATATAATGGCCCAACACTAATATAAGGGTTAAATGAAAGAAAAAGAATTTATGATGAATTAATGTGTTCATTTCACTTAGAAAAACTAAAGTCATGACCACGTATAGCTAATTTAACATGTGTAAATCCACATTTGTAAGGATGTTGCAGAAGCAACTCTCATTTCATGAGGAATTTTTTCTTTGGTATATAATATTCAAATAGTAATTAACTAGTTGCAAACCATACAAACAAAATGAAAATATCAGCTTTCCTAGATGTCCCTGATAATTGGATTTCTGGGAATTTCAATATATAAAAATATTATAGTTGAAAGATCTTTTATTTATGAAAAAAACTTTCTTCATAAGTTAAACAGGTTTAATTCCTTAACATAAATGCTGTACAGAGTAATTGTAATTTATACAGAAGACTGTTTTCTCTATGTAGAATCTGTCACACTCAAGTTGTCTGGTAGATTTGACCCCCAATAATAAATGTCATTAGCAATTGCCTATTACTGTGACCATCACCAGAGATTTCTCCATAGATTTCCAAAATTCCCCAGGGTGAATACTTCCCTATTAAAACCTACAAAATCAATCCAAGCTTCTTATGGAAAGCCAATGGACTTTAACTCCCCTTACTATTTTATGATTCAAAGATCCCCTCCAGCTACTCACATGAGGGAACCACAACACCTTACTTTCCAGACATTGGCTCTGATCTGATGGATCATCTGATGTGTTCATATTTATGCTCAAAATATAAACTTCATGAAGCTGAAGAGGAATTTGTGTGTTTGACCTTGGTCCTTAGGGCCAAACCTGTTCTCAGGGCAAAGTAAAAATTCCACAATAAAGGAGTAAAGAAATGAATTCATTACATTGTTTGATATTCTTAGATATTGACTTCCAGGTTTGTATATAAGTTTATTGTGATTTTGTGTGCATTCTTAAAATATCTAAAGATAAAATTAGGACTAGTGAGTAGTGATAGCTCAGTGGGTAAAGTGCTTGTCATTTAGCATAAGAACTGGAGTTCAGACCCTAGCGCTCATGGTACCATGTGGCAAGAATGGCAGACTATCTATCTTATCAACACTTGGAAGTTGGAGACTGTATTCTGAGAGAAAACTTGCTGGTTAGACTAGCTGAATTAGTAAGATCTAACTTCAAGTGAGAGATTCTGCCTCAACATACAAAGGATAGAGCAGTTAAGAAAGGCATCCAGTGGTAACCTCTGATCTCTGCATGTGTGTACATGTGACACACACAGGTTCACAGACAAAGCCATGCACATGCATACAGATGAACATGTACACAGACATACTCACATACATAGAAAAACTTAGGAGAAACAATAAGAAACAGTCATTCTTTTATGTCATTAAAAATAGCTTAACACACATCTTAGGGTAGCTTATCTAAAAGAATGATCATTGACATAATTTTAAAGTAATGTGGTACTTTCAAACTATCATGGAAAATATGTGATTGCTGTCTTTTATTCCATTTTATTCTACCAAAAACTAAGCATTTATTATTTTAGAAACTATTGAATAAGAACTTTTGTATTTTCATCTTGGATCCAATAAAAATAAATTGATCAGAATTCAAAATGACTAAAAGAGTAAAATTTCAAAATGTTATAATAAAATTGAACATTCAAATGTACCACCAAAACAGAGCCTAGCCGGATGATCAGTCACCCCTTCTGATTTTCCAGATGGCTGCAGTCCCATCTCTTGGAATAATGGAGTGTTCACATTTGATAGTTAATTGTACTTGACTACTGTTTGGCAATCAACCAAATCCCTGGCCTGGAGGCAGATCATTTTGTTTAATGGCTTATCACCAAGACCTCACTAGCATGATGGCACAGATCACAAAGATACTGCGAAAGTGAAAAGCTGAGATTCAGCTCATCCCAGCAGCAAGAACCTCCACTTACTAAACAAACTACATAGGAAAAGGAAAGCAAATGAATGATAAAAATCAGCAGTAGATTAAATCAAACATCAAATAGGAGAGTATTTTTATCCTTTTCACTTTTATTTAAAAACTTTTATTAAGTTGAAACTGAGTGGAAAAACATTGAAACAGATGGCTATAAGCTAATGTAAACAGGCAGCTTTTGTGGAAATTTACAAGCCTGAGTAGTCATAGACTTTATAAATAGGTAGCCTTGGCAGACAATACCAACTTAGATAAGGACAAGCGAGTCATAGGCAGAGTCATAGTGACTTGTCCGCTGAACCTTCACCCAGCCAGTAACCGGTTCTGAAAGATATCTGTATTCCCCCTGAACACCCACACTCCAGTGTCATTCCCTTCCTCACATCCTGCCTTTCTGTGTTTATAACCCCTGTGTGAATGAATTACAATTTGAGAAAAAATAAATCATTTTTTTTAAAACGTTGAAACTGAGACTTTCAAAAAGATTTAGAAAGATTTTACATTTCGTTATTTGGAAATAACCTCTTTCCTGATAACTGTTCATGCAATTTGTAAGAGTGATTTTGAGAGTGGCATCACAGAAGCCTCCTAAAAGTTCAGCTGACTTCCCTGCTCTTCAAGCCCCACCCCCAAACCTTTTAGCTTCTGATTATCCAGTCACAATGTCAGTGCTCTAACTCATCATTTTCCTGTCTGTTCTAAGAGCTCTGTGAATGGATGTGCTTTGTTCCTGCTATTGTATGTTTGGCATTTATAACAGCTTATAGCTCATAACAAGAATACAGTATATTTATTTTAAGTTAATGAAAGCTACTCCAAGAAAAAGTATGTCTATTGACTATAATAAGAACAAAAGAAAACTCAAGTCTATGAGGTTAAAATGTAAGATGGCACAACTTCTCTGAGTACCTTCCACATATAATTACCCATTGGCTCAGGGTTATCTTACATGGAAAGTCTCTTGCTACACAAATAAGCACTTAATTTGGGAGACATATATTTAATGTTCTATCTCTGGCTTTTACTTCTAATGTCCTCCTATCCCAGCACCCTGATGGCCTGTGTGTTTTCAGCAAGAATTGCAGATATGCTATCTTCCCTCTGAATCAAGAGGTTAAGAAACTGATCAGTTAGTTGTGTGAAGAGTAGAAAAGTATTTACCTCTGTGAAGTAACTTCCCTACCCACCAGTCATGGGGTATGGGAGAGCAGGGCTTACTCTGGTACAAATGTGAAGAGCCAAAGAGCTCTCCAATCCTCATTGTGTGTCAAAGCTGATGTTCAGAAAAATCCTCCTCTAAACAGGTAAAATCTGTTGTAGGGAAGTCATCTTTGTAGACTTCCCACTCAGGGTACAACCAGTCTTAGTGGGTGAACCAGTCAAACTCCAAGATGTTTCCATTATTTCCCCTGTACATTTCCTGACTTTCTTCTTGGACACTGGCATCACCTCCCACAATTATGTCACATCCCTAACATTTAGAATGCTCTCAACTGGTTTTTGCTTGCCTTCTACTAAAGCTCATGAAAATACTGAGAACAGAGTTGTGTGTGTGCTGCAAAGTGGGTCCCCAGCCTGGTGCCTTGTGTCTAGAATCATGTTACAATGTTTTCAGGGTGAGTAAGTTTCTTCCTAGAAATCCCTGTCTGACAGCCATTCAGTTTCTGAATTAAGAGTTAGCCATTATGTGTATTGACTAAACATGGATATATCATGGTAAATTCTTTCTCCATTATTGGAAAAATAAGCCATACTGTGTTCAATTAAGTAAATGTGAAGAAAAACTATGATATTCATCGAGGGCTATATAGCACACATAATAACCGTTTAAAATTTTTTGCAATTTTTGTATGGCTTTTCATCACAATGGATACTAGAAAACACATTTGTAAGGTCAAAGAGAAAACCAAGTTCATAAATATGCATGCACTAAAGATCTGTATAGCTAGATAGCTCAGTGTTAAATTAAACTCTGAGGTTGTTATATCTTGTAAATATTAGGAAAAATAATACAACATCATCTACTCAAATACTGATGTTTGTTAGGAACATAATAGTGAAAATATCAGGGAAATAGTTTAAATTTGGCAATTTAACCATTGAAAAATTGAAAATAGGTTGTATATACCCTAATTAGAAAAAAATGTTTTGTAGAGCATATAAATAACAAGAGGCATTTTGCTAATGCAAACCATGAGGTATATATTCTTCCCACCTCATCCCATCCAACCTTCCTGAAACAAACACGCAACCCAATAAAGAAAATAAGGGGTGAACACTGGTAACAACATATAAGTGAAATTATTGAATAGTAGGGTGTCATAATAAATACACAACACAGTATGGAATGAGTAAGTAATGACTGAAATAAAGAAAGGAAATGGACCGGGAGTGCAACTGAGTGTACTTGCCTAGTATGCAAGAAGTCCTGGTTTAGTCTCCAGCACTGCATAAAATGAGGCATGGTAGCAGACATATAGCCATATCCCTGTAATTCTATCACACAGGAGGTGGAGGCAGAAGTTCAAGGATAACTTCCCTAAATAGAAGTACAGGCCAGTTTAGGCTATCTCAAGAATAGCAGGAGGAGGTTTGGGAGAGATGACTCAGCAGTTAAGAATGCTCACCATTCTTCAAGAGGACCCAGATTCAGTTTCTTATCCCTAATTTAAGTGGGTCACAATTGACTTGCAACTCAGGCTCTAGGGGATCTGACACTTCCTTCTGGCTTCTGTGGGAAGTGCCAACACTTGGCATATACACACATACAAATAGATAATACCTTTTACATCTTAAAAATAGAACAGAAATGATAACTAAACTTTGTAGTAAGCCAAGATGAAAGTGATTCCACAATGACCTTACATGATGTCCTTGAGGAGATAATGACTTCAATGAATGATAATAATTTCACTTCAATAAATTCTCTACCAAAAAGTTAGAATAACAGTGGTTCATATGCATGGTTCAGGTGGACAGTATGTGTTTAGCATTATTGAGGTCATGGGCTATATTCCAAGTGTTCCCCTAAGCCTTCATTGAAGATTTTATTAAAATAAATTGATATGAGTGTATCGTCTCATAGCCTCTCTTAAGATGAAAACAGCTTGGAATTCCAAAGAAAAGTTGTTAGTGATATAACCATTCAAGAAGTATGCAATCAGAAGGAGGAGAATAACCATGCCCATAAAACAAGCTTTCCATAGGAGATCACTGTAACAGTGCTGATCTGACTTTGGATTGTCTGAGAAACAGTAACAGACGAGACTGTTCATAATTGCCAACATTCAGTAAAAAGGCTCAAAAGATAACTGATAGTACAAAAGGATTGGTGATTTCAAATAGGGTCATCATATGATAAATCCTCATCAAGAAATTTCAGTAATCTCATGTTACCAAAGAATATTCAGTGTTTCAGAAAACTATAAAACATAAATCACGAAATACTAGGTTTAATTTTTAACACATGAGGCTACTCATTTTATAACATATATTAGATATATGAATGTCTACCCAAGGCTTACATTATCTATGGCACCTTGAAGGCACAGGAATAGGGAAAAAACATTTCTTGCCAATTTATAATTTAAAAGATAGAAATGGAAATGGGGTGCTAATTTGTATAGGTTATTACAAATTGTTATCAAAAGATTACTGCATCAAAAAGAGCACAAAGATTGCATCACATACAAAATTATGCAGTAAAAGTTCTAATCAACTTATACAAGCAAACTAATGAATATACAATTTACTAACAAATATAAAAACTTTGGTCTCATTATTAATAGAGAACTACAAACTAAAAATAATAATCACAGTCATTTATTTTTAGAATACATGAATGATGAGCTATGGCTATTCTTGAGTCTTGATAGTACAATGTAAATGCAACATCTAGACAGAAATTTGCACCATATGTTAAAGAATATGAATAACCAAGAAAACAATCTGGAGTCAGCTACGGAATAGTAGGCTGTCTAAGGACAATGACAGTGCATTGTGTATCTAAAAGAGCTAGAAAAAAATGGCCCATATGCTTGATTCAGGAGACTAGTGTGTGTTTAGCATTAGTGAGACCATGGACTATATTCCAAGTGTTCCCCTAAGCACCTCAAAAAACAATAAAGAAAAAGTAATGAATATTCTCAACTCAAAGCTCTGACTAAGTTCTGAGATTGATAAATTTACCCTGAATAGACTATTACAAAATATGTATATGTCTCAAAACATCACAGAGATGAATGACAATGATATATGTGATTACTAGTTGTTTCATAAAGCAAAACAAATAAACAAAATGAACAAATAAAAGAAAACAAGCAAGAAAGTATAGCACAAGCTGTAACAAACAAGTATATGCCTAGGAACAACTTCACACTTCTTATCAGAGGATTACATATAATACTTACTATTCTTTAATTCTTACATAAGTCTCTCTCTCTCTCTCTCTCTCTCTCTCTCTCTCTCTCTCTCTCTCACACACACACACAAACACACACATACACACACATACACACATTCTCACACTCATACCCACACACAACAATTTGTAAAAACAGTCTTGGGAAGAGTAGAATAATTTTTCACAGTACAAGGGAGAGAGCCAAGAATCCAATGCATGTTCCTATGATTTCAAAGCCTTAATGAACATTTTATAAATTAATTAATTTCACATAAAAATACATTAGGACAAAATATATAGCAATGGTAATAGAGAAATGAAAAGACCAAAAGAAACAGGAAATGTGTTGCACCAATTGTAATTGTAATCACCACAAAGAACACATGTTCTCAAATTATATACATATATAAACTTTCATTTACAGTATTCCTAAATTAAAATTTTACATAATTTAGAACTATGATACACATAGTGAACATTTATGAATCAATCAACAATCTCCTTTATTTTATCTTCATAATAGCAATTAATCATTAAAAATATCATTGTCCAAGTTCCAGACATCAAGTTCTCAATATGGATTACAATATCCTTCATAGGACTTCAGGGAGGTCACCACTGAGGTTGAGAACCCTCTTCTAGAGAGATAACATTTTATAGCCTCTATTTCCCCCCTACATTTCCTCCCCCAACCCAGTCTCACTGTCCCTCTCTCTCACTCACTCTGTGTGTATGTGTCTGTGTCTGTCTCTGCTATATGTGTCTTCTTCCCTCCCTCCCTCCTGCTCTGTCTCTGTCTCTCTCTTTTTCTGTCCCTCTCTCTCACTCACTGTGTGTGTGTGTGTGTGTGTGTGTGTGTGTGTCTGTGTCTGTGTGTCTGTGTCTGTCTCTGCTGTCTCTGTGTCTTTGTGTCCTCCTCCCTCCCTCCTGCTCTGTCTCTCTGTCTCTGTCTCTCTTTCTCTGTCCCTCTCTCTCACTCACTGTGTCTGTGTGTCTGTGTCAGTGTCTCTATCTCTTTCTGTCATGCTCTCACACTCTCACTCTCGATCTCTCTGTTTTAAATATAGGGAAGATCCCTGAACATTGCTCAGTGCTGGAGCCACCTGAGCATTCTAGTGTTAAAACTGTTCCAATCAGTCTTCACAAAGCAGTTAAGGTGGTCACCATAGTAGCAGAAAGAGTATCTTAGAGTCACAAAGCAAAGTGAGTGCCTTCTTCTCTAAGTCACAACACCAGTAAGAATCACTTGTGCAGAGAGTGATGGTAACAGAACAAAAACATTGACTTCTGGTAAGCTACTTTTTTGTGTCATCTTTATTGCTATGTCTCCCTCTTACTCGCAACTAGTCAAAAAATATTAAAGGTTAGATAAGAAAGGAAACAACTTTGCTAAGGTTTTCCCTGACTTCCAAAAAGACTGGCAGAAGGATAGCAAATAAATTTTAATTTGCCCACACCTTCCGCTTCTGATGAACTGCCAAGAACACCATGCCCAAAGGGACTCTGAATGGCTGTACTAATTATATTAATTATGGATGTCTATGTGCAAGCTGAAGAGAAAGTAGGGGTTGGTTACAATTTGAGTGTATTCTTTGCTGGCATTTAAATCTAGTATATTTCTCCTCTGTCTTAAATACATCCTCTAGTATCATGTTCTTTTCAAAAGAACATAAACCAACAAGTAAGTCTAGTGAAAGTGTCTTTTGGCTGATATTAATTTATACAGTAGTTTGCTGAAAAAACATTTGATACAGAACAAAGAATTAGACACAGTAAATTACCTGAGTAGTGAGCAGAGGTTAACAAACCCAGAGCCCTCAAACCATGTGAGTCACAGAAACAGATTTCTACGCTTCCTAGAAGCTTCTGAGAGGTCTTTTGCAAAGTAAGACATTCCTAATAAAAGAAGAGACAGCAGAGAGTGCCTTTGAAAGATGAATCATTACTTTGTCTTGTTCATTGTTATTTTGAAGGACTGCTTTAAAATGTTTAAATGAGTTCCCTAGCTCAAAGGGGAAAGAATGGTGTATAGATTCAATCTGAGTTTGAGCCCCCACTCTACTACAGGTGCATTTTATGTCTTCATCTCCATATTTGGCAAAGACTTACTGAGAATTATAGGTTATAGGAAAGCACAACAAAGATACTTTCCATAATCTATGGCATGTTCTGAATATTAGGCTAATGAATAAAACAAAAGAAAATGTCAAGGGATAGAGTTGGGAGGCAGGAGGGGGGACCCCTCCCAGCTGCACTTAGAAAGGTACACATCCTATACTCTTCCATAGTTATTCTGGGGGATGTGGTGTAGATGCTTTTACTCATATATGGACGGCTACATCATAGCCTTTTCTCTATTAACGCTGAAGATAACTGAATCCAGCACCACAGCACTACCCAGACCATGTTCCTTTTATGCAAAATGTTTTACTCTTAACAGTATCAATTGACATTCACAAAGCCAGGGTAAATTCTTTATGAAGTCATTGTAGTTTTAGAGCATTCATTCTAGACATGAATGCAGAAACTCTTCTTGGATTGGAGATATCCCCTGGGATGCTTTCAGATAACCACAAGGCCCCTAGACCATGATCTTGACTAATCACCAACAGGTTAGCCTTTTGAAGCACAGAACAGACCAATAGTGAAGGAGTGTAGTGTCTGCTCTTATAGAATTTTAAATATAGTACAGAAGTTTTTTTCCTTATCTGAATTAATGGAACATTATTGGTTTGGTGAGAAAATCTGAACTAGAATTAATATGCTTCCAGATATATGACATAGATTAGAAATACATTTGCCACTGACTCTGTGCAGAAAGAGGGTATAGTCTTACAATGCAATAAACTTCATGCAATATAATTAACCATCTATCAAATCATCTGAACACACTGGCAAAATCTTACATTATTTTATTTGTACTGAATTAGCAATTAACTCAGCTCAATAAATCTGATTCTATCCCCAAAACACCTATAATAAGATAACCCACATGTATTTGAGCAAAAATGGAAAATAATTTTATAGTACAATATATTCTGTTCATTTTATTTATCTATATAATAGGCATAGTAAAAATTAGAAATCAGTTTCTCTCTGCTTTTACTTCTAGGATGTGAGGCCACAAAATAACTGGTCTAGGTCTGCCCAGCGAAATGGAACCCTGACTTCCCACTCTGTTTTTAAAAAATAACAGGTAATTCAGAATGTTCTGGAAATTAAATGTTACCTAACATTCTGAGGTTTTTGCCAAGAAAATAAGTTAATGAATATTGGTAGATTTCACACTTCTGAGAAAAAAAGAAATGTTGGGCAAATACTTGGTCTCACTTGGAAAAAAATATTTTCATCTACAGTTTGAAAGAGAATTGACTCTACGCTTGTATAATTCTGCTTTATCATCACACAGCAAGTCCAACAGACTGTAAATGAGTACTTAATGAAAAGAATGAAAAGGTCACCTAAAAGTTAAGAAATGCATATATAACAGTAAAGGGGATATTGCACAGGGGTGGCAACCAAGCCTGTAGCAGTCACACAATATAATATTCGTCAACTGATAGTTTTTCATCTCAAAAATTTTGGATTTCTTGACTGAAGGAGTTTCTACAAAGTTTTCTTTTAGCATTAATTTCAGTTTATTTTGCTAAGACATTTTTTTAAAAAATCTGGATTCTAATATGAAATTATAGACATTTGACAACTTAAATTTTATCAAAAGTTAATAGAAATTTCAAATCACACAAATTAACTTCTATGTAAATTAACATGAAGAACCACTGCCATGTTTATGCAAAGGTATTTGAATAAGTAAGACAGTGGATTAAAGTTTTAAATAATATCATTATATAAAGTAGGCAGGCATAAAAGGACATGGTAATCCTGGAGGAGAAGTCTTTATAGTGCTCTAAGTTTGAAGAAATGGAAATGAAAAAAATTAAAAGTGATATAATTAAGGAAAGATGCTAAATGCAGAATTTCAAAGTCTGGCTATTAGGTAGAAACAACAGCAAAAAGATAAGAACAGATAGAATGAAAAGATAGAATGAAAGGGATAGATGTTCTTAACAGAAAATATGGCAAAACAGAGATTTTGCTTTATGAAGCAGCTAAAGAATATCATGTCAACTTTGACTTATAGAGCTGAGAAGTGTACAGGAAAATATTTAAGTAGACCAATTATAGCATCTTGACTAAATATGATGTTTTATTATGAAGAGGCATTGTAGATGGAGGACATTTTACTCTTCAGTCTGTCAGCCTCAATACTGTGTTTAACACTGAGTTAAATACTAAAAACAAGAACAAGTCAGAGATGCATGATAGGTATTTGGAAACCAAGAGTCTATTCTCATTATGTGAAACATGGTCTTAACAAAACCACTTAGGTTTAATAAAACAGGTCTTTTTTTTTTCTCTGTGGTGTTTACAGTTATGCATTTTTCATGCAGAAATCTCTTCAGAACTAAATGGTAGAAAGGAACTTTACAGATGCTGAAAATTTTGTTAGTCTTGGTTTCCAAAGTCGTCACCAGTTTGCTTATCATTTTTCTCTGAAAGAAAAAAGGTGAATTGTAAGAAAAATACAAACTCTACAAATAAACAGTATAGGAAAGAGGTTTTCCTTGTTTGTTCCATTTAAAGACTTTGGAAAAAATGCAACAAGGGTGAGGTTTTGTGCTTACATGAGTCATAATTCAATAAAACTGAGATGGTTTACAGTTATCCCAATTTGGGCTAACTATAGGAGTCCTATGGTTAGGTACTGGCCATTTATTAAGGTGACTCCCATATTGACAGCCTACTACAAGGGAAGGACGGTGACAAAGGAAATTCCTCAGGGTTTACTTGAATTTTTTACCTGTATTTTCTTAAAATTAGTTTTTCTTTTAAACTATATTTTTGTTTGTAAAGAATTTTCATTTTCTCATATCTGACTAGAAAATGCTTTTTCTACATTTCTAGGAAAATAATTTTTTTGTTTTTTTTCATTATTTTTTATTGGATATTTTATTTATTTACATTTCAGATGCCTTCCCCTTTCCCCATTTCTCATTCCTAGAAACCCCCTATCTCATCCCCTCTCCTCCTTTTTGTTTTTATACCATTTTAATTACATGCAAGTATTAAGGTCAGTTCTAGGTTGAGGAGCTAGCAATACAATAGATCCAAATAGTCAAGGAACAAGCAAGACAATAAACACAAATAGTCAAAGAATAAATAAGGCAATAAACAAAATTCCATTATAATCCTAATCAGGTATTTAGTATGGGGAAGAGGGCATGTTTGTGCTTTTTTTCTGCAGGATGCTGAAGGAGCATGGTGGCTGCCATAGCGACAGGTGAGACATGCCGATGCTCGGACAAAGAATAATGGTGACCTGTGAGCTTGCAGAGTGCCCTGACAATGGTTACTGTGAAGCTGTATTGGACATACGTTCCTGACTCACCTTTGCTTCCCTATACCCCTGATGGGACAAGCTGCCTTCCCTCAAGTTTTTAGACCTTGTGGAACAGAGAATCAAAAAGAGAACTTATAATGACTCTTGTGTTTTCCTTAAATGTGACGAATTATTTGGACTCAATCATGTACTGGTCTAGAAATCAATCCAATATTGGAAATTACAGTCTTCATTTGGAAATTGGGTTCTGGACATTTTCAGAGACATATTTGGAAGTTAGCTGCAGTTCTCTATGATGTTATGTTAGCAAGAGATAAAGCGGGACAGGCTCGGGATTTCAAGTGTTAATACGTGTGTTAAGGCTCTTTTAATTGTCAAGTGAGAATTACTTTTGTTTCTTCTACAGTATTTAATGTAAGTTGAATTGATCGTACACTCTCTAATAGTGTTAGTGTGTTAAAATCCAGCATGTCAGTTTCGGAGGTCTATCAACTAGATTTGGTTTCATTGCCCTAAGTATCACAGAACCTTGATCTTCTGAAAAAAAGCTTACTGAAAGAAGTGAGTCAGGCTTTAAGAAGAAGCAAGAGGGTAGTGGGCTTGATTATCACTAGTTTAACAGCTTTAATTACATTAATTGCTAGCACCACTGCTCCTGCAACTGCTTTGACACAAGAAGTTAAGACAGCTACTTTTGTTAATCATTTAACAAGAACAATGTTACTAACGTGTTGAATATACAAAAGGATTTAGATAGGCATTTGGAACAATGGATGGATGCTTCTTATCCTATTCAAGTTATTGGAAGGATGTTCTGAGTTTAAGAGTAAGGAGCCATCTCGAATGTCATGCCAAATACCATTAGATTCATGTTAGTTCTAAAATTTACAGTGGTAGTCATTATAATAAGAAAAAAGTTTAACGACACTTGTAATGTATTTGGTATAATTCTACCACCTCTCTGGATGTTTTAATTTTGGATAGTGAGCTTATGAATTTAAAGAACACTGCTCTGCTGAGTGTTGATGCAGCAGATACTGCTGACAAAATTACCCATGGCCTGAGGTCAGTATTTCTATTTTGGTCAAGCTTTAAGAAAATAATATTTAAACCAACACTTATTTTACATATTTAGGAGAAAAATTTTTCTTTCCAAAATAGAGTAACTATCTAAGGTAGCCCAAAACCTCTCTATACTTTAAGAGGAAATAATAAAAAGCATGTACTTCAAAAGAATGAAATTTTGAAAGCAATGGTTACTGGAGGTTACTGACTTAACTATCTGCTTAGGATTTTCTACCTTAAAATAGAAAGAGTTACGGACTGGAGAGATGGCTCAGTGGTTAAGGGCACTGACTGCTCTTCCAGAAGTCCTCAGTTCAATTTCCAGCAACTACATGGTGGCTTCCAACCATTTTACAGATGTAAAATAAATGGGACCTGATGTCCACTTCTGGATGTGTCTGAAGACTATATATATATATATAACAAATCTTTAAAAAAGTAAACAGAGTTTTTTCTTTAATTTGTTTTGTTTAGATTTACTTTTTAAGGGAATTTATACACTTATGCTATGCCTTAAATAGTAGCCAGATTGAAAAGTTTCCTGAGAACTGAATCCAATAATGGTACAATACCACAAACCATTGTGAAGACTGAAGATGCAAACACAGTGCTATACCCTGTATATTGTCAGAGGTGCCTAGCCACAGTGGGTGCATGACCTTCCCTCAGTTTTTATTAGAATCAGTACATATATACTGTAAGAGTAAACAACTACTTTATGGTCATAATACAAACCTTTGAAATTATATCAAAATTTTGAAGTTATTTCAACCTACAATTTTTCTCTAGCTCTTATACCTTTCATTTTATCAATGTTGCAATTTTTAAATATATTAAAGTCATTATTTAGCAAAAGATTTAATTATCTCTTATTAGGCATAAAAAATACCCTCTTTATTTTTAAAAGCTAAAAGTATACACCTACATACATTTTACAAAACTATGTAAAGTTGATGAGATAGGTGATCAACTTTCTAAATAGCACTTTTACCTCAGGGCCTTAGAAAAGAAAACCAAACAACTACATAGCACAGCCCTGTCCTGTGCACAACTATTATTCAGTGGAAATCTATTGTTTTAAGTCAATCACCTCAAAAAGAAAAAAAAAAGAGAGAAGAAAACCAGTTCTAAACAAATGAAAATTTTGTGATTTCTTGCATATTTCGGATTTTGGCTAAGAACAAAATAAATCTTTTTGTCAAACATCCATTTCCTCCTGTCATTGAACATGGAGATGTTGGTCACCAGTATGCTGATCAATATCCAATAGAGTTTGATATATCAAAAGAGCTCATTTTTAGACTGAGTTTCATAGATTAACAGTCATTTCCTAGAAGACAAAAGAACATTTCAGACTGGAAGAAGACTGGAAGTTCACATCAAGATAGCAGTATCATTAAATGCAGGAAACATCTGTTCTAGACTAGACTGGGCATCAGAAAGAAACCTCCTTATCAAACTACATTTTTTGTCCTACATTCAGAAATAAATGAGTGAAATAAGAGCATTTGTATCATAAACTAGTCATGTACAAGATATAGAGGGATTCTTATTTATTCTAATGTACTCTTAAGTAATATATACATTTTTAGTAATGATGACTCTATTCAGAGAGTTTATGTTTCACTCAGAGCAAAGAAAGTCAGAACAGAAAACGAAACGTAAATCACATGGACTGTCAAAACAGTGCATTTATAATGGCCAAGTTATGGTCAGAAAAGTCAAAGGAAGAGCATAGATGCTCAAATTTATGATCCTTAAGCAATAAAAGGGATCATTATAGACAATCTACATCTTTTTAAGTGCATGAGGCTTTCTTCAAGAAGATTTCATTACAGTTGCAGAAAATAAGAAACCAACACCAGCACATCATAGTCCTAAGTTTTGAAACAATGAAAGTAAAATTAGTCCTAAAACAATGAAATTAAAGTTTTTAGATTTGTCTATCTTAATACTTCTGATAATTTAACTCTAAAAGTAACTCTGTGTGGCTATGGACCATTAGTAGCTGGTGATACCTGACTTATATTAAAAAAAAAAAAAACTCACCCTCTTTGCCCTACTTAATAACAAGTCTTAGCCAAACAGGTAAAATATGCTAAGACTTGAGTTCCTTCCTCAGATTTCACTTGGCCTGCACAGATTCCTCCTCCAAGACAATAATTAGGAGTTTTATTTTTTTTTCTTATGAGACTCTAGATTAGTTCATTTTCCCATTATTGAGTTTCATGTGTCCTAAAATACTCTTAAATTAAAATTGTGATCTCAGGTGTCAGCCAAATGCCTGCAAAAGAACAACTGTATTGACAACCAGTGTCAAATTAGAGTTATGCCTCATCTCACAACTCATCAGCACGTTTTCACTGTTTAGTCTATAGCATGATGTTCACATGTGCCGCATAGATACAAGATGGTTGCACAGGGTCGCAAGTTCTCTGTGAGAAGTGCAGAGCTTCAATGGGGAGTCAAAATATGGCTGACTATGGGATTCAAGAGAGACTAAAATCTGTGACTGTGTCAATATCAAACTTTATCATATTACATACTTTCAACTTTCTCTCCATTCTAAACACCCACCTTTGTCTATCTTTCTATGCTACAAATGCAAGCAGTAAGTGGAAAAGGTATAAACAGCTTAAATTACAATACAGCAAATATTTTAAAATGATGTTTTTAACTCATGAACTTAAGGAAACAACCGTTTGAGTACAAAAATATGTATGTGTGTGTGTGTGTGTGTGTGTGTGTGCGTGCATGTGTGTGTGTGTGTGTTTTGTGTGTGTTGCCAAAAAGCTTGAGATTCCATAAGAATGACTTTAAGACAAACAGAAATTAAATCCAAAGGAGCTTTGGAAAACATCAAGTAGAAATGTAGCTCAGGAGGTCAAGCTGGGTTGTTTGATGAGGGCCTTTTGGTCACTGCCAGTTCCGATTTAAGAGTATGCTATTGATGGCCACACCAAAGAGGCCTGAAGGAAGTGAAGACTATTAAATCACTTGCTTGCCTCAAGTGAACACCAGTGGTACTCAGTCAATGATTTTATTGATCTGAATACTGTTCAATTAAGTGTGTTTATTTTGATTCTGTGATTAACATGCATTTGCAGAAGGCATCCTCACAGCGAAACACGGTCTAACGGGATCCTTTCTGTTCCTCTTTCGCAGGTGTTTATGTCTTTTCAATGTAATGGGTTATACACTCAGTGAACAAATATTACAACATTTGAGAGCAGGATTCAGTGCAATGCCTACATTTTTGGGCCTTCTGAGAACTCATTTCATCAGAACAGTATGTGAATAGAAACACAAAGCAAAAGGTAGTAATTAAATGCAAGGGACAGGATTCTTTTCTCGCTGATGGGTATATCATACAAAGTACAGTTGCTGATACAATAAGTAAAACCCATTTTCCTGCTAAAGTTGCCAGATTTAGACTGTTAACTTAAAAGGCAAATGAAGAGAAAAACAGATGTTTAAACAAGAAAAATATGCAAGAGTTCAAGTAAAGAATTCTGTATTTTTCTGTGATGTCACCCAATGTTGAGTCCAATACCATCAAATATCATCTGCTTGCTGCTGGCTCTCCACATTCAGTACCTCCTTTTCTCCTCATTCCTTTTTCTATGTTCTTATTTGTGCCCTCAGGAAAGAATTTGTTAGACTATTAATGTGGAAACATTTCTCTTCCCAAACCAATAAGCAACCATTCCCATATAACAGTGCAACTCAGAGTGCTATTTCTGAGATTCTATCAATAACTTCAACATTCCGCTGAATAAGAATGAAAAACATAACCAGACAAATGCTGTTTGGATGGAATTCTTCAGAGTCAATTATAATTCTGTCTTTAGGACAGTTATGGCTGATGATCTGAAGACAGAGAAACATAAGAAATCTTGGACTACTCTTTGTACCCCCAAAATGGCCATATTGTGCAATGTTTTTAAATGGATATTTTACATAATGGAAAACACTATATATGAAAACTTTCTGATTAATTGGGTTTAAAAGTGGCTCTATTTCTGTGTATACCACAGATCTATTCAGATTATTAAGACTTTCCCAAGTAGTACTGCCTGATTCTTCTTCTTATGCTTCTTGCCAGATATCAACTAGAAGACTCAAATGTCTCTTCTAGAACTTGTCTAACACAAAAACAATGTAATAGCTCATTCTGGGTAGCTATATTAGCTCATATGGTTGTAGCTTTCTGTTTATAATGCAGAATAAGAAGAAACATCCCCTAACACTAGACTTGACCAGGACTCCAGTCTGAGTTGATTCTGAAAAGTAGAGTTTTCGTTTCAGTTGTTTTATCTTGTCCCTAACATACAAATCTCACTCAAAGAATCCGATCACCTCTTTTTTCCATCCCATGGTTGGACTTCCCCAGGGGCTCCATGCATCCTCTTCTTAGTGTCATCTGTTCTCAAGTCTTCATATATTTCCTAAATTTGTTTCTCTCCTCATAGTAGGTTTTCCTTGGTTTCTTCCCAAATACATTGCTCTTGAGTTGTTTTCAGTGTTTTAGGAAATTTCCATCCCTGTCTTTGCTTATTCCATCTCCCCACATAGAAACACCTCCAAACACATTTAATTTCCCGGTATCTCCTGAAAATATCATCCACCATCAATACATCTATCAGTTCAGTGGAGAGAATGGTCTTAAAATTTATAACAGCCACCCTGACTTTTCCTGTTTTTCCTGTAGATACCATTCAAGAGCCTCAAACACACGTTCTGTTATGACTGTACTCAATACACTTTCCTTATCTCATTCGGACACAGCTGTCCTCTTACCTACTAAATATTTGAAAACAAATCTAGCGGTTAAGGATTGAGTGTTGGTAGAGTTCATGACTAGCATGAAGATGCCATGTTTGTTCTCCAGCTCTGCATAAACCGGGAGTCATGGTGCGTGCCTATAATTCTAGCACACCTAGGAAGAAAATGTAGGAAAACCAGAAGTTCAAGATCATCCTGGGCTACATAGTTAGTTAGTTAGTTAGTTAGTGCTCACTCTTGGATACATGAAACTAACAGACAATAAAAATAAGTAAATATATGAAACCTACCCTAAACAAACAAACAAAAAAGGAGCCAACTAAATCACTTGAAACTTTTCTGATGATTTCACCTCAACTACTTTATAACAAGTTCTTATGTTCTGAACATTCAATTTTCATTTTGTTTTGGTTTTCTAAACAGAATTTCCCTGTCTAACAATCCTGGCTGTGATGGAATTCACTTTGTAGATCAGGCTAGCCCTGAACTCATATGCCTGTCTCTGCCTCCCAAGTGCTGGCATTAAAAGCGTGTGCACACCGAACATATCATATATTCTCTGATATCCTCTTCTTCTTGGTCCACATTTCGAATATTGGATTTTTCCCTTCACAATAACCCCCAATCCATCCCACATTCTTCTTTCTCTTGTTCCTGGCTTATCTTTCTAGTCATCCTCTTTTTCTATTTCATTCTCTCTTCTTTCCTCTTTTCTCCCTTTTTAAAAATTCCTTCATCTATTTGATAAGCATGTTCTATGTCCTGGTCAATAGAAACATACACAAAGAAATTTGTAGAATCCTTTTCATTACATGTTGGCATAGATTTTACTTACCCAAACTAAAAAAGATTTTCCAAACAAACACATAGTGAAGTTGACACCCTTCACCTAGATTTCAGAAGTCTCCCACAAGGACTACATCTCACAATGGTTTAAAGGTACCTTATTCTTGACTTTTAATGTATGTTGTTCTCTGTAAGTCAAGCAGTACAGTTACTCGCATGACCTCCCATCATTGTTTGTTTTACAGACCAAGGGACCTATAATGCTGACTAGCAATTTGAGGTGGATAGTTGAAAATGTATCTATTAAGTAGCAGGAATGATACGTCATATAATTGTTTTAGAGTTGAATTACTTTTCAGAATTCAGGATATAGAAGAATAAGAACCACAATATATATACATTCTTTCTTAGTAAGAAAAAAATTGTGACATTAAATTTTTAACTTGAGCATTTCTTCTATTTGGAGCACTTCATTTAGCAATGGACAGCAACAGGTATAAGAAAATAGAATTACTCATACTTCAATCATAACTCATAGTTGTCCCCTCTACCCATCCTCATCTTACACACGTTGGTTTGTCCAGTAAATACTATAAAGTGCAAATCAAAACCCACAGCCATGAAGCTTCTTCCTATGGCTATATGAGGAAGAATGAATTATGCTCTGGCTTGCCTTTATAAGATTTCAACTTTTTACAATGTCACTTTCACATCGCCATAAGCATGAATTAGTTGACACATTAAAAAGAAAATGGTATGAAAGGCTTAAAGAGTCTTTTCTCTTCTTTTGCCTCAGACTTAAAGATAAAAATTTCCTAAGCTTTGAAATTCAATATAGACTGGTAGCAGGGAGTGGTGGTGGGTATTGCAATCATCAAGTGCCATAGACCATTCTGTTCTTGGAGAAACGGACAAACATCCTAAGCCTAAGATAGTGTCTATGATGATAGTGTTGTACTCAAATACCATGAACCTTAGTCACTACTGACCTAATGCTTCAAATCAAGAGGGAACAATTTCTAAATTACATATTCTGTTTAAATTCCCTTATATAAATCTGTAAGAATGGGGGGGGGGCAAAGATAATTCTCATTCCACTGATTTCTTTGGCTTTACAACAGCAAATACCAAGAGCAGACCTAGTATCAAAATGAAGTCAGCTGGCTAAGGGCTGGAAGGAGAGATTCTGTATTTACAACGATCCTGAGGGCGACTGTCTCCACCTCTATGCTACCTAGACAGCTAAATGAACAGTAGGATTTGAGAATCAGTTTCAAAATCTCCACTTGCATCTTGATCTATAATAAAAATTGGAGGTTTGCTGTCCCCAGCATGCCTTGATCAGGTCACCATAATTATGGAGAATGGTGACATGTACCCAGGGATCCAGACAGACTGGATATTCTGAGATTGTGCCATGGAGATGGCTTTTGTATATCTACCTAGGACAGAGCAAACAGAGCTTCCAGTAAATGCAACAATGAAAATAGCAACTGGTATCTTTTCAAAGATTCTTTGCTACTGCAAACACTAAGCTCATTTCTTCCTAACATGATCTTTACTTTAACTAAATGACCCATTCAACTCTAAAAACACTAAAATATCTTATATCTTTGTTTAAGTAGTCATGCCACATTGTCCCCTTCCAAAAGGACTTGTGCCCTGACTTTCAAATGTAGATCTCCAGATGTTGTCTGACTCAATTTAATGTATATAAATATGAATTTAACCTGACAGAGAATGGATAAATTCAATGTACAAAACCCAGTACCACTTCCATTTGGCTAAGGCCACTGTTATAAAGTTTTAATGGAGTCTTAAGAAACAATGGTGACTATAAGAATTTTTCAGAGATAGCCTTTCCTAAATGCAATTACAATAAGTTCACCTCAATAGAACAGCATAATAGGAAGATTCATAAAAAATGTTTCTTATTTAATTACAGACTATTTTTCTAGGAATGATAGAAAAAGATATCATTCATTATCTCATTTAATTTCCACAAAAACCTCATTATAGTGGTACAATAATAGTTTTAGATTATGATTATCAAAACTGAAAGTTAAAGAGATTAGAAACTTACTCCAATAAGGTGTTAAAGCTGAGACTTGGAGATGGAGTGAAATTCTCTGACATTTGTCAGAGAGCAATGGTCATCTGACATAAAACCTTGAGACATCCCTAAATGTCTTGGTCTGTAAAAACAATTACACTCTGAAACACAACTCATTGCAATGAAATATATCATGGCCATTTTATGATATGATAATAAGAACAGAAATCCAAAGCTTATTACACACATTTATATTCTTTTCATCACAATTATATAAATATCAGACTCAGAGTAGAGGACATTTAGCTTAAATATTTTTGTGTGTAGTCTGGTATCCCATATCCCTTTTATCTGTGATGACTTGATGTTGGGTCTGAATGCCTGAGAAGAAATTCATAGTATCCCTTGAAAATTAAGGTGGTTTTTTTTTTAACCTTCCCCTTTTGAAAAACTTGAAGGACATCTTGTAACATAAAATTAACTGAATTATTAATAAGAAACTATTAATTTACTGAGCATGGTGGCACATGCCTTTAGACCCAGCACTTGAGAGGCAGAGGCAGGTAAATCTCTGAGTTTGAGGCCAGCCTGGTCCAGAAAGCGAGCTTGAGGATAACCAGGGCTGTACACAGAGAAATCCTGTTTCAAAAAACCAAACCAATAAAAGCAATAAACAAAGATCAAAAAGCAAAAACAAACAAACCCCGAATGAAACCATTAATTTATCCTAAACAGCCCCAAATAAAATTGATTCTATATGGGAGATATTTGAATTATATATCCTGAGATCATACGAACATTTGTCTACCAAGCTGGAAAATACATGGACAAAGCAACCAGAGGCAGGCCAAGCCAACTGCTCAAGCCCTACCCTCTCTACAAAAGCCAGAGGCATACAGAGGTCCTTTGTTTCTGTTCTTCACACTATATTTCTCTTTTGATCTGCTTGCTTAACATAGCTCTCCTGTTTATTTGTTTAAGGGAATATGGCCCAGATTTTTCTATCAGTTTAATATTTCAGTCTAATAAATGTTTTCTTTAGAAGACATTGCTGTCCACACACTGAAATTGAAATCAGAAGGGAAAAGTACAACTATGTGCAAAGTTAACTCTATCAGAAATATACTCATTTTATTAATGAAATTGTAATTTACTGATTTCTAGAATTAAACGCAAAACAACTTTTATCTCAAATATATTTTCTTCAAGGCTCTGCTTAACAACTACTGACTCTTGTTACACAGGTCAGTCAAATTATCTTTTTAGATTAAGGACACATGCCACTTCCTTTGAGAGAAAAACATTCTTACGTTAAAATCAGGTTCCTTTAAAAAAATGTATTCTATGCCCTAAAGGATAAACATTTATCCGCTAAGACAGAAAGATACAGATTTTAATGGCATCTTGCTTTAGGACTCAAAATAAATAAGGCAGGGATGACTTTCCATCTTCTTACAACTAAATTATAGAGATTAAAATACATAAACACAAAATGAATATGTTCCATTTGCATATTATATTTTGCTGTTAAAGTTGATATTGAAGATTAAGGGTCACCATTTAATCCTCACTATCCTAATCCCTAAAATTACAAAGACAGGCGTGAGTGCATGTCTGCAGCACTAAATTACCTTGAAAGAAAGCAAATTCCGGATAAAAAAGGAAGCATATTTATATTATAGTGATTTAAAATCTGTCGTCTAAACACATCTTCTCCCCTAAATCCATTGACCTAAATTGCACACTAAAAGCTTGTTTGTCTGCAAATGGGCAGCTAACACTTTGAGACAACCCAGAGAGTCTTCGCTTATGCAGAATCACGCCAACTATTTTTCTGACTACAATAAACACTGTCTTGTTCATACTCCACAGAAACAGGAATTGTGTTATAAAACAGGAGACTTTCTTTACAGTCTCAAAACCATTTCCCGGATAGTTAGTTATGAAAATTCAGAACTGTGGCTATAAAAAATAGTGGCTGCAAAAGGATCTATGAAATATTTAATTAAAATCCTACATAATCTAACAAAATGCTGCTAATGCTATAAAATTTAAACACAGAGGAAAATAGGAAGCATGGGCTTTTTTTAAAAATGGTTAACACAAACCTTATTGGCAAGTTTTTATTTCCTATGTATTCTTCACTGTTTTCTGAAATCTAAAGTCTCATGTAATGAATTTTCAAAGCAGAATATATCCAACTTACAAATGCATCTAGTGGCTCAGAATCCTCTTGGATTCTTATGTTCTGTTAGAAAACACACCAATATCTGTGTTCTGTATACAACAAAAGCCATAAGCAGAAAATCCAAACAGCATATTTTGGCGAGCAGTCACCTTTTGCTTTAGGTACTGCAGTCTTCTGTGTATGCAGTTCCTTTAGGAAGTATTTTCTGAAATCACATTCTATACATCCATCAGACCATCACTCTTGCAGTGGGCTTGGTTTCTTTACAAATATTGGCTGTCATCAGTCGCTGTTGTAGTATAGTATCATGCACACTGCTTTAAAATGGATCGCAAACAAATTTTGCATCTCTGAACAATAAGTTTCCCATTGTTAAAATCCATGTGCATATGTAACAATTTGTAAAACTTCAGGTAACACTAAGTATTTTAGAAAGCTGAGGACTAAAATGGGTCTGAGTACTTAAATATGTTTCAAAGACCATTCAGTTTGTTGCTAAATTAGTATGATGCTGTCATTGCCAGTGTAAATACATATTCAAGTGCATTTCAAAGCACAGGAAAATTTCTTTTTATCACAAATCCTCATTTTATGTAGTCATGGAGAATACAAAGAGTCCAATGATCTTAAAAGGGAGAATCCACAGCAAATGATCCAGCGATGCAAGGCAGTTCAGCACAGTTCCCTGCTGCTTAGTCACAGTAGTTACAAAAACAGACTAATGAAGGCTGCAAAAATTATAATTAATTTTCATTCTAAGGAAGTCACCCTGTTCTAATCAGCTGCCCATCAAATGCCAGAGTAAATTATGCTAAAGAACAAAAAAATTATAAGGCCAGATTTATAGAGTAAAAAAGTCCTTACACTTTATTAAAATTAAGAATGCCTATATGGGAATTACTTTAATGAACAACACATTACAGTTGCTAAATTCAATGTAGCCTTTTCCTCTTGTCTGTTTGTTTTCACAGCCTGACTGGTGCAGAAGGCACAGTCAGCTTAACGCCCATCCAAAATGGCAGCCTGCCTCCTTACTCGGTTCTCACATCTATAACGTTTTAACAGAAAATCTGTACCAGATGTTTTCAATTTTAAGGAGAGGACAAGTATGTTTTATAAATATGTTCTAAACAGTAACGGTTGGCATTTATAGTAATAAGGTACATGCCTTTTTGAGACTGGAGCACTGGGATGACTAAGTACTCTTAAGCCCTAAGTCTATGAAAGTAGTCATAGACTAGTACCAATAAAAACAAGTCCTGATGTACTTTATTAAACATTTCATTCAAGTAAATGTGTTTTGTCTCTATCCTCTAATAGGTGATCATTTATTTCAAAGGAGCATGCATGAGGACATTCAACAATGACATCTATTCTCAATCCTTTACTGGAAGGTTAAAGTGGTTAGCTGGATGCATCATCTGCCACACATAGAACAGTAAAAATGGAAAATCAGTGTCTTATTAGCATGTGTCTCATATTAGCTGGACCTTCCCTGCTGAGGATTGAGAACCATGATGCTGTAAAATACTTAGAAGATTGACTTTTATCAGAGCCATTTATGGAAGAGAAATTCCGATCTGGAAATGGTGATTAAAAAAAAATCCCAACATAAGAAATAGCATATGAATTATTTAAAAGTGTGTAAAAGAATTTTTTAAGTAAATGTGTGTTTTCTTTACACTGTTATTCATAGCACCGATGTGAATGAGGACATGTTTTAAAATAGTTCTTTAGTGTCTGTTATTAAACTTTTCCCCTTTAAATGAGAGGAATGATTCTGACCTTCCCCAGACTCTAGGCATCCACTGATTTACTGTGTGTCTCCCTAGCCCAGAATGGCTCAGCCAGGAGAGGCAGACAATGGCTCAACTTCTATATTCCCTAGATCTTGGTTTCTCTACTGAGGTGACCCAAAGCATACAAAAGAGTCATCTAGCAACACTGTGGTCTTTCATTTTCAAGGGACAAAGACAATGTCCCTTTCTCCTTTTCTGCTTTTTCTAGTCTTGTTTCATTTTCATTTTAATGTTAGAACACTATGCCAGACAATCCCTGGAAGTTCAGATTGCATTATGCAATTACAAAACGAGCAAACAAAAGACAATTGTATTAGTTATTTCAGGAGGTAGACATAGAGAAAGATCTATGATTCCTATGATTACGGTCCTCTGTGCTGCCTGGCTCATGGTCTCTATCTAAAGAGTCTGAGCTGGAGTGGTTGTTTAACTCTTCACTCTAGTAGGAACTGAAATATACTGCATTAGGAGAGCGGCTTGCACACCGCCAGGGCCCACTCAGTGTAATGCTGACTGCTCTGAATATTATTTTAATTTCTCCAACCCATATTTTGAAAGGAAAGAATGATGAAGATGACAGCCCCATTATTCAAAATCCAGCTCTAGAATCTAGCCATTGTCGAATTTTCCAATGGAAAACCACAGATACGAAAAGCCCTCCCATCTTTTGTGATTGCTTTTTATCTTATGAAGCCATACTTCAAAAACAATACATATTTCAAATGTACCTTTCAGTTTTAATATTGACCAATGAAAGCATTTTAAGGCGTTTTCACTGTTTTATTTTCTTGGATTTTCCTGTTGTAGTCAATTTCAAGGCCATCTTTAAGATCTAATTCAACAAACAAATGAAAAAATTCAAAGCAATATTTAATTTGGGCTTAATATTTTTTGAGTAAATAAAATATACATAGCAGTGATGGCATAGTTATTTCATTACTTTTAACTAGATTGTAAATGTACAAAATGTTGTGAATACTAATAATTTACCAATTAATGCTCCATTAGATATACACTCTGAAATATCCCCATAACACAGATTACTCTTGTAAAATGTAAAGTTATTTTGAAAATAAAGTCACTTCACCTCAATATGCCTCTATCTATTAGCCCTTTAAGAAGCATAATATACATAATTATACACTGGAAATGAAACGATGGTGTAAGTGAACTCAAAAGAAATTATTACTCATGAAAAGTACTTGAATTAACTAGAAAACATTATCATATATTTTATACCTTAACAAAACAGAATCCTAAAGTATGGCTCTGACAAATTTTATGTGAAGTAGTCCATGTGGTCAGCACTCATTCCTTAATTTGGAAGTTTATATTGAGATTAATTTTGTTATATACTGATTATTAATCTTCTCTACTGCTACTGAAATTATGGCTTACTTTTGAGTCTGAAATGCCTTTGTCTATGTTTGTAAGGCAAGATGTGCTCTTCTTTACAGATCTGAGATTGAACTGGAAAGAGGAGCGATAGCTCCATCAAACACACTGACTCCTGGCCATGTGTTGCCTTTTTCAATGTCTGGATGACAGTCTCCAAGTACTACAAGGCAAATAAATGTCTAGAGACATACTGACTCATCTAGGAGGGAACAACCTTCTTTACTGACTCAAACCATCAGTTTCTTACCCTAAGCCCACTGCACCTCCCAACCTAACACCTCCCTACCCAAACCCTGCCATGCTCAGCTCTACCATGACCACCTTCCTGTTCTGTGTCATTATTTCACTCAACATGTGAAATTTCATCCACTTTAAACCTAATGATTTTCCAGACAGTTCTGAAGTTGATGGAGTCTGTGAATCTTGCTTCTGAGACAGATACCTCAAAATGAATTTGTTCTCCTCCATATCTTTCTGAAATTTCCTGTGACTATTCTACATATTCAAGGGATCTAGGCCGGGAACACCAGAAATTTGCTATAAAGAAGAGTAAATGCGTGGCCTCCAGGTTGGCAAGTCTAGATTTGAAAGCCAGACCCGCACATATGCATACATCCCTGAGTAAGCCATCTGACATTTTTATGTCCCATTTTCTAACTTGGATAGTTCTATGTGTGTGAGTAGACTATTGAGAGGACCAAGTAAGACAGTAACCATATCACTAGTTATGATGTGATTAAATACAGGTAACATACAAACACACATCTGTATGTGTATATATACACACATATATAAAACATATATGTATAAACATATATAACATACACACATATATAACACATATATATATAACACACACACACACACACACACACACACACACACACATATATATATTATTAGGTGTCCCAAATCAAGAGTCAAGTGTTAATTAAATTTAAATACTTGAAATCTTTTTTTAAAAAGTTATTTAAAAGCATTCTGTTTGGGGAGAAATGCTTCTTAAAATCTCTTATAACATGTTTCAACAGTATATGAATAATAATTGCAGAATCAATAGATTTGTTTCAGAATTTTCAACTCAGTCATTATCTCTTTACTCCCGTGGTCATTCAGCATTCCATTGCCTACTCCTAAGCCTATTCCTTCTCTAAACTACCATAAATGGTTGCCTTTGAGGATGATTTAAATTTTGCCCATTTATTATGGAAGAGACTCCTCAAGGATCTTTTGTCCTTATGACTTCAAGATAAATTACTTTTTACAGAATCTTCTAACTTAATTATCCCAGAGGTAAATTGTTCTTTCTTAATGAATAGGAAAAACAAACAAACAAATGAATGCCAAGTTTTCTTTGTTATTCTCAAATCTGCTTCGCTCCCTTACACAGAAGGATCTTGAAATCTAACACACAGTACAAAGATGCACATGGTCAAGCCATGCATCCCTCTATTATTTCATAGACTCCAGTAAATTTCTGCTCCTATTCTTCTCCTTTTGAGATTTATTAAAACCAGCTTTTTAGTCATCTGTAAGCCTGTCCATGCTGGCTCTAAACATTCCTATTACCCTGGTCTGGAGCTTTTCAATCTGTTATGTGTCTTTGGGGTGAAAGGTTCACATGTATAATATTTCCATTTTGTTCATGCAGATGCAATAGAATTTTATAACAGACAACAAAGAACTGGCATCTCACTGGCGGCATATGTAAAATCGTATCAGGAGAAAGGGGCAAATCCCAGATCCACTGTAAGAGCCAGAGTCTAAGTAGCCCCATTCTCCAGCCATACATCTCAAGGGAGTACCTTTCCAATTAATTGGAATAATATGTCACCTAAATGGAACAACAAAAATCATCTCTGCCTCTAAAACCATGAAAATTAGACATAAAAATTAGCACAAAAGTAAGTAAAAGCAGGCTTGTTAATTAAAGACGTAGCAGACTGATTTTTAAGTTACAACTCCCTACTCTGAAAGCTCATCTCCACCTCTACCCAATGGATAAAAGATACTCATACAACACAGCACCTTTTCAACTTAAAACCAACAATTTGAGATTCCAAACAGCAGGCAGGCAAGCATCTCTCTCTTATCTGACATTCTGAATCTTTGATATGTCTCTGTGGGAAGGGGATCCTGAAAAGAACAACCAATTTCACAAATCCTGCAGAAATACGTTTTATATTATGATTTCATTTGTTCCATTAAGTTTTTAAAAAATGTTCCTGCTGAATCAATGACCCACTAACAAAAGCAACTGCAGAAGGGAGGCTGTTGTATGGATGCGAACTTTATCTACAACCTAGAAATATTACCATACTGATCATCACATGATTACCAGAAGATAAAGTCTCTCAAATAAACTTACTTTTTTTCCCCTTATAAGCCATGAACATGAGACAAGAAGTCCTCAGATCACCCAAAGAAGAAACACTTCTTTCAATAATTAATAAAACTACTTGTGAATATAAATATTTAAAGAGTCAACTCAAAAAGCCTAGAGGATTACAGGCACTCACTTCCACAACGACTGGGGGTGTCCAACCCAAGGTTGTGTTAGTTGTCACTAACACCCCATTTCAAGCCTGTGACTTTGCAAGGACCTTGATTTGATGGCCTAATAGTGTCAGGCCCATACTTCAATATTTAAATTATTAAAGTCATGATAAAGCCCAGTGCTGCCACCTGCACTGAAAGGGTGTGTGCCCTTCCTTTCATGTTTTGATTAACATGGGGCTGACTTTCCAATTTGTGGATTAACTATACCTTTTACTAGTTCTTTGCTCCTACTGATTTCCTGCCTCTTGGCCATTTCTTGGTTCATTTTCATATCCCCTAGAGGGGAAAGAGAGAAAATTAAACTCAAACCTATGGAATTTACTCTAATGAAAGGACTGGGAAGAGATTGGAAACCCCTGGCTGAAATGAGGTTTGGGGATTTTCATACTTGCTTTGGTTCCAGTTAACCTACAATACAGAGGGCCTACTTTATATGAAATCATTTATCGTCCACCTCCACAATATAATTTAACTGTGACAAGGAAGGGAAAGCTATTACACAGACCAGAACTTTTCATAAAGTTCCTAAACAAAATTATATTTAAGGAGACAAATATATATAAAGCTTGAGATCAATATATTGGAGATTCAAACTTTGCTGAAAACAAGTTGAATCGTGTCTGTTCTTGCATCAAATTTCCTATTATATTTTGGTTTAAAAAATAAAAATTAACTAATAGGTCTCTGCTTATTTATTGTCTTGTTTTGTTTTAGAATAAAGTACTCAGACCAGGTTGCCAAAGGGTTAATGTTTCTGGGTGAGCTGAAATTCATGAGTATAATCTTGAACAAGTGAGGTGAAGTTCTATCAGGTCTATTTCAGCCTATCAAGGATTACCGCTAGCTCTATAATCCTGCTGGGCCTCAGGGAGGAACATTCTATTGTATTTGAAATCCTGACCAGGAAAGAACAGAAGGTTAAATGGGTGCCTTGCTCTGTAATCAAATACCACAGGCACTACTTATCTATTCAATGAACAACTGACGTAGAAAATCAATTAGAAACCAAATCGCTTCCTAGGAATTTTTACTCAGAAAGATATGAGTTTAAGAAAAAATTTATTTGATGTTTTTTTATGGTAACATACTAGGAACTGTGGGTTGTCAAAAGTTATTTTAACAGCGTTTTAAAATATGTCTTGAGTACTCTAGAGCTGCTGAGGTATGCATGCACTTGCAGAATCAGGGTGCCTTTCAGGACTGGTGATACAATGCTTTAGGATGGGCAGCAGAGTTAGCAGCCAA
>NW_021604565.1:8319112-8441035 GCF_004785775.1 Grammomys surdaster
CAACTTGCAGGTACAGAGTACTTACAGAAAATGAAAATAAAAGTGTCTTGCAAATATCAATAAAGAAGTTATCTTCAATACAGAAACCTATGCCAGTAGCAAAGATATTCTAAAGATAACATTTCACACAAGTAAGAAAAGTTTTTATAATAGAATACATTTTCAGAGTTATTTTTGTACCATAATTAAGATCTATGGAACTCATTTTGGGCTTGGGGGGGGAGAGGTTTGTTCCACTACTAATATATTAACTAAGGCACAAAAATAATTGGAAAAAAAATAAAATGACTACATAATGAAGAGAAAGCCACTTTGACAATTTGACAATGAAAGACAGAAATTTTCTTTTAATGCACAGAGATTTATTTATCACATTGGTAGACAAAAACCGTGCTGAGTTCTAAAGACAAATAGACAGTCATAGAGGGAATACGATGGACTTCCTGCCCTCAGTAAACTCACCATGCTTTAGAAGGAACTGTAAGACTCCATCGATCCTTAGCTTACTGGGGACACCCTTAGTAAACCACGCGGGGCCAAGAATTGATGTAAGAAGCAAGAGAAATTTAATGTTCCAACTAATTGGGGTCGCCCTACACAGAGGGTGGAGTGGCAACCCCGGACAACCCGTTTGGTCAGTTTTTATACAGTTTTTAGGGATAGACTAGAGAAACAGAACTAGACACAATATGATTGGCCGAATAATGTAGCTTTTAAACTGATTGGTCCTTAGTGAATGAGGTGGCAAGGACTTCCCTTGTCTGTGCCAATGGTCCGTCCTGTGGAATGTATCTGGACCCATAGGTTGGTTCCCCCTGTTGTCTGAGGAATGTAAATTAGCCTCTCTCTTCCAGAGGGACAAGTGTTCCAAAGTTCCTGAGCTGACATCTTCAGAACAATGTACCTTTTCTCTGTGTTTTCTTTTTCCTATGGGCTATCCCCATTCATCTCCCTGAGTTTCAGTTTGAAGCAATGACTTTGGCAATTTATATAATACATTTAGCATGGTTTGTGCCATTATGACATTAGGAAATGCCATGTACATGCAGATATAGATTTTAAAAACTCTTTTAAAGAAATACCAAAAATATCTAGTAACAGGAATTCAGTCTTTGGCTCCTTTGTCTCTACCTATATGGTGTCTACAGGACATTGTCTTTGTATTTTCACAACAGAAAGGATGTAAACAAACATGTATTTGTCAGGGTATTACTTGCAACATGAGAGTTCTTTTGTCTCTTTTATAGGTATGGAAAATAAAAAATTCTATATTTAATATAATAATTAGGGTAAAACATTATTAGTATTTTATTTGTAGGTATTCTATATACTATCTTATTTGATTAAAATAATTACTCATTTTCCTTGAGGTTTTCAAATTTCAGAGACCTCATCTTCATAAGGGTTGTTGACATGGCCACAGGGCACTCAGGGGTGAAGCCACCAGTGTTCTTAAGGACCTTGCCATGGCACAATTCTCTCTGTTTACCATGCAAATAATTGAAAGAAATGTTCTGCAGGAAATCATGGTAATTTTACATATTATTTTATGATAAAAGATTTTCCAAACTGCTTTGTGATTTGGAAATCGGAAAACTGAAGCATAGTCTGATGAGGTCAGCAGCTTAAGTGTGGACAAAGGTAGACTTCTGGTGTCTCCCTACTATTAATTAATTAAGTGAATTTTGATTAGAGCATGCCAGGTGATAACCTAGTCAATGAAAGCTACTCATAGCTCTGTAGTTTTCTGTGCAGTAATGACCAAAATAAATGGTTAATTTCTAGTGAAAAGAATATACTATGAATGAAATAGTTAACACTCAGATTTTCTAAAGGTGAAGCACACATTTTACTATGCAAAGCTTTGCTGACTTGCCATCTCTACAGCTCAATTTGTCTCATTATTACTTTTCTTCTTCTCAAGGGGTACACCTCTACCAGGAACACCTAAGGCAGTCATTTCAATACTTCCATTTCTCTATGCCATAAACAGAACTTTCCTGGCTAGGTACTATTGCAATGCAGTGTCTTTTCTGTGATGAATTTCCTGATTAATGGTGGAGGGCCTATAGTCAGACTGAATTCAAGTCCAATTAAGTCCTCAGCGTTACCTGCTATGTCAGCTTAGACAATCAACTGAAATTTACATTTATTAATATATATAATATATATAAATATATATATTAAATCATTTATATTTATTTCATCTTCAAACTTTCCTAATAGCTGTACATATATATAACAGTTCTGATACACCAATAATGTGATATATTTAACATCTTACTGGGAATAGAGAAATGGTTCAGAGGACTGGAGTTCGATTCCCAGCACCCATGTGACAACATACCTGTGACTCTGGCTCTGGAACCTGATACCCTCTTCTGGCCTCCACAAGCATCTGCATTCATATTTGTATATTCAACACAGAGATACACACATGCATATAATCAGAAATTTAGTTTTAAGTCTTAAGAAAAAGCAACATGAAGAACATAGAGTATTATTTTGTCACCACTGAATACATGTTCAATAAATGTTACTAAGAAATTTCTTCATTAAGCCAGGTGGCCAGGAGGGAACAGATGAGTGTGTGTGTGTGTGTGTGTGTGCGTTTAGCTAGTGAACAAACTCAAGGCCTCCTACATGTTAGGCAAGTCTTTGAAGTATTTTTTAAAAGCCAACTGGCAGCTAGTTAACCACACATAAATAAGCAGTCACTGACAATAATAAAAATAAAAAATCTAGTTGATATTAGTAATTGCTCTTCTTGGAAACACAGTAGAGTACCTAACTCAGAGAAATGAAAATAAAGCTTATATACATATGTGCGTAACATAATTATACATAATAAACATACCACGAAAACAACCAAATGTCTTTTGGAGGTAACATAAATAAAAGATACTAATCACAGACGGCTTACATTTAATAAAGAATTCAGTATTAAAACATGTAAAAGCTTTGATGAATTTTGAAAGCATTATGCTAAGTGAAAGAAGCCTCACAAAGAACCCCATACTCTGTGGTTGAATCTATATCAATGACCATAATAATCGAATCTATAGAGACAGAAGGCAATTAGCTGTTGCCCAGAGCCATGAGAGTGAGAGTTCAGGATGGTTGTGGGCAACTAAATTAGTACAAGATTTCCTTTTCAGCTGAGGAAAATACCCAAAGTCAATTATAATGATGGTTACATAATTTTGTGAATATTTTAAATACTCTTCAATTGCATTTTAAGTCAATAAAATATTTAGAATATGATCTGTATCTCAATCAAGTCCTTAAAAATAACTATATATTTTTTTACAGCTAACAGGCACAGTAAAACAGAGGCAAGGCTCAGTGTTCTTCACAAGCTAAACATACTAGTATTTATGATGTATAAATTATGTTTCTTCCTGCTCTAACTTATAACAACTTTCGGTATCATTTGTCACTGTTTCCTCAATAATTGGAGGCTTAAATTAAACATTGAAATTCGTGCCTTCTTTGGTTATTGCCTGAATGCCTGTGCTTCAATCCTTCTGAGCATCCTGCGGCATCTATTGTTATTTTAAGACCAAAGAAAGGATAGGGTACTAACTGGGTAGGCAGGAATTTGAGAAAGACTTTACTTTAAAAGAAAAAAGTAAAAGAAATTCTTAATAGATAGTGCAAAAGTGTTTGTGAAAAGCTGCTTCTCTGAAGCTGGGCTCAGATCTGCCTCACTTGTGACAAAAAGGCTCCATGTGCTATTAGTGAAGCCATTTACCTTTTGCAGAACCTATCACATTTACTGAATACTATCTTGTTCTTGAACCTTTGATTAGTCATGTGTACATTCAGAACTATTTAGTACTTGCTGCTGACTCGTGTACAATGTCATCAAAGGCTTATTATCTCTAAGGACCAAAACCACAGTGTACAGGAAGAAGTTTCTGCAATCTACTCTAGAACAAAATAAGTATTACTGATTAACTCATGATTTTAATACATTTTCATGTATAGAGCAATCTTCCCAACCTCTCTCTGTCTGTCTCCTTTCTTCCTACCCTTGTCATCCCCACATACACATGTACAAAATTTGTTCCATGATTTGAATAATGTACTTATAAGTAAAGCTACATAGAATATATCAACTAAAACATTTTCATCTTTTTTGCTTGTTTCTTTGTTTGTTTTTGTTGTTGTTGTTTTAGAGACAGGGTTTCTCTGTACAGCCCTGGCTGTCCTGGAACTCACTCTGTAGACCAGGCTGGCCTTGAACTCAGAAATCTGCCTGCCCCTGCTTCCCAAGTGTTAGGATTAAAGGCGTGCGCCACCACTGCTCAGCTTATTTTCATCTTTTTTTTAAATACCTTAAACACGTGACCCTAAACAGATGCACATTTTCTTCATTCACTGAAAGAATTAAATTGCTCTTTTGGAGAAAAGTGTGTGAGTGTGTGTGTGTGTGTATGTGTGTGTGTGTGTGTGTGTGTGTGTATCTAATTTTCACAAACAGCTTTTATGTCCATTGTTTTAAGATTATCAAGTTGCTATCACTAAGGATCATCGTCCCAAAAGGAAGGAATAAAGTGGCCCAGTACATAGTATAAGTGCTTGCAGGAAACCATGATACTTGCAATCTACTCTGAATCACTCATCTAAATAAATACAGAAAAACTTGGGCAGTTAGGAAATTAACTCCCTTGAAGATGTGCGACTAAAAGGCAGAAGTATATTCAGCTAAATATTAAAAAGTAATGTTCTAAATCAAAATAGGTCTTCAGAAAGATCACTTTGGGTTTCCTAATGCTTGCAAAAAGAAAAATAAAAAAGACTGAATTACTCCAAAGAAAGGCTATTTATAAATTTCCTTTTGAATTACTTAATTTTGTATGTTACAATCAAAATGCATGACAAAAACGGCTTGAGGGGAAATACTTATTTTATCTCAAAGAGCTATGGGAAATCCTACTCCATCAATGGTGAGAAAGGCATGATGGGGAAGCTGAGTTCACATCAGGGTAGCAGAGAGAGAAGCAGAAAGACGTTAAGAATAATACATCTCCCACATTCAACTAAGCATCACCTCCCAATCTTTCTTAACAAGGTGCCATCAGCTGTGAACAAAGCATTCGAACATGGGACAGCAGATTCAAATAATAGCATCCTTGCAACTATTTTTAAATAATTTGTTTATGACATTGGAAGGAGATTCTTAAGGAATAGTCATCACTGAAAAATGTGATGCTTCATCACAAATATTGCTTTTAGCTATTTGATTTTTCTAACAAAAATATAAACAAACAAAAATCCAATAATGAAGCAGTATTCCTTCCTTGAATCTCTTCCCACTCTAGAGTTAACTATTACTGCATGGTGATGATGATGATAGTGGTGGTGGTGGTGATGGTGGTGGTGGTGGTGGTGATATATTATGATCACAGAAGTTGATTTCTCCAATTATTTCTCAAAAGATATTGAACTGCTTCTTATTAAAATATAGTAATTTTAAAATTATAATGTAAACAGAAAGAATTTCAGCCTTTTCAACTGCTATATAAAATAAATACGATAGAGTAAATTCTAAATGACAAATTCTGATATTTGCATAATTCTCTTTTAGGTTGTGAATCTTGCTTTAAAGGTACCACTATTAATTCCATAGAAAAGCTCTGGTGAGTGCTGAAAGCACGTTGACAAAGATGACTTACAAATGGTCTGCACACATCATGTCAAGAAGGCTTGGTACCCAGTATCTCACAAGGGAACACTGGATAGTTTCAGTCTCTGAAGATAATTGCCTTCAATAAAATAGTATTCTTCCTAGGCTTGCCAAATGACCAGTTAGAAATAGTAATAGTCTTGGAAAACTATACCCAACAGAGATAACAAATGTCCTAAACTACTTTACCCACACCAGCTACAGACTTCCAAAACTCAGACACTTCTCACTTTTCAATAAAAGACCATTGCATCAATAAATGTTGTCAACATATAGGTAAATGACCAAACAAATCTACAGGGTAAAGTAGGTTTAAGTTTCCTCAAACACCTCTATGAACAGACAAAATAAGGAGATTGAGTTTCACATTGAAGTATTTGGCACATATTTGAAGGGAACGTGTAGGAAGGGGGCCCACCAACATACGCTGGAGGTGTAACCCTAGGAATATTAAAATGAATCAAAAAATAAAAATAAAAAAATAAAGATTGAATTCAAGGTTTAAAAAAAGGGAAGAGAAGAGAAAGAAAGAATAGACGGTAGGTTGGGATAAATGAGGGTCTCGGTCACAAAAATATAGAATGGTTTAAAATAAGAAATAAAGTATAAAAATAGAAAAATAATAATAACTCAAAGCAACAAGCTATTTTAAACAAGTCTGATAGGTTACAGGTGATTAAGACTTCTCCAGGAGTTCTAAAGTGCTAGGAAAAACAGAGGTGGCCCACTCTCTGGGAGAGAGGCCTTTCTAGCTGTTCTGGACACCATCTCCTTCATCATGTCAATGGGAAACTAGTACATCACTGCCTGATGACCTGAGTGAATTAATGTAGCCCCCAAAAGGGGCTTAAGTTGCAAGCACCAGCACTAAAACTGATAAATATTCTATCAGTCAATCCTGGTTAATATACCAAACACCCAAACATGCCAATACAAGGACAGTGCTAAAAGCAGAATTCCATGGTTACAGGAAATAGTCAGGTGACTGCTTACCTATCAGTTTCTACTCTGGCTAATAGATGGCTTGTTTAAGACTGTCATTTCAGTGCATGACATTTGTGTACACAGACCCACTACTCTGGTCTCACCCTCCCTGCCTACACTTTAGGAAACCTACTGGTTTAAACATCTGAAAATGATACCCAGCATGATGGTGCTGAAGACCAAGTGGTAAAGCTCATCAGGTGCCAGCCTCTCTGCTTTCCTGCACCCTGCTTCTGTTGTCCTCAAACATAAAAAGTTGTTCTTATTGATGAAAGAGGTACAGGGCAAGTCAAGACCAGGATCTTATTTTCTTCGAGGACCTTTGAAGCCCCTGCATCTGGGTCTCTTCGCAGGCTTAACTGATTGTATCTAAGTCCTTGGAAGACTGACGGGACAGTTTCATGTAACATTTAACTTCCAGTTTTGGTTAGTAGATGTTCTTTCTTCAGACAGTAAAGCAATTGTAAAAGAGAAAAAAATTGAAGAATAATAATTTCTCAATCTGGTTCCACTGTTAATAGGTTATCTGGCATCATAAAAAGGAATACTTTTAGAAAGAGTCTCTCCAGCATACCATTAATCACGAACCAATTCCACTGATAAATGAAGATCTTTTAGAACAGAATACATAGTTACAAAATAAAATACTCAATATTGCAAAAGTGTAAAAGGTATTCTCCAAAAACCGGTGTTACCATGCACTTGAGTCTATATTTGCATTCCCAACCTTATTTTGCATTAATTTCCATCATCAAATATCTGGGTATATATTCCTTCAACCACAAGCTCCCTCTGTACTACTCCTTAAAAATTGCTTGACAGGGTCTGAAAAGACAGTTCAGTCTCCAAAATGCCTGCTACTTAAGCATGTGGACCTGAGTTTAAGTTCCCTATCTCCACAGAAAGACCTTAGGATGCTGGTGTGCACATGCAACCCCAGCACCGGAGAATAGTGAGGGTTCAAACAGGAGAACACATGAAGCTCATTACCAGCCAGCCTAGCTGAATCCATGAGTGTCAGGTTCAGTGAACGACCCTATTTCAATAAAGAAAAGTAGAGAGCCACAAGGTCAAACACCTGATGTATACTTCTGGCCTCTAACAATATTTGTAGATATGTTTGTGTAGATATTTTTACCTGCATGTCATGTGCATGTCTACACTGACAAGTACATACAACATGCACACAACACAGACAATATCATGCCACACACACACACACACACACACACACACACACAATTTGCTTGAAGAGCAAATATTGTCCCAACTTACTCCTTTCTCAAGATGACAGGCCAATATATGTTTTATGATATCAAATACTTCCATTGATAAAAAGAACTTAGGTGAATCTATGTTTTATATTCATATTATACCTATACACTTTATATTAAATATATATGTTATAAAAGAATTTTTTCTCATAGGTAGAAAAAACAAGATTTGTTTCTTTCATGTCCTTTCTCATAATAGGATCTCACTGTGAGCCAGGCTGAGCTCCAAAGTTTCTTACCTCAGTATTGCAAGTCCTGACATTATGTGTCACCACAGCTCAAAAGACATGGAGTTATAAATTAAATACTGCATAACCAAGTGTACATAAAGTATTACTCTCCATAACTGTTAACTGTGGTGACACTGTATGGTGAGGCAGCATGGTGATGTTCCTTTAGATGGAACTCTCCCTGCACTGTAAAGTATTTTTGAGTGTGTTTTCCAGGACTCCAGTCATCCTGGTTGTGTACAGCGGTTGACTCAGGTTGTAACTGAATATTCTTACTGGGTTTTCTTCATTTTTTTCAATAACACAGAGCAGTATGTTTGTATTTGAAGAATAACTATGAATGTGTCAACCAATGAAAGCTCTTTCTTGAATTAAACTTGTAAACAAAATTCTCATCTTAAACTGATCTATAAATTGTCATTATGCAATAGAGTAGAGTATGATAAGATACAAATAGGATTATTGTGTGTCTATGGACAATTCAAGATACCTGGAACATTTAGACTTTTTACTAAGTGTAGTTGAAAAACGCAGGGACACATAGCCAGATTGAACTTGTAATTTTTATGAATATCCCTGAGTCCAAAATTCATGGGCAATTGTGAACAGCTATGTTTGAAAATACAACCTCAGAAAACTGTCTCGTCACAACACTTAGGAAGTCATCTTACTATCCACCACCTTATTTGACAGACTCACCATGCAGTTATATCCAGAGCCTGATACACAGTAAGTGCTCAATAAATGCTTTTCTGGTTATTTGAGACAGGGAGCAGCATATTATATAGGTCTTCTTCAAATAAAGCTGTGACCCTGGGTCAGAATCAGTCAATACATCTAGGTTATAGAGTCCATGCAAACATTTCCTGATGGTAAGGGGTTGCTATACCCCCGTGGTCCGGTTCATTCTTAATAAATCACGTCTTCTCAGGATGAAAGCTCCCGACAGTATGAGGAGAAATCACCTCTAATGCTTGGGTTATCTGAATAATGAATACATCTCCATGTCTGTGTGAACTCCACCTTAGCCTGGGCTAGACTCAAAGCAGACTTGCTAAAGCATCTGCAGTAGTGCTTGGCGAGGCCAGATGTTCTGGAAGCAGAATTGTGGTCATTATGCACATGCCAGCTCCTCCTCACTCCACCCCTGGCCAAGACCCTTTCAGCAGTATGAGGCCTGCTGAACATATGACTGTGGTTGCATTGCTGTGTAGCAGGCCTTTGAGTGCTTCAACAACTGCATAACAGCTCTACGGGAAAGGGACAGATTGAGCCAAGGAAATTCTCATGAAAGTCCAGAATTATGTGGTAACACGTGGTTCATTTTACTTAAAAGACCTCAGGACAGGTCACAGATAAGCCATTTGATACTTCTGGATAAAGTGTGTCAACATTCCAGGATAGATAGAATAAGCATAAAATACAAAAGTGTAATGAATTAAAAAGTACAAGTTGACTTGTTCCTGAGACCTGGAGAGAACAGTATCGTCAAGCTGTTGACATTTGTGAGGTGGGTTTCTATGGTGACAGCGGTAGTGGTTGTGTGTGTATTCAGAAGCAGCAAGTAAAGGAAATTCTAGGAAAGGGGAGTGCTCTATGTGGTCCTGACTCGGAACTGATTCTCTGAGCACTGACCCATCTTCTCTCACCCTAACAGAAAATTTTTCAAGACCAAAAATGCATTAACAACAGCTCATCCTGAAAAAGACTAGAAAGGCATTTACAACTGCAGATGCTTCTGTTTCCCTTAATTAAAAGAAAGCTTACTTAGATTTGCTTAGGAAGTTAGCTAAGCTTGCAACATGGAATAGAAGATGCAGGTGAAAAGCAGAGTGGCATCATAACATATACAGGGGGACAGACGCACAAATTAAGGGCAATCATACAGAAAACAAAGATAAGAGCCCTCTGATGCCACATTTTCATTTTTAAGAAAGATTCAGCCTAAGTTTGATAACAATTTCAGATTGTTATTTTATTTACCCTGACATGGGTGTAAGCTTGGCTAAAATTAGTCATCCCTGGGGATTAACATCTGTTTATATTTAATAACTTGGGGGTTGTTTTTCTCACCTTGGGGGTGAAAAAAAAGATTCTCATCTCACAATATATCTTAGTACTTGCCACATGAGTACAGTTGCAGGAGCCTACACTTGTACTGAAGTGGCCTGGTTTGCACACGGCTACAGTTCAAGCAATATGATGCTTAGAAACAGAAGACCGTGGAGTCAGGAGGGCCAACCAATCATTGTGTGACCTGAAAACACCCATGATTTATTAGTTGTTATTAGCTACCCAGTTTCTCTTTGTTTGATCTGTGTATTTATTAGTTCTAAATATTATGCAAGCATGAATTGTTCCACTGTAGAAATTACTTTTTCAACCTCTGCCTGTCTTTAATATGAGAATACAATGGAATAATTTGAATTGTGATTACTTACAAAATAATCCTACAACTGTTATTAAATTTCACACTACTTTTCAACCTTGAAATGAACATTAATGTGAAACTAATACAAAAAAGTACAAAAATATTTCTATACTCAGGTTAATGTTTAGTCAGGAAAAAGAATAAATTTTATCTCTTAAAACAGCTTTCTTCATCTAAACAAATGTCTAGAATAAGATTAAGAAAACCCTGCTTAGATTTCTCACAGCATCCACATATTGCAATTTCCTTTTACATAGTGACCTTTATGCAAATGTGTTCTATACCATCTCCTGTGAGCTTTCACCATCACACAACGACACCAGTGACTAAAATGCTACATGTCTGGTTTATTGGATTTTAAATTGCAAAGTTGGACTTGAGCATATAGTTGGAAACCAGTGGCCCATCAATACTTTCAAACCATTCAGTATTTTCTACTAGTAAATACAGCAAAGGGGTAGGCAATGCCAATTATTCTGTGGTTGGTTTATATCCTATGCACACATTCCTCACTGTGCATCTTTCATTTTCTTCCACGTCCTCCCTTCCCCTTGAGTTTTAATTCTAAACCTGGATCCTTTCTTTAATCTATATCATAAATAATGAGAAACATTGAAAACTGTTCCTTGAGTCAATGTTACCCTGTAAGTACCTAGGACTAAGCTTCATGTGTGTAAGAGCTCGTCATGTCCACAGGCTAGTGCTTCAGTGCTTTCGGCCTTTGTGACATCCAAATAGCAAACCGGCATTGAGAAACTCAGATAGCCTCCTTTGCCTCACTCTGAGCACAGGCAAGGAGGAAACCTGCTCATGCAGTTAAACTTTGAGTTTGAACCAGGAAAGCTTTGAACACTCACACATTCACACAGTAGGAGGACTGTCAGTGGGCATGGACAGCTAAGCATGGGCATGTTCCATACAGGGCAATAGTTAAGTCAATAGGCTGGTCAGAAAAGCCAGCCTCACAAAGCCAAGAATATTCTCCAGGTTAGTCTGGAATACTGCCCAAATCTGCCTTCATTGTCCCAACTTTCACGTCTAATGCTAAGTAGCTGTCATTACAACTTTCCACCAGGGCTCATTACAGAAGCAGAACAAATTACAATGCATTTTTAAGATGAAGGCTGAGAGAAAGTGAAGGAGGTCCTTCAGCCACTCCTCAGGGGCCTCATTAGTTTCTGACATCATACAAACATTTAGTAAGGACCCAGTATGTGAAAACCAGCTCACTAAAACTTTTAAGAGACTATAAAAGCACGAAATTTTAAAAATTATAATTTAGCCTAGTAAACTGACTACCTTAAAACCACAGTTACATATTTACATACGTATGTCTATGGTTATTAACTTGCAAGACCAATTTTAACTGTCTGAACACTTAGCATTTATTAGCCTCACTTTAAATACTCATCCAGACATTAAAAGAGAAGATTAAGGATAATGAAAATTTTTCTTTTCTGTTTCATTTTTCTTGACTAATTTTCTTTCATCATTAATGTTTCTGGAGAAAAACATATGCCAATATAAGATTTTTTTAGAACTTCAGGGAACTTCACTGGGAAAAAAATGAGGAAGATTTTTAAACAATGACAGAGTTGGTTTATAGAAAAAAAAAATCCTAGGAAAGTAACACTGCCAAAAGTGAACACAGCTCTGTTTTGTTTTCCCAGTCAACTTTAGAAATCGACATAATGGTATTTTTTCCAGTCATTGTTAGCACTAGACATAACACTATTATTTATTTATTATTTATTTATTCCCCATATGGAAAGATCATCAACACATTCTGCCTCTGGGTTCTTTGCCAAAATACCATAGCCCACAAGCTGTCTACCTTAAACATAAAAGGAGAGGTGTTGTTCTGTTCAAATAAAAGAATTAATTTTTACTACCTTGCATCTAATGTTAAATCTACCTAAATCCTGCCAGATACATTAAAACGACATCTGTAAAACAGATTTTCATGAAACTGATCAGTTTAAAGGTAACCAGCTCTGGAGACGATGCTTTTATGCTAACCCTTAACCTTTAACCTTTACCCTCCTTGAACAGAGTAAAGGCACATAGTTCTCTTAGGCGATGCTTCTTCAGCTTGACAGCACAATAAGTAGAGTGTTTTATTCCAATTGAATTGACATGTCGCCACATTTAGAGCGTTATGAATCAATATGTTGTCAATAATGAGCAAAGCTGTTTGCTTGCAGCTCTGTATCTGTCTTACAAATGCAGCTTGCCACGTTCCTCTACTGTCTAAATAATTCACAATTCAAAATGGTGCAAATTAAACTCTTAATAAAAATAAATTTTACAGAGAAGACTATTGTCTAGTCATTAACTATGAAACTATTTTAAGTCTAATTTTAATATCTAAGACATATGATAAACTATGATTTTTTTCAGGCCCTAGCCAATTTGTTAGGTTCTCATTTAAAAGCAATTAATGTTACTTATGAACCAATTTTATTTTGCTGAAACAAGCTAGCCAAGCCAGTCTCCTCATCACTGTGCTTGAAATACTGTATGTCTGAATCAAATATTCTGAAATGAATTTGGAAATATTATGTTTAATACACAACTACTCAGTTTTAGTTTTTCTATTCTAGAACTATACAAAAATAGATGAACTGTCAAGTAACAGGCTTCAGGTTTCAGGACTCAAGTGGTTTTGGTGTTCTTTAAATTTTGTGTAACTTTTTCATAGTAACTTTTGTCTACTGATATTAAAGCACGATATTAGATATACTTCGCTAATTAAGGGATAAACAATCGAAGGGCACATTATATGTTTTACAGGATCGTTAAGATAGGTATTCATCTTCTTCTTGTGGGATCTAATGTGCTTTGACATTACAGCCTTCTTTAGGATCAAGTGTTTATCATAATGGGTCTTTATCAATTTGAAGCCATTGTCCAACTGTACCTCTAAAGGAAATTCAAGACGAAGCCTGGAACTTTGTAAATGGCCCTGCAGGAATAAGGTGGCCAAAACATGCTTATGGAAAGAATTGCATGAATTTATACACACACACAGGCACACAGACACACACACACACACACACACACACACACACCCCTATACACATATGGAGAATTGTCAGACAGTTTGATTAAATAAGCTATTCTAAGAAAATAAAGAACAACACTCTCTCCCTTTCACTAGATTTCTACCTGAGAGTAATAAAATAGAAAAATCTGTACATTTATATCTCTTATGCACAACATGTTAATTTAAAGTGTTAGAGTAACTGCATGAATATAAACATAGTTCATGAATATTCTATATAGCTCCCAGGGCCTAAATCTATTATTTATAAAAATTTAATGTTTGGTTTTTTTCTCCTAGGTATTCTAAAACTTTTAATAAGTCAGGTATCAACAGAAAAAAAAATGTAGGCAATTGAACAGTTGTCAACTGTTGCTGCAAAAGCCATGAATTATAATACAATTAATCCTTTCTATTATATTTTCAATAGCACTGAGGTAGAAGCACTCCATCTTACATTAGGGTCTGCAGCCCTCACAAACAGAGCAGCCCAAATCTAATGCTTTCATTATCGATCCACGCAGTGCCAATAGAGTAGGAACAACGTTACAAATTCTCACATCAAGACTGGTTTTTGTGCATAGTACATCTATCTAAAATTTAAACAGGAGCAACTGAAGTGCACAGCACCAGACCAATGCAAATACATAATTCCTGAGCCTAACCCACATGGCCACATCTGCTTTTGCAGTTGTGCTTGCAATTTTAAATAGGATTAGAAAAGTTATAGGTACTATAATTGTTGGTTGACTCCTGATAGTATAGTTACCACTGATTTCTAGTATAAATCAATAGATAACACTTGCAAAATGGATTTTGTAATCATATTTAGAGCTTGTTACAATGACTAATGGTTTGCAATATTTTCTGAATTTTAATATCCTCTAGACAAAAGAAGTTTTTTTAATAAGTAACCAAGTTATTCATCATAGAAATGAGTGTGCTACACTTGTACAGGAACCAAGACCATCAAAACAATTCAGTGAACTAACCACAAAAAATAAATTCATCAAACATTAGGCTTCAGAAAATATCAAGACAAGTTGTGCAATACATGCTGTTCATTACTTTCATGCATGAATAATGTCTGCATAGTTTTCCTCAGTAAAGATAAAAGAGCACTTGTCATCTTAAGAGCATATTTATGTAGGCTACACCCTTTGGGGAGGAGAGAAAACATTACTAGTGTGGAAAACAATCGTGTAAAAGAACAACAAAGTTTTCTTCAAGAGATTTCCAACTGATGCTAAGTAAGAGTGTGTTCATTCTATGTCACCAAAAGTACACATACACAAATGTTCTGTTTGGATGATTCTTGTTTATTACCAAACAAATGATACATTTACAGTGTAGGTACTTCCTGTGTCCTCTGTTCCCTATACTCATTAACACTTACTAGTATTCTGTTTCTGTTTTCTAAAACAATAAATAAAACATAACCTTAAAGTACCATTTTCTTAATGACAATATTCAGAAAATGTTTTTTTGTTGTTGTTGTAATAGGAAGTCTGTGAAGCAATTTATGCCTCTGAGAGAGGTGGAAAAGGGGTAAGAGGCAAGTCCCTAGTTTCCACTGGCGTGCATTCCATATACCTTTAGGAATGGTGATAGAAACTGTGCATTTTGATCCTTGCATCTGCCCTTTCATCTACAGTTTATACTCCCAACTCTGAAATTGTTAATGCCCTTGTCTACTGTATGCCAATGAAAGTGGATGGCACGGCTTACCTTGTAGAGTTTCAGGGCCGCCTCATGCCTGTGATTGGTAGTATGCAGACGTAATTTATCCACACTGTTGGTGTAGTAGTCACAGGCGTTGCACTTTAGGTGAACGGGGTTGCCAATGGCAATGCACTTCAGCCTCCACTCGTTACTTTTGCCCCCTTCCTTGATGTGGGCCACCAGCTGGTACTTCTGCATATGCTTGTCAGTCTTGCAGTGGAGCTGGAAGTTGGCTTTGAGCTGTGTGTTGTAGTTGCAGAGCTTGCACTGGTAGATATCTCCAATTACAGCTCTCCATTCCTCTTCAGGGAGAGAGCGCTCACTGTTCACATGCACACTTAGAGCCTCCAGGCTGTCAGAGGTGAATTTGTTGCAAACAGCACACTGGAATAGCTTCAGCGTCGGGTCACTGATATAAGGTGACAGCTCTCCTGCAGTAAGGAGGGACAGGTCATCACCCATTAGTTGACCACTGGCAAGCCGGATTTCAGGCGGCAGCTCATTATTTACTACAGGGGAAAAATTAAAAGGAAAAATAGAGACTAGAAAACACAGTACACATGAAAGAATGTAAAAAAAAAAAAAGTCTCCACAAGGAATGTGCTTTCTCTAAAGCTTAAACTATAAAAAGCTGTAATAGGATTGGATCAGGGTCGATTACAATCATCCCTTTCAACTTCTAAATTCCCTCATCAGATAGCTTTAATTACCCCTACTGAGCATGATGTCATCCTGAAATTTGTATTTTCCAGCACAATAAAGTTGATCAATACCATAACAAAACAGTCACATGTTTGTGATTTAAGAGCCTAGATAGACTTACATAAACACTAATTGTTATTTCCCAATTTGTCTTAAAGCTTGATGGGATTTGTCTGATTCTGCACTTGTTCCCTATAATACCCTCCCAAACACCTGGATAAGGTAATGGGATTGTAGGATTAATTATGAGCAATTACAGCCATTCAAATATTTCTCAAAAATATTTAATTAAAATCATGACGGCTTATGTTTGATGTCTTGAGGAACGATCACTCAAAGTAAACTCGCAAATTCTGTCAAATTTATGAATAATGATAGTAAACAAGGTATGTATATTAGCATTTTTAATGGACCTATCAACTGTGGACAAAATTTGCTAACTTCTTTTACGCTGTCACTAATTTCTCAATTCTTTACTCTCTGGATTTAATTTAGCTTTAAAGCAATGTGCCTTTTTGCAGTTTGTCTATGTAGTTTAAGAGAAAGCCCTTTTCAGTGAACAGTCCCCAGTTTGTCAGTGCTCCCTCACAAGATATGAGGTAAAAAATATGATTCAAAACTGACAACAGTGCAGAACAGGAAGTACTAACCAAGTCCTGGTGCCAGAGCCGCTGCTGTGGCTGAGTCGAGCTGGAATGGGTTAATCAGGAGCTGAGGATCTGCGGGATTTTCCAGCTTCATTCCAGTTAGGCCGATGTTCTGAGCCAGGTAGTACTGGTAGAGCTCAGCTTCGGCTGGGGCGAGGCCCAGGTGCAGATTGTGCTGGATCTGTTTCATGTTCTGCTGCAAAAGCATCATATTGTGCATGTGTTTTTCGCTGGTCATGTGAATCCGGAGGTTCCTCGCCACGTTGGTTTCATAGTCACAAACCTCACACCGCCAGGTGGGTTTCTGTTTGGGTTTGGATGGGGAGGGTGTTCCACAGCCACTGAGGCTAGCATTGGGGGTTGGGGCAGAGTGGCCAAACACCTGCTCACCATTGCCATTTTGAAGATTCTGAACATTGTTCAGGTGCTTGTCAGACTGCATATGAATACTGAGGTTGCCTTTGGTAGTGGTAGAGTAGTTACAAACCTCACATCGGAAGGGTTTATAGCCACACGTGTAACTCTCTCCCCGGGCAAGCCTGGGATGAGGCTGTCCAGTCTTACAATAAACACAAGAGCCACCTGGCTCGGGGTGCTTCTCCTTCATATGGGCCTCCAGAGTCTGCTGATATTTGTAGTGCCAGTTACATTTGGGACATTTCAGAGTTTTACATGAGTTCCTCGAGTGCATCATAGTCATGTGACCACCAAGAGACCTTGAAGACCCCAAAACTGTGTCACACTTTGGACACTCAATGCCATTTCCTGGGGAGCCATCTCCTCCAGGACCTGGTGTACCAGGTGTGCTCGGGGTGAAGCCATGCTGGTGCAGAGTCGTTGAACTCTCATCGTCTCCCCGGGTCGTTTCACTGGGATTAGCTGCTGTGGTGCCATCTCTACTGACACTTCCATCTGCAAAGTCCTTGCTACCAATGCCATAGCTATTAGTAACACTGCCGCTGCTCCTTGAGGCAGCAGTCTGTTTTTTCTTCTCTGTGTCATCAGCAATAGTCCCCGAGGAGGACGAGGTACCTTTTTCAATAAATTTTAGCACACTGGATGATAAAGGAGAAATGCTTTGGTTTAAGAGAGGGAAGTCTTTATTACCAATACTATCGGTGAGTTCACCTAATACTTCCTCGTCATCGAGTTCATTGGAATATGCATCCTCTTCATCCTCATCTCCTGGTTCAGTGGGTTCACTTTTGACAGGGCACTCCCCATTTGGGTGTAAGACTGTACTTTCTTTTGGCCTTTCACAGTTGTTCTCTTGGTCTTTGCTCTCTGACATCTTGCTAGACTCAGATGATGAGTGGCTGAGGGAGACAGAGGTAATTGGGGTGTTCACTACTAAACTAGACAGCCCCCCCAGGTTCACTTCAGCCTTTGGCATTTGGGTGATCCCCAGCGGCTGTTCTGCTGAGCTGGAAGGGCTTGCACTTCCCTTCAAGAAGGCAAAGCCAGCCGGCAAAGAGTCACCGTTTTCAACATGAAAAGCACTCCATAACCCGCGGAAGGTTGGATCAGGTCCTATGAGGTTTGTAGTAGAAAAATGGGGATAAACAGAAGTGGATTTTTTTGGTTCCAGAAAGCTTATAAGAGGTTCTTTGTCTTTGCCAATCCCCTGTATTATGGCGGAGACACATTTATTACTGAGGAGCCTCTGCTCCTCATCATTGAGAGTCATCCGATGGTCATGCACAGCATGGGTTACAAAAGACCTGATATAACCAAAAGACAATTTGCACAAGAAACACATTAAAACAGGTTTCCTCTTCCCATCACTAACACAACCATCGAATTTGGACAAGTCCACATTGTTAGGGACATCTTTGGACACACAGGAGTTTTTGGCTGAGCCGTCACTGGTTAGATAGTCTTTCTCTCTCTTGTGTCGGAGATCATAGACACGGAAACTGTGCAACACAGGACCAACTCCTGCTAATGCTGAGGTATTTGGGAAAGCCGGATCGGCTGTAAATGGTTTCCCGAGGGATGAAGCGATATGAAAAGTGTTGATGATCTGTGGGTAGAATGACACAGGGGCCGAAGCAGACTGATCACTCTTCTCTCCAGCAGATGCCAGGGAGTCCAGAAACATTGCTGTTGAAAAGAGTTTGCTGTTTGTCCCAGTCTGTGCATTCTGTCCACTTTCTTTGGAGTCCTCAATTATATAAGCTGACCCATCAGGCTGGTAAACTATCTCCCCTGTTAAGTTTTCCACATCACTGTCCTCTAGCTCGCTGGTCTCACTCTCATCCTTCAGGACAGGAAGGCGGGCATTAGGGCAGTGGTGTTCCATGTATTTCTGTAAACTGGGAAAAGAAGTGGCACATTCGTTGCAGGGTATCTCCTTTGCTGAGGTGACCTGAGTGGCAGCTGCATTCTCAATGCTGAAACCCAGCAAGACTTCACTTTTGCGCTCATCCCCTTTCAGGTTGTCATGTGAGGAGCTGTTTTCCCTGTCAGGCTCCATCCCTGCAACTTTCTCTGGCACCTCATTATCAAGTTGTGTCTTTCCACATAGCTTTGATGTGCTCTGCCCATTTTCCTGCCTTGAGATAGGAGGAGAGTCACAGGTTTCCATGGCAATTGCTACATGGGGATCTCATTTCATCCAGCCTGTCAGGGACCTGGATAAAAAATAGGGTGAGAGAAGCCATTTTTATTAAATAATGACACAGCTCACTAATAGCCCATCACTAATTCACAGCTGCTGTAAACTTGACTATCTAAAAAGTTGAGGGGGAACTTAAAACCGTCACACCTATCTATTACAGGCAGACTTTGTATAAATGTGACAAACAACTGAGATAGCTATCACAGACACTCCTACTTACATTGCTTAGGTGGTTTTGAAACTACTCTGAGCATCACATGAAACCCAAATTTGTCACAGAAATCCTGGCATTTTTTTCATCCTGTTTTCAAAAAAGGGATGCACTATATATAAAGGCCTTTAAATCCAGTCTATCCTAGTAGTATGTAAAGAATTGTCATATGAAAGAAACCGCAGTAATGGATATACAATGCAAATGACTGTTGTTTGTTTTTTTGTTTGTTTGTTTTTACTTTTCCTTTTCTCTGTCAGACAGGGACTAGAAAGGGGAAGTGGGCATGAGAGAGAGAAGAACAAATAAAAGAGCCTTAGTATGGAAAATATTAAAGTCCCAGACCATGCAGGCTAGACTCTTCTCTGGTTTTCATTTGACCAGTAAATCAGCTTACTCCAAATCTTCCCTGTGCAAAGGGTCTCAGCAGGTACCTGGCTGGCTCTGACTGAGCCAATCATCATTCTTCCCCACACTTCAGGCACCTCAATGGGGAACAGAAATTAATATTTACTGTGGCCATTCCTATCATCCTAGGGGACAATCACATTCACTCATTTTGTTTTTAACTACAGTGTGTAATGAACACCATTTCAAATACCATTTGATTTTGTCAGTCCTGGTGAGTCTCCTTAGGGCCTTGCCAACATCTCCCCTGACTTAGTGAATTTTATGCAAGCACTCTAGATGAATACCCTTCAATATTTTTAAAACTTAAATCACATACTTGCTTCTTTTCAGATAAGAGTCACCCAATCAAAGCCTGATCCATTTCTAATGTAAAGGTAAAACACCAAGAGAAAGTTAAGCATATGCAAGTGAAATGTGTGTTCTTCTATGTGCCTGTGCATATACCTGCATGTGGGTGTGTTCATATGCAAACTCCAGACTGTTAGTGCAGTCTGATTTCAGCTGAGCCTCTCTGAGTCTCTGCAGTACACAACAGCTGAGTGGCATGAAACTTTGGTTTTTATTTTCAGCCTATGACATAGACACTGTCTTGCTTTTATGAGACAGGTATGCAAACTTCTCTTAAATCTTAGAATTGAAGGGATCCATAACTTCAAGGCTAACAGACCCTTATTTTAAAAGAATCCATGTTTTTACATATCGTGACAGTTTCAGGAAAAAAAAAAAGAACCTGGGTATTCTACATTACACTGCAAATTACAGCTGTTATTATAGACATTCTGAATCTCTGCCCCTGACACTTCTTCCACCCCTGCATACTGATACAGCCTTCACAGTGTCTGAGAGCTATGAAGAAAAAAACAGGCTGGGTTCACCTACGTTATGGCATATCTTAGTAACTCCTTTTAAGTAGTTTGTTTAAAAGGTAGACATCATTGAAGGTCACAGGCATGCTAAGTAGTAAGACCATGTCAGTAATGCTCTTACTTAAATCAAATCGAATTTTGTTCGCCAAATCAGAGAGGAAATGATTGGTTTATAATATACCAAAAGATCATCATAGATTGATGACAAAATCAAAATTCATTTTGGTATCTGAGACAGTTAAAATGACACTCTAATTGCCTATGGGGCAAACAACACAAAGCTTAGTGTATAATTTTAATCATGGATGAGCTGCAGGTTAATTATCTTCATGGCATGCATACTGCTTTTTAAACTGTGAAATTATTTGATCACAATAAGCATAAAAAGCTAATAATTTTCTAATTAGTCCACAAACATTAATGTTTACTTTTGCATGTACTGACTCTGCATAATGTATATATTTAGAAGGCACTCGAAATGCCTAAAATACAATACATTGCTAAACTGATCTGAAAACCAGGTGGAAGGGAGGCAGAGGCTAGATTTTTGGGATGAAAACGATACTTTAGATCAAAGATTAAACAGGAAGTTCTAGGGACATAGATCATACTTTCCGTCAATGATCAGACCCAGTTTATATATACGTCTAATGTGAAACTGATGTTCTGTACTCCAAAGAGTAAGAAAAGCTGCAAAGCATAGATCAGACTTATGAATTTCTGAGCTATAATAATAATCACATCATTTATTTTATTCATAATAAAACATTATTGCTATCACTTTTATTTTTATCCTTACAGTATTGACTATCTCTATAGTATTTCATTTCAATATTTCTCTACATTGCATAAATCCTATTATTTTCATTTTATATTAAAAGAGGCAGAAGTAAAAATTATGGAAACTCTGTTAAAGGAATTCATATTAGAAATGTGGTAGGATATACTTTGTGAAAAACTTCTATGAAATTTTACATCAAACTACCTATCGATTTTATCTCATTAAGACACACGTTCATCAGAAACCAGGTCAAACATGTAAGTCTTCAATACAATTACAATTACATTTCACTCTAAAATCACCACCAACAAAACTATCTAAAATGGCATAGATAGCAACATATTACCTCATTTTAATATTTTTTATGTAGCCATGGACTTTAACCATAGCAATGTTTGGCAGTGTATTCTGGTGGGACACTTTCTTCTGTGTGGTTAAAAAGCTACTTAAATTAGTATTTTCCATGGCACTAAATATGATGCCAAGCAATTCACTCTCATCATTGCCAAATGTAGTTTTTCTTTTACTGATTGGACTCATGTAGGAAGCTTGTACTAGATTTGTAAAAACCCCAGTATGAAGACTATTTAACTTCAACCACAGAATCATTCCTAAATAACTTCATAATACATTAATTCACTAGAAAAGTTGCTTCACCATCAAAGCTGGCTTCAATTTAATCATCACCAATTTTTAGTGTCTACTGCCAAATATCCCATTTTTGAAAATTACAAAAGCCTTCAGGAAATTCCTTAGAGAAACCTGCTCTAACTTTTATGCTAAATTCAGAGCAATACATACCTGCTGGTCTGCTTAGAGTGTGTGTACACATTTTTGGTATTCTCAGGAATTTGCAAGATCAGTGACTTTGATCCTGTCAAATCCCTTTTTCGGAAGCAGCAGACAATATGCAGAAAAGAACTTTTTCCCCCTCAGCTTCTGCTTTGCTTTCGTCTGCAGTCACTGCTGCCTAAACTCTGCTCTGCTAAATGGGCAAAACCACCTAAGAGGAGCCCTTCTAATAAAGGGGGGTGTTTTCTGCACAATAGGAGAATGCTTTTGTATTCAGCACTCAGAGTTCCCATTAGAACCCAAAATCAGAGGCCAGTTTTGCCTCTGTTTTTTAATTGATGCTGCCCCAGCCCTCTTCTACGGTCCAGTGAGACAGTGTTTGTGAAATGATTAAAAAGAACGTGATCTGATCAAGAGGCCAGAATAATGGGGAAAGAATGCTAGGTTGGCCACTCTGCTAAATTCTGGGAAAGAAGAGCAGGGCACTCCCTCCTCTATTGTTTTTATTCTCCTCTGCCCTCTGCTCTCTTCTAAAACTCTGAGTATTTACTCTCTCTGAAATGTGCTAAAAGTTGTCTGCTTATAAGCAAATTTGGTAAGAAGTTTACCAAAAAGAAAGAAAGAAAGAAAGAAAGAAAGAAAGAAAGAAAGAAAGAAGATAAATAAAAATCCTTGAATTATATCAAGTTTCCAAAAGGTCATCACTGTCTCTGCTGTGGCCTTTTCCCCATTCCAAATCCTCTATCAATATGTCATAGTGAGTTAGGCAAAGACAAAAGAGAGGCGCAGTGTGAAAACGGCACATATATCTAATCCTGACAAAGCAATGAATAGGCCTTCACAAGTATAATTATACTTGTTTATTTGTTGCCACGTACAGAGAACTGATGAAAAAAAAATCCATCAAAGTGGTATTATGCAGACACCAAGAGCTTCTTTTCTTTGCTTACTAAAGCCACATTGAGGCTTAAATTCCTTATTGTTGAATTCAGAAGAAAGAAAAAAAAAGATTTTTGGCTGGATTTTTTTTTTTTTTTGCATCAGTTGCTGACAGATCTTTTGTGTGCTGGGCTGTATTAGTTCACACCGCTACCTCATTTTTATCCATGATGGAATTCATAATTACAAACTACTGTACTGGAGCATGGAACAGGGTGTGGCTCACTGACCACAGGAAGAAGTTAGTCAAATGGTCCTTTGCTCATTGCCTCATTTTGATATAACAAGACACAGTTGACATACCAGGATGGGAGCCCCAATTCTATCAGAAGACACATTTGACCTCAAACCTTGAAGAAGCTTCCCTTCAAGGGAATTTACTACAACTTGTTTATTTTAATCGGGCGTTTAGTATTTCATAGAAAACAGTTGCATAATTTTCAGTATTAAAAATGTTAGCAATGAGGACAGCCAAAGATTGAAAATGCTAAGTAAAAAGGTTTCAAACCCAACTATTAAGGCCCATTATGTCCCAGCAGACACTAAATCAAGGAACTTAACAAAAGCACATTTTTAGAGGTGGGGTGGGGGATTCAAGTAAGCTTTTATTTTTCCTTACAGGACAGAAATATATCAAAGTAAAGGCAATCTCCATAGTTAATGTTTGTGAGCTTTACAATTTAAAACAGAAAAGCTGTAATTTTTCTTTGCTGGCAATCTGGAAACACTCTGGAGTTAATTACAGCTGATTCGGAGTGAACCACACAAACAAAGACCAGTCTATGTCCAGACAATTATACTGCATTAACCAGCTTAGAGCTTCCTGCTGATGTTCCAGGGCTCTTCTGTTACACCCTTCTACCTTCCCAGCACGAGAGAGAATGCTTCTGCAAGAAAGAATTAATGAAGCGAACTGCAAAAGAATGTGTGACGACCTCTCCTGACACTGCAAAAACTTTCCACCCATGTCATGACAAAGGGGAGAAGGTAATTAAGTTTGAATAGAAGGATGTAACCAAATATATTCAGCATTTAGAACAAGCACATTTTTAAGAAGGGAAAGTTTAAAAAGGCAAGTATGTGTGTGTGAGTCAACTAAGTCTTTTTTCCTTGTTTCCCTCTCATTTTTCTCATTAAAATCTAAATTAGTGATTCAGGGCAGATTGGTTTTCCTCTCTATAAATAGAACTCTGGTGGTTGAAACATCGTCTTTTCCATCTTTGATTCGTTTTTTCCCTTCCCTTCTTTCACAGTCTCTTTTCTCCTTCTCTCTTAGATCACATGGAAGTTATGGGACAATTACATAGCATTAAACATATGTGCTGTGGAGCAAATGAGGAGAGGCATACTTTTCCACTAAGTCCAATAGTTCTTAATTAGATTAGTTGTGGGAAATGGGAATTTTACTCAGTTTTCTTTACAACTTTAATCAAACTGCAGCTACTTTGCTTACAGAGGAATCAATAGTCTCTCTTTAACCAAATTATGCTATTATATGACTCATTTTATTTGTTTGCTTCAGGAAAATTTCATAATCAGTGGGCAAGATGAATCCAACACTTTAGCTACCTCTGGAAACAAACTTGGATAATTTCTACCAATAGAGTTGATTTCTAATTTTCTTATTCATTCTAATTGAAAATGAATAGTTTGCATTGGTGTGAGGCAAGGGCCATTATGTTCCTGCAAACTGCAATTATGTTCTGTGCCTTTTTCTGGTTTCTTCTTTGATACTCTTTTGCTAGTATTACAGCTGACACTCAGACTTTGTGGTGATTGCTTCATTAAAGGGTAAGGGGGCCTAATCAGCTAAAGTATTACTAAAAAGCTATTGTTTGCCAATAATCAGACTACACAGATTGTTTTCATCATCTAAAAAGAATAAAAGTATCCAATAATGGCAGGGACCCAGTTATACTTATGTGGTTATCGTCTTCTCCTTTTCTTCACATCACAAAGTAAGGTCAGACTTAAATGATCTGCTAGATAGCTCTTCCCTAAATGATATGTAAGTCTAAAACTCAGCGGGGACTGCATTAAAATACATTCAAATATATTTCCGGGAAGTTTTTCAAGATTGTGTAAATCACTTTAAATTTCAAGGCATCATAATGAGGGACCAATTAGTCTTCCTTCTTGGGTCCCTCCTGGATGTTTCTATCATATTTGAAAGTTCAAGTGCATAATACTTATCTGTGATGCTATAACATGGAATCCTTTCAGCTTCCTTGGGGGAAAACATGGACTCTTCAATCATGTCTTAGAAATGTAAAAGTCAAAGTTGCAATGTCTTTCCTATACCTATATTGTTGATTTTTAAAATGTGATTGACTAATAGTTCTCACTTAAAACAATCCGAATATCTAGATGGTACAAATGATAATAATCACAGGAATATTTAAAATTAATTCTAATTGGCACATGTAATGTATATTTGAACATAAAATATTTGGTGTCAAGAGATTTACTGCCTTAGCAACAACCCATCACACACATTATCACACATATGGTAAGAAGACATATGTTCTAATGCATCACACAGATTATCACACACATGGTAAGATGACAATATGTTCTAATGCATGTCTGTGATTCTCCTCCTTCCACATATGTGATCACAAACACAGTATGGTAAGAATTTTTTCCAAGGCAAAGTCTGTGGTTTTCCTTCTTTTTCCGGTCATAAAAAATACACTGAGGTACTAACAACTGAATATCTAAAGAGGAAAATAATTTTATGACTATTTGTGTTTCACTATTGCCATCAACATAACAATACACCAGTGTTAAGTATATTAGCAAGTCATTCCTTGCAGGCTAAATCTACTATAATTACCTTTATAAAACTAATCACAAGTCAGGTATTCCAGCAAACATTCCTATTCCCTGAGCAATGACTTTAATGTTTTCATATGATTTCACATAGTTTGAACAAAGAAAGATACATGTACAATTTTTAAAATCACTACCAAGTGACTCCATATAGTATTCGTAGATTCTACCAAATATGACTGCTTTTATATTCTATGTACATATTTTAAATCACTTTATATTTTAAAAACCACATTCAGACTAACATAATCGGGAACATAAGTGGAATGCCAAGTGTTCGTCTGGATGAAATCTTGGCAAATTTATGTTTGATCACTAAGAGTAGTAGGTTATTTTATTTCTATTATGAAGAATCTTTTGTCTGTGATCTTGATCTCTTTCTCCATCTCTCCCTCTTTCTTTCCCCTAAAAGTTAATTTGACTGCTGCCCATCAGTGAAGTGAGCAATTCAGTAATTAACTTTTGTATTTTAAATCTATGAAGTTTAATTAGATTTCATTATAAACAAACAAATGTCAACCATAATTATAAGCTCCTTCGTTTACCCCCATATTATCCCTTTTCAAACAAACTTGATGTCAGACAAATTAAAATCAAGCAACCAGCAATTCTGAGTTGAATTTTACATGATCTGCTGGTAACCTGATTACTTTAACTTCAATATCATTACAGGAAAAGTATTTCAGGAAAAATAATTACAAGAATTCCAACAGGAGACAAGCTTAATGGTATTGATTCAAAAGATGCATGTTCCCAGGACCATGTTGAGGAAATAATGTTATTTCAAATCTACAGTTTCTATTAAAATAAAATTGTCCTGAATAAAAGAAGCAATTTAAGATTAGTGTCTGAAGAACTAGAGATATAAAACTAACTAAACAATTATCCGGCCCTGATTATTTTATACTTTAAGTAGAAAGGTATTAGCATGGCACAACTACAAGACATGACTGGTGTATCTATTAGGACCAAGGACAAGTGGAGCTGTCAGGACATAATGAAGGTAAATGATTAGTTAGCACCAAGCCTGAACTCTTCTTCAATGCAATAAGAGTTAATTAAAGTTTACCATCAAACATCAACCAAAGCAGGATGTTGATCAGGTTTCAGCATTAAGTGCAAACAGACAATAGTTGGCAGCAATTAGTGTGGCTATCAAATGACATGCAATGATAATTATACATTTAAAACAGCTAAAGAGCTAGGAGAGAAAGTAATCAGCCTCTGTGAAGACAAATACTCAAAGGGCAGGAAACAGGTATCCAATTATTTCACTTTAACACTGTAAATCAATAGAATGAAACAAGAAAGAGTTGTCTGGGTACATTAGCTAAAAGAGAACAGCTGGGTGGATCCAAAATGGAATGAACCTGCTAATATTGGCCTATCAAAGATAAGAACTCAGGTAAGGAAAGAAAATCTGTTACTTTTCAATTAATGTTTCAGAATGAAATCTTTGTAAAGAAAGTTTAGTTTTTTGGTTTTGTTTAAGTTCAACAATGTCACAAGCATACCATTGTCAGAATTGTTGTTGAAATTAAGTGCTAACTTCTACTATAACATGAAAATCATTTCAAACCTGAATGTTACCTCTTTGAATACAAATACTATTTCCCTACATAGGTTTTAGATAGAAGCAAAAATTGAAACTCTTTTAATGCAGCTAAATTGAATGTCCAGGTGTTGGGCATATGGATTCATGTTTAGTATATGTACATATGTTTGCCATATGACAAGCACAACTTCCAACTGATACTATCTCAAACCTGTAGCTTCAGTGTGGCTTACGTCATTAACCTCACACACAACATATACTTTGGAAATTCCATAGTCTCCTAGCTGTAGTCTAAAGTGTATGTTGAGAAATGTGTACACTCTTACATTTCCTATTCTCCCCACTTCACCAACTCATTCTGTATTGCTAACGATTTATACACAGTGTTGTCTAATCCCAATCTTTCCCTGGAGCTAAATCTAAGCTATTGCTGGCTCCCAGTATTAAAAAACATGTGTATCCCCAAAGCTCTTTTGTGCCTTCTGTGCTCATACACTCATTGATCCTGACGTCTTCACTCCAGTCATGACAAACAAGCTAATGGTTCTGATGTGACTTCATGGATAGCTTTATCTTCAGATACATCATTAACTCTCATAACCATCCTTAGTATGGCTCTTCTACATTCCTGCAATGTACTGTGAAAGTCTGGGGAAAGAAATTGTGTGTGTGTGTGTGTGTGTGTGTGTGTGTCTGTAAATATGTGCTCCATAGGTAATAAGAAACTAAATCCATCAAAGGAGAAAAGGGAAGTGAGTATGAACTGGATTTGTGGTTGGGAAACTCTAGAGTAAACTTTAAGTCACCACTAAACCTCTGGTCAGTGAATACCAGACAAGTGACTGTCTTTTAAATGCCTTTTCTGTACTCTCAACATGAGCAGCTGGAGTAAAGCATCATTTATGAAGAAATATAAACGAAGCTCCTCAAATAAAAATGGCTAATCAGTGGGTAGGAAAGCATTGTTCTTCAGGCCTGTTCCATGCTGAGCCTTGTTTATTCTTACCCTCTTTCTGGTGTGAATTATCTGTTTACTTCAGTAGGGCAAGGGACTGTCAAAACCAGTTTTATTATGACATTGTCATATTTTTCAATTAAAATTTTAAATAATTTTTCCAAATATTATCAATGTGAAAATTTAATTGAATGTCAAACATGTGATTTAGCATAACCACCTCCATCCCTCTAGCTACAGGCTGAGTAAGATTCCAAGTTCCAGGTGCAAGTTCTTGATGCGTCCACTATGCAGTACATAGAGTAGGTACTAACTTCTTTTCTCAAATCCTCTGAGAACACACAGCCAACTACATGCAATGCTTCCCTAACAGATCACAAGACAGTAGGCTGTGCTTTGAGGTAAAGTGTGGATGTCTCTTGGACTATGCAAGGAACTCTTATTCTTGTTCTTATTGGTATTTGTCCTCTTCTTAGAATAAGAACAAAGCCAAGAGCTCATGTGAGCTTTATGAATAAATTAGAGGTGAACCACTTTAAGTGCTGTCCATGATTTCTTTGTGGACAGTGAATACTTGAATATCCTTCTGTGACAAGACCAGTTCTGACAAATCAGAATAATGCCTAGTGAATTTACACCTTGCTTCTTTTCAAGAAGGAAATGTTCCACTCCACTTTTCTTGCAACTTTTTGCCTTTTAGACTATTGGAGCCCTATCTCTACTTGCTTGGCTTTATACACCCATCCCAGTTCAACGCAAGAGTTATCGTAAGACTGGGATACCTTCAAACCAATGTTTTGTAGTGTGCAGATCAAACCATCTAACTAACGAACCAACCATTTTAAACTAGAAAACACACACACACCCGCACCCACCCACCCACACACACATCACATATTATATGGAGAGAGAGAGAATTGCAAGTGATTCTCATACTCAGAGCACAGAAGATTTAGACAGAAGAGAGCTAAGCCCCTCAAAGTGAAAATTCAATGCAGGGATCACTTTTTACACCTCACACATACACACACTCTCTCTAGATCACCTGTCTACTCTAAAGTCTGTACTCTTTCTCAGGAATTTCTATGGGCTCCAGTTTCCTCCTCAGTTGAAGGGGGAAGTGTGCCTTTCTGATGATAAAAATCTGGACATCTAAAACAAATACATATCTACATTGCACTAAAAGTTTTTCTCTAAGGAATTTTCCAGAAATAAACAACCAATTTGAACTCATACACTTCTTTTCTGCACCTGTTGAGACAGCAAACAGAATCTGTTAGTGTAATAAACTGAAGATTTCTATGTGTGCTTTAAGAATTATTAGTAAGTCACTCAGAAGCTTGGATACCAAGAAATTGCCAATACTATACTTATCAGTATGGATAAAGTAGTTAAATGGATATGACCACTGCCTTCATAGAGGCTGAAAATTATTTGAATATCTGTCAAGGCCACTTATATTTCCATAAAAGTACAAACAATACTTTTGTTTATAAACATGTATCAGAGTAGAATATTATTATGAATTAAATTATATTTAAAATTGTATCAAAACTAGATTCCAGTTTCTAGATGGTCCAAGAGATTTCGTTTATGTATTTATTAACTTTTAGGCAAACTGTCATATGTGAAACTGGATAATCCTCCATTAAGTAATGCATTGCTGTAAAAAATGCAAAATTCTATGATTTGCCCTAAGAATTAATCCAAGTGGAAACTAATAACTTATCTAGAAAATTCCCAAAGAGGACTTAATGATTCTGTACATATTTACATAAATTTATACATGAAACTAGATTTTTTTTCCTTTATAGGCTTATAGGAATTTTGGTTAAAATGTAGTAGTATGACTTATATTCATTTCATGACATATCAAAATCTCGTAATAACAAATATATAGAAAAGTGTTTCCATGGCATGTAAGCCAGTTTTGGAAGTACTCTAATTCACAGGCTCTCAAGCAGATTGAGTTCACTGCAAGACTGAAGCAAGCATTGTGGTCGCTTCTATTATTGTATTTAATGGACCGCCAGGACTCTGGAGTTCATATGAATTGACCAAGGTCTGAATTATTTAAAAATGGTTTCTGTCCTAATTTGCTTCATTGAAAAATGAAAACACAGAAATGCATTAAATATCTAGGAGCCCTCATAACTAAACCAGTGGCTATGACAGAGTGGGTGATGCCCGCCAAGCTGGATGTCATCCAGAGACCTGCTAAGGAGAGAATGATGGGAAAGTCTGCTGTCTCCTTCCCTACATCCTACACACACCTGCTGCCTAGTCCTAGCTCATCTCATCACAGCAATGGGTTGCTCTACATACATTCTTGTAGATATACTTCACCATACACTCATCATCTTAATGTCATATTCAACCAAGAGCCTCAGTGACCACATAGAATGTCATTTCAAATTGATGTATTTTATAGTTCAGAACACTTATATTCAGCAAATGTGGAGACAAAGAATAAGAAACCAAAGCTTCTGAAGACTTAAACACTTGGACAAGGTCACCATCTAAATTAATCTAGGTAGCTTATAATTGACAAGATCTGTACCAGTCATTAGGTTGCTAAGAAATTAAGTAGACTCTCGTGTAAAATTTAAATGGAAGTAAACAAACATACTTAAAAGGAAAACAAGCCCAAAGTAAACAGAATAAAAGGGCAGGCTGGCTTGAATGATGTACGTTCTTGTTCTTTCTGTACACTATGCGGCCCCGAAAGCTTCACAGCCGTGTCCTCATTTACCTTACACAGAACGGAAAGTTCCTGCTTGTTCACACCATGTTCATGATTATTAAAAATGCATTTCAAGTCACTGAGGTCATCAGTATTTTTATGAATCATAGATTCTTCTTAGCCATTTAGAGCACCTAGACTAACCTGTTACATAACACAGAAGTATGTGTAAGAGTCACAGAGCTGGGAGGTTGCCCAGATTCTGATTAGCCCCCTTCTGAAGCAGAAAGTACATTTTCTCAGAGAAAACATCCCTGTTGGACTCCCCTCACAGATTTTTCTTTGCTTCCTTTTGCAATACCCACAGCCTTGACTTTCATTCATGCCACAATCCTTTTCCTGAACATATAAGAGAAAGAACAGGCCCCTGAATGGTGAAATCCAGCTCTTCTCAACACACTTTCCTAGCATACTGGCTGTGTTGATGACTTCTGGATTTAGTTGCAATTTTCCAAAGGAGCTAGCCTAACTGAATAGACAGAAGCCTGTTTCCTGACTTTTGCTTCTTTAGTGTTCTTAGTGGTCTCAACAACTAACTTGCTTTTTTTCTGCAGGGCTTATTTTCATCAATTCATAGAAAATGAAGGAAATTTAGCTTTGTGGCAGGAAAATCTCATAGTATCTAGGGAGCAAAGTGAATCACTCATTTAGGCATTTTAGGCATGTGTGTGTGTGTGTGTGTGTGTGTGTGTGTGTGTTCATGTGAGTACATGCACTCTGAATGGGCACGTGATCAAAGAAGGAGCATAAATACATTTACTAAAATAAAACAAACTAAGTCATCTAATGGGCTCAGAAGTCAAGTATGGATTACATCATTCCTAAATTTATGTGATTTTTTTTTAAGTGCTACAAACTGAAACTTAGAAAAGTATTACAGGTTTCATGAAGGTATCCTATGAGGAAAGATGAACCTATTAACATTTGGGCTTCTTGGTGTTACTCTTCTGAATAGCCAAATTTTAAGATTCTCTAAAATCTTTCTGTTCAAAATTTTATTTGGTATTTATTTTAGGAATACGACCAAGTTACACACAACAGAGTGTATATTTTGATATATTAATATTGTTACAGCTATGAGTTTCCTTTCTTCTTAGTAGTAAAATCAAAAACTTTATGGACAGTTAAATATGTATATTTTCAACTCAAAAGTCAATTTTCCCTGATTTAGATATAAGTATGGGTTTGTAGCAAGGGCAAAAATGGGACGCATAAACCTTGTTTTTAGGGCTTGTGCTAGAATATATGCCACCTATTTACCATCATCTGACAATGACCATGTCCCCTGGAAAGCCAAGCAGCAGACATAAGCATCATGTTCCCTACACATAAATATGCTACTATCCCACCCTCCTGGCTGACGAAAACTTCTAACCAAGCTTACTTAGACCATTAGGGCATTCTGACATATGCACTAACTCAGTACATTCCAATTCTTAATATTTGTGTATTTTTTTAAATCTCTAGAATGTTAAAGTGGATAATTATATTAGTGATGCCTCTTGCCAAATCTGACTTTAGCGTCAAAGCTATTTTTACATGCCATGCATACAACCAAAAATTCCTCAGTGGCAAGTATTTCATTTCACTCAAAATACTTTGAGTAGGGGAGTGGAGACCAGTCATTCCTGACCTGAGGATTGAATGTCAAATGGGAAACCATATCAAATTTCCAAGGCAGCTTGTGAACCTCTGAAATGAGGGAATTAACACAATATCAACTCCAGAAAGATCGCAAGGAGCACAGTCCTCATGCAAGAAAACAATGCCACCGAGTCCTCATTAAAAGCCCATTTTGTCCTGAGCCATTAAAGACCAGGAGTGAACTAAGATCTTGGTTATGTTGTCAGGGATAAGTAAAACAAGTGCCAAGAGAAATTGTGCACTTTCAGTTCTCACATATGTCCATCTGTTCACATATAAACATATATTCTGCTCGGTCTGATTCTTGCAATCTTATTATGAGAATACCTTGGGCTTTTGCCCATTTCCTAAGAATGCAGACATCACATAAGCTACTATTAACCCATGAGTGATCCACATCCATGGTGGCTGGAATGCTGCCAGTTACAACACATGGTGCCTGCTTAACAATGTCTTAAAATATAAATGAATTTATTTTTTAAATTAACACATTTTTCTTATGGATATACTTTAATGAGTCCTTATTCGTATAAAAAATAACCTCCATGTGGATTTCTTTTTTGTTCTTTTAAGACTTTTTTATTCCAAGCATATCATAAAGTTAGCCATCAAAGTTTCTGAAACAACCCAGAGTTTCTTGACAAATTTTAAAAAGGACTCCTGTAAAGAAGTTGGGTGACTTTATAACAAAGATCAAACACTTTTCCTTTACAATACACTGTACTCAAGAGGCAACCTGCACACTTGCATTTATAGAAAAACACTTGTGATTTCTCAAGTTTCCACATAACCTTCGTAACAGAACCCTAGCAACTGAACCCTAAAGCTATGAGACAAATGGACATTCTGCTGCTTAGTCACAAAATGGTTAGGATGATATCTGGTAGAATCCTTCAGCTCTGCTCTGGGGTAGCCTTCTTTGGATCATTTGTGGGGACCCCAAATTAGAACTAGTTTCTGTAAAATATATACATTGATATAACATGAATGCAAATAATGATCTAAACTGGTACTGATTTACATATATGCAAAAGAACCAGTTGTCACCTTTGAAGGCGTTTCAGCACATAGTATTTTCATTGTCCTCATTATGGCTGAAAAAAACTTCTTCAGGAGACATGTTTACATTATCAACTGACAACCAATTACAGCTCTAACTAGTGACAAGAAAAAACCCAAACAGCTCCTAGACATCGTTTGAAAGGTCTACTTAAAAATAGCTATAAAATGCACCTACAAACTATCGAGAAGACTGCATTCGAGCTTTATGAATTAAAGCCTAAGGAGACAACTTCGCATTTTCATCTATCTCTTCATATTTACAAAAGCTGATAGGCCATTTAAAACACTTAATATTACCAAAAGTCAGAAGACACAGCTCTGCCTCTAACGAAATGTTCTGTCAATTGAGGTAGTTATTTTTGATCAATTTGAGGGAGTACACTAGAAGGTCAATAATTAAATGAACTGAATATTCATGCCATACTACTGCCTCCTATTAAAACAACAATTTTTGCCAACAAAGTGCTAGCAATTCTTGACACTCAGTAGTCAATATTTGGCTAGGCTGGCACGTTGCTTAAAGCCTTCTACATAAAAGCCTCCGGTGACCATCTACTTGTTTATACTATCTTCATCCATATCTTCCTGACCAGGTTAAAAACTCAGGACATTTTGGAAAGTGGCTGAAATCTGAGCCACTGCTTGTTTGCTCTTGTCTTAGAAAACATAACTTTGGAGAGAGCAGAACACAGACATAAAGAAGAAGTCTGCATTTTCATCTTCCTTTCATCTTAGTCATTCAGTCAACCATTTGGATTCCCTATTCAACAGAGCTTTTCATTATGCAAAAAAATGCTAATCCTTTTCCGATGTCTTCACACTTGTATAAACCCCCATGCCTTCAACTGAAAAGCAATTATATCAGTTTACCTTCCTGTCAAAAACAGGATTAATATTCAAATAACAGAATCTGCTTTCTTTGCCTGTCTTTTTGCTTTAGGAAACTAGTAGTTATGAGTGGAGGCATTCTTTGAACAAAAAACACATTATTTTAAATATCATTCTGTTAGCCAATGAAGTGGGAAAAGGAGAAGGTAGAGCAGAAGAAAAAGTCCTTCAGTTACTTCAGAAACTCTTTTGTTGTTGATGTGTTGTTTTGTTTTTTGGAAAAAGAACTGACCTTGCCTTGCAGATGCCCAAAGAGAATAAGACTCACTCTGGTCTATTAATCAGAAACAAATTATGAAAGAATGTAGCTGGACTGGTTGACACTATCCAGTCTTGGGAGACTCAGTAACAGCTCAGTAACAATGGGTAATGAACAGCCATGACAAATGGGGCAGAGAAACTATTTATTTGCATATGCAAATTCCCACACAAGGGAAACATGTACAAACAAGTGTCATTGTCAGGTGGATTAGGCAGACAAGGATTTCTTTTTAGGACATTCTGCAGTCCAGAACATTAGTCAGCACAATTAAACCAGTCTCCATGGAGACTAATGAAATTTCACCATGGCATGAGTTAAATTAGATAGCTAGTTATGTGTTTCCACAATCTAACTTGAAATGCATTATTGTTTCAAAACAATATAGCAATTGTGCCTAGCTGATCTTTGCCAGCTCAACAAGCTCCTAAGTTGACAATTTGCATATGTTAATATAATTAAGCACTAATTACATGAAACTTGTACATATTCACACGTACTTTCCCTGGGCGATTCTCAGTTTGAACCATGGCCAAGTCTTTAACCCTTAGAATATTTTTAGTGAGGGAAAAAACTACAAAACAAAAACCAAAACGCCCCACACTGCCTATGGGGAAAGACCCTAGACAGACATAGAGAAGCTCTTCATTTATAAATACAAAGTCTAACCTGGCTTTTCACATTTCTAGCAACAATGACAGAAAATATTTTGTGAGTATACTAGCAATCCAGGATAAGATGAAGACAAGAGCAGCAGTTAGAGAAGTAGTTAAAAGCTCCTAACAAGAGTCTGATACAGGAGAGCAATCAACATTCATTTCAATAAAGTGTTAAGGAAGATTCTGTGCTATTGCCACTGTCAAACCTTGGGAGATAAAAATGGTTTGATAACAGCAAAAATAGCAACTAGAGACGGGAAAAGGAGACAGAAGCAACTAATGAGCTTTACATAAATATATGCAGAGGCAATTAAGCAATGTTAATTACTATAACAGCAGTTAATTGAATATAATTAGATATTTTAAGCCACTGAATAAAGCATAGTTAAGATTAATTTTATTGAGATTAATTGTAAATAAGGATAGATTAACTCTGTGTTTTGACAGGCATAAAAAGTAGTTCTGTAAATTGGTCAGGATGGCTACCAGTTCAAAGTCAAGATTATTTTAGTGTCACACCTCAGAATCTTCTCCTCAATAAATATGACTTTTCAAACCCAAATAGACAGGAGTTTTTAGGAAAAACAAACAGCTTGCAAAAATTAAAGAGCCTTTTGTCCATTTTCATATGCATTCTTTTTAACAGACAAAATTAAGCAAGTCTGGTATATGTTTTTTTAGGAAGGAACATTTCACACTGAATGGAAAAAATGTTCTATCACATATGAGAAATTCTTGCAGCTGTGCAGAACTTTATCCAGATGGTTTAATACTATAGAACAGGACCAAATGATAGGCAGTAGGCCTTCTGAAGATTCTATGATAAAGACACAGTCTTTTATTTCAACTTTCCCCTCATTTCTATTTGTATTTTCCAGTCAGTTCACATATTTTTGGATGTACTTGTGTTTCTACAAAGAAACTACACACACACACACACACACACACACACACACACACAGACATCAGAATGGAAGGAGATCCCAGTTAGGAGAAACCAGCTAGTCAGTTGGCCAGAAACCTCAATGATAGCTATGAGATCAGTGAATGCAAATGACAACAATTGATTATTACTGTCAGACACAATGATTTCTAAGAGTACTTCTTAGGAAAATGTTGCTACATGAAAACTCCCTTCCTCCAAATACTTTCACACCAAGCTAATTCATGCAAAGTGTTTTAGAAAATTAACACAGTCCTCAAGAATGCTGAACAAATCACTACTAAGAAAGGGACATCAATTGATTTTGAAATAAATCAATAGGTGATTAACATAATATTTTTAAAGCAGCAGAATGTATATATCATGCTCAAACACATATATTATATTCCCAATACATCTCAGCTCTTAATCAAATGAGGGCTTTACACTACTGACCCTGGCTCCACACCGCCTCACAACTTCTGTAGGGCACCTTTAGTCTTTATAATGAAAACCCTAAAATGGTCTGTGAAACAAGACTAGGACAAGCCATTCTGCAGTGAAAGATTTTAAATCATCCAGCCTCTTCTAATAGACTTGAGACTTATTGAGGTAGAAACCATAAAAAATGAAGAAGGGAAATTTAATCCCTGAAATATTGATTTGCACATTAATATCATATAGGCAGAGGGCAATTTGGCTTCGTGGAAATGACACATTGTCGACCCTTGGTGAAGTCAGAGCCAATCTAACTGCTGAACATGTCTGAACCTCAAGAGTTATTAAGGGCTTCCCTTCTTGCCTTTATGACTTTTCTTCAGCCTACCAATGCAATCTTAAATGTATTATCTTTAAAGAAATAATTGTAAAACCTCAGGGGTTTTCCAGTTAATGGAAGGGAGGCCAAACCACATCAGATTCTGAAATGCAACATTAAACCCTTGCAATCAACAAAACCACCTCAATTCTCATCCATCCAATGCAGGATCTAATATTGTTATTAGAGATAATCAGATTTCATTGTGTAAATTTAGGCTCATGGTCAGAATGGAAGCAGTAAATTCTTCAATATTAAACAGCAATTTTCTCAGTCTCCTTTCTGTTTCCCCTTGCTGTTGCATCACCTTTAAAATAATCCAACTAGCTCACAATTAATGAAGAGTTGCATTACTCCTGCCAAAAGCTGCAAAACACTGCTACAGAGCCGAATGTGGTTGCCTTGTTTTTAACTTAAGGGATAACTTTCACTTCCTAGATCCAGAGCCACTGTCTCTGCCTTATCCCACAGTGGGTGTTGCTGCTGTGACTTACACAGCTGGTTTACCTGACCTTTCTTTGTTCTTTGGGTACATTTCACTTTTCAGATTTATGGTGCTACCCTCATATTTCATTGACCCTATCTCCATTGCTATAAAAAAGGAAAACACTCCAATAAGAGTTTACTTTTTAAATACATGAGCAGCCAGCTATTGAATAAACACACAGTGATGCTCTCCGCAGTTTATGCCATAAATATTAAAACCATTAAAAACAACTGTTTGACCCTTATGATCCATACACTGAAGCCAGGTGCAAGAGGTTAAAACAGCTGGCTAGCCATCTTTTATTTTTTGGTTCCTTCCTGCTGCTTGAAACCACAGCCTTTGAACAATATCAAACATTCCCTTAAGGATTTACTTTTTATTTTATTTTTTTAAAAGACGAAAGAAAATCTTCTATTTCTTTAATATGCTTCTCAGTGGAGAAGAAAAACTCTAAAACACAGTTACAGATGAAGTGAAATAATCCCCAAATTTCCTTTCTGCTTTATTAAAACCCTTCCTTTCCAACAAATGTTATATACATCATTCTTTTTATTCTTCAATTAGAAAAGAGAAAATAGCAAAGAGAGAGAAAGAGAGAAGGAAAGAAAGAAGGAAAGAAAGAAAGAAAGAAAGAAAGAAAGAAAGAAAGAAAGAAAGAAAGAAAGAAAGCCTGAGCCTTCTCCATCAGTTTTGTCAGTAAATATAAGGTAAAGCAAGTGTGGATGGCAGCGAGTGTTACATACCCGGGCTGTGTTTTTGCATTGCTCTCAATGGAAGCGATCGATGCCCGTGTCACTGTCGCGTCCCAATCGCAGCCAAGTCTCAGCCTTAATCTAAGCACCAACCGAAAAGGCAGCGGCAGTCGCAGCCTCTCCCTGACTCTTCCATCCATCCACCCAACTAAAAATATAATACTACATATGAGCTTTAACCACTCCACGTTTATAGGGATCAAGCCACTGAAAATCCAGGAGAACACAATAAAAAAAAGAAGAAAGAAAGAAAGAAAGGAAGGAAGGAAGGAAGGAAAGGAAAAAGAAAAAAACGAAAAAAGCCTCCTGTCTCCTGTCTCTCTCCTCTCCCTCGCTTCCTCTCTCTTCTCTCGTCCCCCGTGTCTCTCTCTCTCTCCCTCTCTCTCTCTCTTCCTCTCTCTCTCTCTGTCTCTCCTTTTGCCATCTACATGATCCTTGATTAAACATGGAACAGAGTTAATAAAGGGGGGGGGGGCTCAAGGAGAGGAAATGCAACTGTCAGAAATCAGGAATGCTAGATTTCTTGGTGAACCTGCCTCTGTCGGAGTCAGTGTCAATCCACCATCTTCGGCCACTGAACTTGTCTTTGGGTTTTTGTTTGGTGGTGGCGGGGGTGGGGTGGGGGGGATGTTGTTCTGTGTGTGCTTTTGGGGGGAGGGGGAAAGTGAAGGCAAGGTAGGGGCTGGAGGTGGGGGGAGTGGGGCGAATTGTGTTCTGTGAGTGTTGGCGGTGAGTGTGTGTGTGTGCAGGGGTCGAAGTGTGTGTGTGTTTGTGTGTGTGTGTGTGGGGGGTGTCCATGTTTGTGATCTGAACCTTTGGTACCTACAAAGAGGGTGTCTTTCGGAACGGTAGCTAAAACCACACCAGGACGGCGCCGAACTGTGAAGACACAGCCGAGGAAAGCACCGCTGGAGCCTCATATCTGGGCCGGACCCTAGACCCAGCGCTTCAAGCGCCCCCCCCCCCCCCGCTTGGATCACAGGTAACAAAAGAAATACAAACCAGTGCACCGTCTTCTGGGGGAGGGGGCGGGATGGGGAACCTTCTGGAACTTGGCCATCGCTGAGGAACTTTTATACAATTCTAGAGAAATTTTATTTTATTTTTTCAAATAGAAAAGAGCAGAGAGAATGGAAAGGGAGGGAAGGAGAGAGAGAGAAAGAGAAAGAGAGAGAGGAAAAGTAAAGGAGAGAAAAGAAAAGAAAGAAAAGAAAGAAAAGAGGCAAAACCAGTCTCATTCCAGCCCCTGATCACCAAGCAGATCCGGCCAGAAGGCACGCTTGATGCCGGCTAAAGCTGAGGAGGTGAAGTTCATTTGCAGACATGGAACCCTGTAGTTGGGGGTGGTGGTAAGGAATGCATCAGTTCCCACAGTCGGCCACAGCCCACACACACACACACACACACACACACACACACACACACACACACACCCTTGCCCTTTACCCAAAAGAAAGCAAAGGCTCTTGATCCCAGGACGCAGTTGTCCTCTTAGGGCAGCGATCAAGCCCCGGGGCAAGCTGCCTCCACCCCCAAGTCCGCGGACCAAGGCCGGGAGATGCCGCCTCCTAACGGACCTACCAGGTCCGCGGCGCCGGTGTAGCCGAGAGCCGCCCCGGCCTGCCGCTGCTGGCCGCGGCTCTCGGCGGACCGGTGTCTACCTGCAGCCCAGCCCCACGCTCACCCATCCTCCTGGGCCCGCGCGCGCCAACCCTGGCCTGCGGCAGCCCCGCACAGTAAGCGCCTTTCGGGAACTTGAGAAAGGGTTGGGAAGGGAAAAGGAAGAAGAAAAGGAGACCGAGAGGAGTGCAGTGAAGGATCAAGGGAGAGGAGAGGAGAGGGGGCTCCGAGCCCCACCGACCAACGTCCAAACTTTCGGAGAATGTGTGCCGAGGAAGCATCATCTCGATGGGGTGTAAGGGCGCGGAGCGAGCGAGCGAGGACCCCAGATAATGTCCGAGCCGCTGCGGAACTGACAGCTTCGCCCGGCCACCAGAGTGTCCCTGGCTCCCGGTGAAAGCAGAACCCGAAAAGACAGGGAAAAAGAAAACTGCTTGGCCGAAAGTCATTTAATCCAAAAGTTAAATCCCGAAAAGCATGCTCCCCCAAGCCCCAAGTAAAAAATCACACCCCCACCCACCCCCGGCCCGTGCCTTCTCACTCCCTCAGCAGAGCAAATCTTTGAGCCAAAAAACGGGGAAAGCGATGAAAAAGGGGGGTAGAGCGGAAGAGGTGGTCGGGATGAGGGTATGTGTGCTAGGGCGAGCCGTAGCAAGAGAGCTAAGGGTAGAGAGGGAGAGAGGCGGAGAGGGAGAGGGAGAGAGAGGGAGCGAAATATCAAAGATTGTGCAAGATCAGGCTGGAAAGATAATCGATACTCGACCTAAATTTAACACAAACTACTCAATAAAAGTTAAAGAAAAAACTTACTTTCCATTTCCCCTGCAGTTCCTACTCGATCTTCGCCTCTTTTTTGTTTTGCTTTTATTTTACGTACAGCTGATCACATCCAAGTAAAACGAGAGAGGGTTCATTAAAAAAAAATAAAAAAATAAAAAAATAATCCTCGAACTTTATTGGGTGAAAATAAAAACGCTGTAGCAGAAAGTGGGGGGCACGGAGCGGTCCTCGGGGGTCCGGGAAGAGTTAAAGCATGTGCCGACCGCAGTCTCGCTGTTTGGTTGTGAAGGGGTTGGGAAAAGGAGGAAAGGAAATGAAAATCCGATATGTCTTTATTCTGCTAATTATTATCGTTTTAGCCCTGTTTAAAAAAATGGCTGATTAAGTTGAGTGCGCATGTCTTTGTGTGTCTATTCCCGATATGCACTCTGGGAATGAGAGAGGAGAGCGAGGGAGAGGGGGAGGGAGGGGGGAGAGGTGTAATTAGTGAGGTGATCAACATTCCCCAGACTGCAAATGACGCGCAACCGGGACTCAGAGCAGCCCCGGAGCCTCGCAACTTCTAAGGCTCCTAGCGCTGCAGCTGGAGCCCTAGACAAGGGGACCACGGAGACAGGGGATGGGGACCTCCGGGGCTCGCACCCCATGCGCCCCTGCGCACAACTCTCAAACTTCATTAGACACACACGTACACACACTCACACAGAGGGAGCAAAGAGACGAATATAAAAACAAAAATTGTTCCTAAGAAATGCCCTTTTAGCGTTCTAGATTTTTTTTTAAATGAGGCAAAGTAATTACTCTCGGACTAGAGATTTGTTTACCAGGGAGCTTTAAGGAGAAATACAAGTCAAGGTAATTAAGAGCTTTTCTCTGACTTGGTTTATTCTACTAAGCACTCGGGCGTACTTTAATGGCGAAATACTAGGGCCTGAGCAAATATGCAGATGATGTAAATAAAGACTGCCTGTCTGAGTGCAAACATCACCCAGCCCAGCCTCTTTCAAAGGAGGAATTTCTCTCTGGATCCGTAGGCATTCTGTCTAAAACTGTATCTTGCACTTGCATTCGCAGTAGAGAAGACCCAGAGCAAGGGAGGTGGAAGTGGTTAGTTTAGTCAAAGTAAACTTCCAAATGAGAGTAAGTCCGGTTTGTAAGAGTGATATTAGGATACAGCCTAGCTTTTATGTAATATTCTTGAATATTTTATCAGAATCGCAGAAGTTCAATGTAATAGCTTTAAGAAGACTTAGGGAAGAAAACCTTTCATCTTTCTAGTCTGTTGAGTTATCTTTCTTGAAGCACATTATGATGAATTTAAAAACCCCACTACAGATCTCATTAGAGTGAAATATACTTGGTATTTTCTGGTGCAAAATTTAAGGTGGCTGACTCTCATTTGAAAATCTAATTATCTCTTTCCAATATTACAGATGTGAATATGAGTGACACTTTCATTAAAAGATAATTAACTAACACTCGGGATAGACATACTTTTAAATACCCCCTACTGAATGTGGGAGATATATATATATATATATATATATATATATATATATATATTTACTCTGCATCTTGATGAACTACTACACTAGAAGTCACAAGTAGACACCATCTATGTAATATTTTAAAACCAGGAATCACATAATGAAAGTAAGAGTAACCAATCAACGGAGCTACAGACAGGAAATAGCAGCACTGCCCAGCTTCCTAGACAGGTGAGACATCAGTCACTTCAGAGCTGACAGCCCTTTGAAGTTTTGGATTGCCAGGATCTGCTTCAAAACCTTGTTTTAGGCCTTAAGAAGCAAAGATACCAACAGCAAGGTTTATAGCACCTCACTGCAACTTCAGAGACAGTAAACATGTCTTCCTGGGTCTAACACCCTTGTACTATCAGTGTATACTCCTTACATCCTAGGACAAATGCAAACGGAACAAAAAACCTGTGTGGATAAAATTATACTCCTCCTCCCAAGATCAGACCTAGGTCCATATCTGAAAAGCTGCTTGCCTTCAGCAACTAACTAACTTTACAAGGCTCATAGCAGAGAATAAAACCTAAATAATGTCTTTGGTAAGAGAAAAAAGGCAATGCCATCTTAGAAATCTGGAGTGGGTACATGAAGCAGTGTTTTTAGAAACCAAGGCCACTAAATGGTAACAACAACAACAACAAATTCTTTGTCTCTAGAGACTCTCATTTTCAACTTCTTTGGGAAGACATGTAAAGAGTTTCTAAGATTTTAAAGTTATTTTCTTTACAGCCACCCTACTTTCACACAGCAGCTTCAGCAGGAATTCCCTAAAAGCCTCCCTTTGCACCTTAGTGGGGTTAAGAAACACGTTGCACACGGAAGTAAAATTGAAATTCTCCCTAACATGAAAGTGAAAAGGGTGTTTTGTGTAGGGTTGCTGTTTATAGAAAAACACCCTAGAGAGCAAACATCCTGGATAAAACCATAATAATAACAAAACTATCTGAGGTGTCTGGGTGGAGGAAAGGGGTGGGGCGTTTCAAGAGACTAAGGGGAAATGAAGGCAGGGGAAACTTTCAGGTTGAAAATCAGCAAAGATCAAGCCCTTTGCTGGAGAGGGCTCAGAGTACAAGCTCGCTGATGGAAAAACCATTTCCTGCTATTGCAGACGGGCAAACGCGGATGATGAAGGAAACACCTGAGAGCAATAAGTCTGTTTCAGGTTCAGGTGAAGAGAGGGTCTATTTCTGCCATGGTGGACAAGGAAAAGGTCGTTTCATTCACAAGTTCTTTATTTCTTTTTGCTGTTTTACTTCCCTGAAACGTTATCAATAATATTAATGCCATTAATGTCAAAACCAGCAAATGTCAAGAAAATTATTTAACATTTAAACATTTTTTGTGGCTAGTTATCCCATCAACATACCCCTCCTCTCTTTCTTGCAAACTATAGCTCTGTGTGTGTGTGTGTGTGTGTGTGTGTGTGTGTGTGTGTGTGTTGGATAGAGAGGGCGGTTATTGAATTCTAACTAAGAAAACAAAAGCAGAGCAGATTGAGAGGCTTTGCCCACTTTTTCAATCCCTTCTGTGCGAGGACTGTTGCCCTCCAAAAGCTTGTGTGCTTGTGTGTATTTTGTTTTTAATCATCTCTCCCTGTTCTTCTTTCACCTCTTTCCTAAGAAGAGAGGCTGGGGGTGAGGTCGGGGGTTAATGGGCTCAGGGGAAGGGGCAGAGAGCACTAGCACAGAGTCAAGCGTCTCCTCCAGGGCTTGGCCTCAGAGCCCGCTGCCGGCGCTAGAAGAGCTGCTGGCAAGAACCTCGGTTGGTCTGCGCCGGGTGGGTCGCCAGCAGGGGCGCGGCGACCAGGGCGAGCCCAAGCCCAGCCTGCGGGCTGCTTCAGGGCACCAGAGGAACACAGCCTCTTGCCTGGGCCAAGGAGCCGCGGCTCCCCACGATTTCATTCTAGGCAGATCGCCTGAGAATCCCCAGCTGGTGCCCTCAGGTCTCTGCAGAGCCCTGCCTGTGCACCTTGGACCCTGATTCTAAATCCACTCTCTAGCAGTGTCTCAAGGTACTTAAACTCTGCCAACCTGCCTCCACCCTAAAGGAGCGCTACCTACTTTATTTTTTAAAGTGAAAGGAGAAGAAGGGTTTCCTCATGCAGGGAGAACTTTCGCTAGTTACTCTAGGGGACTTCAATTCTCTCCTACCACTAGCACCTTGTCAGAGTCCTTAACTGTTGGCGAACTCCAAGGCTACACCAAGTGGTTAGGTGTTGAGTGTTAGAGAAGAGGGACAATTAACATTGAGACAAAAGGTAACTTGTACTTTTAGACGTTTTTCCTTGGAGCAGTTTATTTCACAAATCCACGCTGAGGACACTCTAGGCTTTCCAAACCGAATAATGAATCGCCAGCTGTCCTTTCTTCCATTCGTCTGCCCTCCTCTCAACCAAGTCCCTAATAATGCTCCACCTCCCTCTCCCAGGCATCCTCCAGTTCAAGAACAACTCGAGCCCAAGGGTAGGATTCCCAGTCTTTTGACCGGGTTTCCGGGCTCTATAGATAAGCTCTGTTTGAAACAAGGTATTACAAGATTTCAGCATTAGGATTCCTTTAGAGAGACGCAGATACTCTCAGATCCTTACCCCCCTCCCCTTTCCTCTTTTTGTTGGATCTTCTCCACCCAGGGGCTATTTAACAAAGGCAGTCTGTTAACTAACATTTTTGTTTAACTCAGCAGCTCTTTCTAACCCACTTAAACTTGATAACAAAGACTGCTCTCTCTCTCTCTCTCTCTCTCTCTCTCTCTCTCTCTCTCTCTCTCTCTCTCGTGTGTGTGTGTGTGTGTGTGTGTGTGTGTCTAGGAATATGATGAGGATTTGCATAGGTCTGGAGGAAATGGGACATTGAAAATGAACGGAAAAGTGCAGGGCTTGTTTGGGAAGGTGTCACAAGCACGTATTTACAGTGAGATAATTCAAAAGGTGTGTGTGTGTCTGTCCTAACCTTATTACGAGCAAAGTCTGTTTCCTGGAGAAGTAACAAAGGGGTGTGTGTGTGTGTGTGTGTGTGTGTGTGTGTGTGTGGTGCCTGTATGTGTTACAATATGACTTAAATTGGAGAAGCAACACACCTTCTTTGGTGTGAGAGGTAAACATTCAAAACGGAGAGAGCATGCTAAGCCTCTCTGTATGTGTGCAGTATTTGTAACCATTTGAATTCCTTTCTGATTTCCTCTAGCCTGCCTTTTACTTTCTTTATAGTATTATTTATTTATTTATTTATTTATTTATTCACTTACTTATTTATCTTAAAACAACACTCCTGCTCCAAGGTTTCTGTTCTTCTAAATCCATATACATTTTTCTCTTCCTGGAGCCCACTTTAGGCTTTTATTTCAGAGGCAATCTACTTTAGCCCTTTTATCTGGAGGCTCTGACCTTTGGGGTGGGAAAGCTCATTATGTAAACTCAGACACAGCTAAAGTTAAGAATGGGAAAGGAGGGAGGAGCTACATAGTGTGCCACGGGAGGGAGAAGAATTAAGGGAGAGAAGAAAAAAAAAGGAGAGGGAGAAGTCAGAGCCCTCTGGCCTCCTGAGGTCAGAGCTCAGATAGTACAGTGACCTCTCTTCCCTCTGGGCAACAAGCCCGGTGTTTATAAACAAAATCAGACCGGGACTCTTCCCAAACAATAGCAGTTCACTAACTTCACAAGCACTTCAACATCTCTTACTGCAATTAAGGAGGACCCCTTATCACCACTACCACCCACAAACCACACAAACCCTAGACCACAAGCCCATCCTCTTCAAACATATGGAGCTATTAGTCTAGGGGAAAGCTCCAAGGGGTAATCCAGATGTGAAAAGACAGAGAAATTAAAAAAAAAATGGAGAGAAAGAAATAACTGATCCTGGAATAGAAAAGAAAGTTTACCTATATCTAGTCAACAAACTTCTACAGAAATGATATTCGGAGCTGGCCATCAAATAAAAGCATTTTAAAACAGGACACTACATTCATCTAATCATTCACTTTAAGACAATAGTCCAGATACACTGGTTAAGGAAAAGCCAGCACCACTGTAGGCAATGTCCTCAAATGCAAGGCACAAAAGCCCCATTGAATCACAAACAAACAGCGCATCTGATCTAAGTTCCCAAATATATAATTAAATCCACATTTAATTGCAAAGACAACCAGCAGAAACTAAATTAATTAAATATTTTTAAACAAAATGTCGTCAAGGTACACAAATGATAGCTTCACATTACATTATAAGCAAAGCTGCATTTTAGGGATAAACACCAAGGTGGAAAAGGCATGATGCAATAAATTATTTTCAAACTTTTGCTTTAAAAGAATTAGCAGTGAATGTCTAAGAGAAAAGGTTAAATGAAATACCTCAGAGCAAAAAGATCATCCCCTTCTCCTCTTCGTCTATCAGACCCCTGGCTAAAGCATATGGAAAATGTTTTCAAAATGCCCAGATTTGGCACATTGTCATTGCAAGGAGAGGAGGGCAGTGATGCTGTTAGAGAAAATGGGAAATAAATTCAGGATTGGGTGCTGCCTCCTTCAATGCGGATTTATCTAAGTTTAATTTAATATTCCGCAATCACTGAATGATCGTGTATAATTCACCAAGATTTTAAAGGGCTCTATTTAAATACCTTGGGCAAAAAGGGAGTGAAATTTAAACCATTGCTTATTTTTTGTGTATATTTTTTTATTTAGTGAACCTCAAGTGAGCACTTCTTACAATTAAGGGGAAAACGATGAAGCTTTATTTTTTTTAAAGAGAGACTGTTAAACGAAAACATTAGCTTTATTAAAATCATTCTGAACGTAAATCAAAAAGCACAAAATGGTTGTTTGTAAAACACTAAACCTTTAATCGATTTTATTGGCATTCCGATCGATTAGATAAACGGAAATCTATAGCAAACATCAAAGCATTTAGAACATTTTCTCTATCTCATTTATAAACAAAACTTTTCTTCTCAGTAGAAAAAATGATTATCAAACGACTAACAGGAAATTCTTCAGATATCAAATTACGATAATAGAATTATTTCCACATGGAAGGGGGTAATGACAATGATGATAGTAATTACAATAATGAATAATTCAACAACCCTTTGACATGTGTGGAAGAACCTCGGGCAGAAACGGCGTTTGAAGGAGGACTACTTTAAAATACATACTTTCCTTATTTTTAAAGGACAATTTCAGAGACAACTCAAGTGGTCTTGCTTAATGGTGCCTGCCAGAGTAGTGTTTTTTCCCCCGCAGATGCAGACCAGTCGGGTTTCTTTGCCGGCATTCTCCGTCTAAATTGAGTTACTTCTGATTAGCAAAAATTAATATGCAAATAAGAGTGAACCCTACTGGGTTTACAAAGTTGAGGCTGGAGTTGTCGTCTACGCATTTTAAAATGTGAATCTCAGATTATTTAGGAAGACAAAGACTAAAGTCCCTAAACCTAGCATGAAGAAAAAAAACCGATTTATTTGGAAATGTCAAATCTGCTGTCCCTAAGAGCTTAGGACATTCTAGCTGCGGGCAGGGCAAGTGTTGCTGTAACGGGGTTTGTGTTTGTTTGTTAAAGATCAATGAAAGTGGCCGTAAAGTAGTTAGTGAGGTTTATGTTTGGGACTTGCGACTATGGAGACCCTCGGTAAGCTGGTCGTTCCGGAAAGTCCCCCGAGTCGCTGGGAGCGGGGCGCCGGTCTAGGACACCTGGCTTGAGTTCTTCTGGTCCTTCCCTGGAGCTCTGACCCACTCACTGTCACTTTCATCTTTTGACCATGGCATTCAGTGTACGGACCGTGGCATCTGCCTGGAGTCCTTCCAGTTGACCTAGGCTGCCTTTTCATCCTCGCCCTCAGCTGCTTGCACCATCGTTCCTACTCACAGCAAGTGGCTTTCTCCCTAAATATGCACGCTCGGAGCCTAAACTAAACTTCTGTTTCCATTCTACTGGAATGACACTCCTGCTAGCTAATCTCTGAGTCCCTTCGGTGAATCTGGACAAGCCTCCACTTTTCCTCCCCTCCCCCACCTCTCTCCTGCCATTTATTTGGCAACCGGGGTCTTCTTACCCTCTCACTTCAAACCTCTCCTCCAGACATTCCAGAGAGTTCCCATCACACCAGAATGTGCTCTCCTCCTCTTCCTCCTCCTCCCCTTGAGTTGGAGAGTGAGACGGGGGATTTCAAGTTGAACTCCCAGGGGTTTCACTCTATTCTTTTAGCAGCTTTACTTTCCCTTTTCTTCTTTTCGTAACCTTCACCTAACTCCTAATTTATAACAGAAGCGGGCTCTTTCCTCTGCAGCCCGCAGTTTACAGTTTCCGTCTGGGGATTGTGCACCGAGTGATCCTGGCTTCCCTGTCTCTGCCCCTGACTCCGAAGCGAGCGGCGACTGTGCCCTTGCACCCGATGGCCAACTAACTGCAATTTTTGTTCTTGGGATGAGTTCCTGTCTGAGATTTAAAGTTCTCTGAAAAGCGTCTCTTTATTTGTCAACTGACCGCACTGAGGGAATGAAGGCTTGGATGCAGGGGGACAGGCAACAGAACCTTTTAAAACATCTTTTCCCCTACCCTGAATCCCTCCACTCCCACCCCCACCCCCACCTCCCGGTGACGTTCTGTGTGAATAACGAATTCTGGATTATTTTCCTTCTTGGCACGTGCAGTGTGAGTCTGAGTTATTCCCTAGCGGTCTTCCACTCTCCCTTGTGCCTTCTGGCTTGCGAAGGTCACTGTTTCACCAGGCCACCCTTTCTATTCTTTCCCTCACTGTGAACCCCGCGAGCGAGAGGGAGAGCAGGCTAAAGACCTCTTCCCTTTTCTTCTAGCTGATGCAGCTGCCTCAGAAAATCGCTGTGGCCGCTGCCTCTTCCCGCTTTAATCCCAGACCTCCAGTCATTGGGCAGCTCCTTGGAGGCGAGAAGTCAACACCATGGCAACCCGACAAGCCTATCAAATCACCGGCTGACATGACAGCAGCAACAACAGCAGGCAAGAATGTGCAGAAGAGCAGAGTGGCCACTGTATTCACGTACATGGGCTCGCAGTTGACAGACACTGTGGCCTCCAAGTCACACTACATTTGTGCACCTCTGTTTATTGCCCAATCATACGACTTAATAGTTCTGTAAGAGGGAAAGGAGAAATAGAGATGCATGTAGCTCAAAGGAGTCCCAGTTCTGTAAATTATAAACCAAAGCTGTCTGCTTTCGGCTCCAGTAGTCCACAAACGAAATCCCAGTAGCTTCAGAGATGTTTATGATTTGCCCCAAAGCCTAAGGTTTCTTTCCCAGGTCTGTCATTTGCTTAAGCAACACTGATGAAGTATTTTGTTCTGGAGATCCAAAAGGATAACAATGTTATGTTAAGGAATTACTATTACCTGCCAGTGTTACGTGAGATGTGACTTACACTAAGACTTGGGAACGCCCTAAACTTCACTTTAAACTGTCTTTTTATCGTCATATATAGTGTGTTGGTCTGTAGCATGAGTTCTAGATCTCGTTTTCATAAAGGGAAAAAGCAGAGGAGACCAAAAAAAAGAAAGAAAGAAAAAGCTTTCTCCCAACCCTACCTGTTCTTTGTATCCCCCCCCCCCCTTTCTTAAGAACCTGTTAATTAACCAAACGGAAGGCAAACATTTTCTAGTATTGAAGAACATTGTCTACTATGGGGCAGGTGGGAACTAAATTGTTCACTGACAATCTGTAAACTAAGACAGGCTTTTTTTTTCTTTTTTCAATTTTTTTATAGAAATAAACAACATGTTCTTTGTTTTTAATTTAAACTTTTTCCCCAGAAGTCTTTGGCAACGACTTGTATAAGAATCTATAAGCATGTAATTAAAATGGTATAAAAACCAAAAACGAGGAGGGGGGATGTGATAGGAGGTTTCTATGGAGGGGAAATGGGAAAAGGGGATGATGTCATTTGAAATTTAATAAAGTAAAATATCCAATAAAAATAAAATAGAAAGAATCTATAAGGTTGTCATTGGGTTTCTGTCCCCCAAGGATCTCTAATTTTGTCACTGTTTTAAAAGTTTTCCTGTTGAAGTTGGATAGAATAGAGAATACATTTAATGATGAATCTCATGTGTCTTATTGAGGAAATTTTTGTATTAATTCTAAAAGTTTACATAAATTCACTTAAGTGGGATGTAAGCAGGATGAACGTAAACACTACAGTAAACAAGCAGCTTTAAAGTATCTTATCTAACGTTTTAGTAAAGCCTTTTGGTGTGTGAGAATTTAAATTTTAGTTGGCATACATAAAATACTGAAGAACTGGAAAGGCTCCAGAAGACACCCGTTGCCAGATGAAGAAAAGCGCACAGAGGACCAAGTTTTGAGCCTTAGAAAATTCAATGAGATCTTGAGTCGGATTTTCTTACTTGTTCTATATTTTGTTCTTAATGGATACCAGTATCAAAGTATCACAGTTAAACGATATAGTTTATTAAAGATGAAATTAAAGGCATAAAAGCTCCTGGAAAACAACTCATGGTATGCGAAGAGACAATTTCCAGGGATGACATGGTCTTCTCCGAGTTGGAGCACTGAGGGTGTTCAGATGACATTGTCTTGCTTTGTACCACTGTGCAATGTTGATCAATGAATATCTTCCAAAATCACAGAACTGAAATTTGGTTACAACTTGAATGCACACTTTCCTGCCAAATTATTGTTGCCTTCAAATCTACATGGCTAAATCACCTTATACTTGAGTGCTTACAGTATAAAATAATGAAAAAACAGCATACCATATTTTAAAAGAAATATATTTGTTTATTTTGCTTTCTTGTAAAACAAAACCTGTAAATAAAAGTGGTTTTAAAAATAAGTGGAATGTTCAAAATATTTCAATGTATTTTGGAATCTGTACACATAAGAGTAAATGGACACGAATATATACTAAATGTTAAGATTTCATTGTTTTGTTTAATGCTATATGGAAGTGATTAGAAAACTATGAATACCTTAGGGTCTATATTTGCATATTGGCACACAGTATTCAAGGGAAGGGCTTGTATTACATTGTCACTAAAATGTTCATTTTTGTGTACATCATTTGTGCGCTAGAAAATTTAAAGAGATAAAATTAATCACTTAATACTCTTAAACTGAAATGCCCAGGAATTTAATAGTCCCTTTGAATTTTTGATGTATTGACATTAAATGCTTTTTTTGTTACAAACTTTTTATTTATGAATGATTCAAATTTAAAGAACCTTGCATACATAAAGCAGTTATTTGTAGTAAGACAATTTTACTATCTCCTTTAAAACAACACTCTTAAAAAATCATACAAAATATGGATGTTTAGGAGTTCATCATATTTATATATATACATATACATATACATACACACACACTCACACACACACACACACACACACACACACACACACACATATATATATATATATATGTATATATATATATATATATATATATAATCTGAATGCTATATAGTTACCTCTCAATGCAGATCTTTACACTCAGCAGAGTCTTCTGTCCCCTTAGTGTTTGCAGTACATACACTAAACTAATGAATAACCAAGGAATTAAATACAGTCTAAATGCTACACTAAAAAATAATGCAAGAACACATCAGTCATTTTCATCTGAATGGATACTATCTCCATAGGGTCCATTCTTGACCTTACCTAAGTAAGTACTTTAACTTAACGTATGAGACACACCTAGAGGAGTAATACATTGCGCTTAATAGGAAGACAGTTAATAACCTTTATTCATCCTCATGCACTATCAATCATAGCTGTCACCAGTCTGCTGAATCAAAGCAAAAGTGTTCTTCACAGATGACTGATTAGAAACGCAAAATCACAAGATCCATCTTCACGGTCACTTTTATTATAGTCATTTTTAAACTGACAGCAACCTGCTCAGTTTCAGCACACTGGGCATCACAAGTAGTGTCACTCAGCGCAGCTAAGCATGAGAAGAGGTTGGTTGGATTATACTTAAAAATAATTAGGCCCTTGACCCTTAGTGGCCTAGAAAAAGGGTAGTCTTCTTCTAGCCTCTTTCCCCCTTCCTCCCATAGCTGCTTTAAGTAGATTGAGTCATAGTTTATGATTATAAGACCGTCAGTGTTTTCTTGTAAATTAGAAATTAGGGATTAGGAAGCAAACAGATCTAGTTGAGATGTGCAGAGAAGTTTTTGTCTAGAGCTTCTGAACTTCATGGAAGCACCACTTTTGTCCTCAGAGTTTATACATGCTTCTTTGTATAACTAAATATGTGTGACTGTATATATATCCATATATGTGTGTGTGTATGGATATCTGTATGCATGTATATGTGTGTGTATATGTGTTATGGCCTGCATGTAATTAGTGCATTCTGCAATCCAGGTTGTCAGACAATGAAAATGATAGTCTAAACTGCTTCTTCCTGTGGAAGGCACTTAATGTCATCACTTTGAGCATCATAGGAAGGACATTAGCAAATCTCTTACTATTCAAATCCAATGTCTGCTAAGTGACCAAGATACAAAGTACTCTGTAGCTGTGTAACTAACTTCTTGACATATAATCTGGCATCATTTTATTCCTTCCTTAAATAAAATGACACATCTGAAAAAACAAATAGATACACAGAAAAAAATTAACTTCGAAGTTTCCTGATTGTGTCTGACTCAAATGATAAGCAGCTTTGTTTTTGCTTAGACTCTTCATTATGATACAATATCACAGTTTCAGGCTTATTTCATAAGACTCTGGGAACATTTTATAATATAATGAGATATCATAATGTATATGTTTATACAGAATTTTTATAGGAAATATTAAAGATGTAGTTTTCCTGCACATGTTGTAAATAGGTTACTTTATAATTCATAAAACTTAAATGATTTAAATTTTAGCTTAATAATTTTGATCAAAAGACTTATAAAGTATCTGTATCTTGGATATTCTTTCATCAAATATTTATTTTCTTTTGTTGGTTATAAACACTTCTATACAGATTGAAAGAAAGAACAAGAGAGAGAAGGAGACCCAGTGATGTATGAAAATTACAAATTTTATACAACTTCATATTCATTGCAAAGAAGTTAATTTCTGACTTTTTATATGTTTGTGAAAGGATACTGATATTTTGTTTCGTTTCTCTACACACATACACACACATACACACAGAGAGAGACAATACAAACAGTTTTATTGTTTATTCTACATTGAGAATATATGAATATGTGATATGTGTCTTTTTATGTATGGTTATAGATGGATAAAGTTATTTTATGTACAAGTGGGCTAATATTGGCTATTATTTCATATTGCCTTCAACTTACACTTATTTTCATTATGTAGAAGTAGAATATTGGAAATAAATTTCAACTAGTGTTCTTGTTTATGTATTTTGAAATAAATATATGTATCTTTGAATTTGAATAGGTGTATTTTTAGTTCATATCTTAAAATATTCTTAGTATATAAAACAATGACAACACATGTATGAGTAAATATGTAAGATTAATTGAAATATTTACATAGTTTAAGAGCTATGTAATGACATAGAAGCCATGGAATAATCACAATAGTGTGTTCATTTGCTCATTTTCAGCTAAGCAATAAAAGCAGAAAGTCACCTAACAAAATTCTGTGTGTGCTTGTGAGTGTGCTTGTGTGTGAGTATGCTTGTATGCATGTGTGCATCTGTGTGTTTATGTGAATACACAAAGTTCCTATTTCTAAAAAAGATAAAATCTCATACATCATTTGAAGTTAATGAAGTTAATTTTGGCGTACAGCTTTTTTTCTGACTAATTACATTTTGCCAAAGAGAGACACTGGAAAGTTTTTAGATTCGTGGTGAAATTCTTAATGTAGTCAAGTGATCATCTTTTGGAGTCACCTGTATTTCTATAGTCTTTGTAGACTGCTATTATCACACCTTAACATACATCATAAACATTAATACTCACAAGGTTTGTAACCACGTGAAGATTATAATCCTATCTGTCTATAAATGGATCTTAATAAATTGAGAAACAAAAGTATCTTTCTCATATATTAAACACAATGAAGCAATGAAAAACTCTGTCATTTAAATATAAATGTAAAGTCATTTAAATGCAAAGTATAATTTAAATGTAAACTGTAATTTTTAAAAAGAATTTTATGATTTGACATAATTTGAAGTCACCACTCTCTTATACTTAAGATATTGTTGCTATTATAAGGATTCTTTGGGGAAAATATTTATTTTCATTTACCTGAAGTGTTTGGATTCTTTGTTCCTGTTTCTGAATTTCATGTAAATTCATTGTCATGGTTTGTGCTAACATTTTCTTCTTCAGAGTTTTTCATGTTTAAGTGCACATATAAATAAGTGATTTTATTTAAGAAGAATATAACAAATGGACTAGCAGAAAGTCTTTTCAGCTTGTGGAACTTACTGCTTCATATCAGTACATATTAATCAGAGAATATTTTAAACTGTAAAAGCTTAAGTTTTTAGCACTCAGTGTGTGTGAGGTGGAATTTGTATTTTTCATTGAATACAATGTGTGCATGTATTGATACATACGCAAAATACTGTTGGCTTTTTCCAAAGTGCTGCTCCACACAAATATTCTGATGGCCATGCCTACACTGACACTGCCTGAATATGCAGCTAAAGCATTTCTCGCTCTCCTTGAGTATGATTTTCCCTCGGTACCTGAATTGTTCTTTGTTGAATCTTTGTGATAAAAAAGGCTGTTATGTGAGTGTCAGCCCACAGTAAATGTGTGAGAAGATGGACAATCAGGATAGACTGGCCATCTTTGATAATGTCTTTTCTACCTAGGATTCAGAGTTCCAGCTACCAACTAGTGATATTTGGAGCAAAAAAGAAAAGAAAGCAAAGGTCACATAAAAATCATCTTTAACCTTTTATAGTCAGAAATACAAAAATCTTGAAATTCTTACAATTATTTGTCATGTCATTTAATCTTAATTGGTTTCCTAAATTAATTTTAACATGTCATTATTTCACATACACTCTTATTTAAAGTGTTCAATTTTATTTATGCAGCCCTTAAAGGTCTTCAAAGCCAAGATTCGTATGCTTTCTGATATTCCTGTCCTCAAAGCTTTCTGTTAATTCAGCCAGCAGAGTTCTGAGGTACATTATATTAAAAATGTACTATTTTAATCATTATGTTTCTTTCTCTTTTTTTGTCTCTTTCAGTTTGCAAAGAAATTTGCCAGCAGATTTAATGTACACATGCCTGCATTTTTTGATGTTTAGTGCTGTTTTCAAGTAAAAAAAAAAAGTATAAGCTAGTACTATAGAGATAAAGATCCAAATTTCATATCTTAGCCTTGAGATGCAAACCTTCATTTAAGTATTGCACAGTCCCTAAACAATTCTAATGTATTTGCAGTTCATTTTGCAATATTTGCACAAACACTCAGAGCAGTATAATATTGCCTAGTTATTTCACTATATTAAATTTCACACTTAGATTTTAGTTTGAATTTTCCTGCTTTCAACATTTGGATATCATCTTATTAGCTGTCATAAACTAGTAGTTTAAGGTGGGGGCTACTGTGAAATGTACACTCTGCTTTTTGATTTTACAGCATTGCTAGCAGAGAGGAAGAGGGGCTGGGGTTACTTTACCCTGAAAATTTTCCTGTTATGATTATAAGAAAAGATTGGATGCTGTGGCAATATTTTTCATATGTGATCTCTCTTTAGAATTATTTTCAAAGAAAATTGTTCTTAGCCCTTATTTTCATCTCCAAAAAGCATTACATTTTGCTTCATTGTGAAATATTTTTTTCATAGCATATCTTAGTTTAATTCACTTTTAGCAAAAGAAATACCCAGGCTCAATCTGGAGACCTCCTTCCAACCTAATTTGACTGGACCTTTTCTTAGTAAAGGTTTTCTGGTTTTCATTTTCACTTCATATTCTCAAATAAAAGATCCTTTGTTGTCTACCATTTGATTGGACTTAATGAAAAACACTCCATTTTAACTTAACAGTATTTCCTTTTGAATTTATTATATTTAAGAACACTGTCAAGAATCAAACATTTAATCTCAGGTTTTTATATTTCAAAATATATTACTATCACATGGCTTCGTGAGGTGATGTAAAAGTACACTGAAAAGATTTCAAACAGAAAAGCAAAAGCGAAAAAAAGCTTGCCTTGGTTTTAATATGAAACCAAACACTACAGCTAATGTGCAGATTGGGTTCGGCAGCTGACTGTAAGGAGTAACATGTGACAGGGGGCCAACGGCAGAATCGTGCAGTATTGACTAAATGAGCTTCACTGATTTGTATTGAGGCTAATATCTTCTTTAAACAATTCCGTGTAAATTGTGCGTATAAAGTCATTGGAAGCTATTTCTCAGGACAGCCTTGCCGGCTAGCTACCTGCTGGAGTGAGGAAGATAATCAATAGGAAGAAATAGACCTGAGCATGAGCCTGGAAAGCTGCGGAGCAGTTAATGCTGATAAAAGTAGATGATGTCAATATTTGGGAATAGCACTCTGGGATAATAGACAAAAGAGAAGTGCGTGTGTTGTAGGGCATCCAAACAGGGATGAGATTGAAGTGTAAGAAGCAGATGCTGCTGCAGGCTGCAAAAGGCATCCTTTTTACAGGCATTGTCAAATCTCCACAGAAATCCAAACGCTGAACAGGATGCTCCAGGGAAAAGGCACCTAACTTTATCGGCAGTTTAAAGAGCGCTTTCTGTCTTGGTGGTCAGTTAATTTCTGCTCTTCTTTGTCCTTCATTAAGGATGCCCAAAGTAGCTTCCAGATATGTAAAATAGCATAGCATACATCAAAAAAGGAAAACATGCTATTAGTCTGAGGTTGACACTAAACATGTAAACAAACCTGTATGCTTCTGCACACATTTGTAGTTACAGCAGGCACTGTATTTTTAAAAAGATAGTAAACTAATAAGAAGTGAGTTAATGGTATATTTTTACTGATTTAATACTAAAATTCAATTTTGCCCTTGCTGTCAGGTGATGACATTTTGTTCTTCAGAGCTGATCTTTCTGTTGCTGTTCTGTGACATCGCCTGCCCACATGAACAGATATGGGTAAGGAGCCTGAATGACTCTAGTCATTCAACTGTATATGATCTTCTCAAATTTCAAGCATGTTAGCATGTTTGGATATAAGAAGTAAGACTGTGCTTGCTTTAAATGCTATTATATCTATTGAATGTTAGTTTAAACAATTCAGATGGACCACAGAAATGTTCCTAAAATGTATGAGGGAGCCGATTTCAAAACATGTATTTCAGACTGTCTTCTTTATGTAGCTGTTTAACACCATAAGTTTGCTTCTTAATAAAACCATTCACAAAATATAAATTACTCAACAGAAAGTAGGAATAAATGCATGTGCACAAGTATATTAAAGATAACCATTTCTCCCAAATCAAATAATTCTATATCTGCTGCATGCTTTTATTGTCCTAGATGTTTCAAGTGTCTGGAAATATATATATGTGTATGTGTGTGTGTGTGTATACACACACATATATATATTCTCATGTTGCCAAATGTGATTAGAAAGGCAAGTGTATTTGCCTGGTACCTGTTTTTTTTAAAACATAGTTTATATTTTTACCTATGTATGTATGGTATCAAGTGTTCATTTTGCACTTTTATTTTTGGAGGAGCTTGTTATTTAGAAAACACTATTTTCTGCTTTAGCAAACCACATATTAGGATTATTATCCCAATATACTACATAATAATTACAATAATTTAAGACTGTAAATATATCATCATTGCAAGTTTTCCATCAATAAAAATATTCATTTAAAATTTCTAATATCTTTTCATCTTAAATACAGAGAAGTAAAATCTTATTTATTGTTGAATTCTAAAGAAGGCTTCATTTTAAATAAAGTATGAATTTTGATTTAGAAACACAGAGCAACATCTTTTAAAATCTATACTTCAGCTAATTTGTTAATCTTGTGCCACTTTCAGCATTTGTCACACATATAGACCAGGAAATTGACTCCGTCTCATTCTAGCTCTGTATTGAATTAAAAACCTCTACTGCAAAGAGGAGCATGATGTGGGGAAAGAATAAATTTAGCTCTTTCTTTAGTAATGCACATATATTTCCATACATTTCACATCCTAAGGGAGCCTGTGAATGCATTCAATAAATACACAGCTATAAAGTATAATTCCAGAAAAAGGAAAGGTTTACATTTTTTTCTGTTTTTAATGTGTCATTTTAAGTCTGAACACTTAAGATTAAATATTTTTAATAATTTATTTTGGTTTTCTTTTAGCAGACACCTTTAGTGTTGGAGATAAATCTTAAATAATGAATTTCAATTGTTCCTTCCATTTGGATGATGTTAGCAAGTTTAGGTAGAATCAAATTATGCATCAGCAATGACAAATTGAGAAAAATGTTTTTTTTTTCATTTGAATCTAGATGTACACTCAGACTGGCTAGCTTAATAGACATTATGTGCAAACTGCATATGTACATACAGGTGAAGGAACACCTATTCATATATTCATGTGTGTAGGCCAATAGGCAAGGTGGTTTCCAACAAAGCACCATTATAAAGAGTCCTTGTGTGTGATGAATGTGTTTCTATTAACTTTTGGTTAAAAATGAAGTATTTATCGCATGCAATGAAGATTTTTAGTTTACTAGGAAGATGGATTTCTTTGTATGTGTAGATCACAATACTTTCCAGGATCTGGATCTCTGACTACATGGAGGAGACAGGACAATGTGCTGAATTTATGATGGCCTCATGAAAACAGAGCTAACAAAGATTATGGCACAGTTGTTTAGGAAACTGGTGAACTTCCTGATTTATACTGACATATATCTAAATGAATCCTCTGTTTGCAAATTGCACTCAAGAGTCAACTTTTATTAAATGTTTGATAGGTACTGAAATGTATGTATCTATTTTAAAGCACACCAGCTATGCTGCTCTTATTTTTGCAACATTTTTTGGTTAAAAATCATTTTATCAATGTAGTTAAATTTTGATAAATACCTTAAAATAACATCCAGTGAAATAATTGCACCACATTAAGAAATATGCTTTAGTTTCATCCATTTACCTAAGAATTTCTCAAATTTGTTGTTTTTAATAGCTGAGTAATACTCCATTGTATAAATGTACCACATTTTTGTATCCATTCTTCTGTTGAAGGACATCTGGATTTTTTCCAGCTTCTGACTGTAATAAATAAGGCTGCTATGAACATAGTAGAGCATGTGTCCTTGTGATATGTTAGAGCATCTTCTGTGTATATGCCCAGGAATGATATAGCTGGGTCCTAAGGTAATGCTATGTCCAATTTTCTGAGGAATCACCAGACTGATTTCCAAAGTGGTTGCACCATCTTGCAGTCCCACCAACAATGGAGAAGTGTTCCTCTTTCTCCACATCCTCACCAGCATCTACTATCACCTGAGTTTTTGATCTTAGCCATTCTGACTGGTATGAGGTGGAATCTCAGGATTGTTTTGATTTGCATTTCCCTGATGACTAAGGATGCTAAACATTTCTTTAGGTGCTTCTTGGCCATTTGAGTTTCCTCAGTAGAGAATTCTTTGTTAAGCTCTATACCCCATTTTTTAATAGGGTTATATGGTTATCTGGAGTCTAATTTCTTGAGTTCTTTGTATATATTGGATATTAGCCCTCTATCAGATATCGGATTGGTAAAAATCTTTTCACAATCAGTTGGTTGCCATTTTGTCCTATTGACAGTGTCCTTTGCCTTAAAGAAACTTTGCAATTTTATGAAGTCCCATTTGTCAATTCTTGATCTTAGAACATAAACTATGGGTTCAGGAACTTTTCCCCTGTGCACAAGTATTTGAGGTTATTCCCCATCTTCTCTTCTACTAGTTTCAGTGTATCTGGTTTTATGTGGAAGTCCTTTATCCACTTAGACTTGAGCTTTGCACAAAGAGATAAGAATGGATCAATTTTCATTCTTCTACATGTTGTCCTCCAGTTTAACCAGCACCATTTGTTGAAAATGCTGTCCTTTTTTCACTGGACAGTTTTAGTTTCTTTGTCAAAGATCAAGTGATCACAGGTGTGTGGGTTCATTTCTGGGTCTTCTATTCTATTCCATTGATCATCCTGCCTATCTCTGTACCAATACCATGCAGATTTTTATCACTATTGCTCTGTAGTACAGCTTGAAGTCAGGGATGTTGATTCCTCCAGAAGTTCTTTTTATTGTTGAGAATAGTTTTCACTATCCTGGATTTTTTGTTATTCCAAATGAATTTGAGCATTTCTTTTTCTAACTCTGTGAAGAATTGGGTTGGGATTTTAATGGGGATTGCATTGAATCTGTAGATTGCTTTTGGCAAGATGGCCATTTTTACTATGTTAATCCTGAGTGAGGTAACCCAATCACAAAAGAACACACATGGTATTCAATCACCTATTATTGGATATTATCCCAGAGCTTGAAATACCCAAGATTCAACTCACAAACCACATGAAGCTCATGAAGAAGTAAGAACAAGTGGGGGTGCTTTGGTCCTCTTAGAAGGAGTAACAAAATACTCAAGGGAGAAAATATGGAGACAAAGTGAGGGACATAAACTGAAAGAGGGGCCGTCTAGAGACCATCCCACCTGGGTATCCATCCCATGTGCAGTCACCAAAGGTAGATGCTGATGTGGATGTCAGGAATTGCATGCTGACAGGAGCCTGATATTGCTGTGTCCTTAGAGGTCTGCCAGAGTTTGACATATTCAGAGGCAGATGCTAATCATAGAACTGATCAAGGGTTTCCCAATGGAGGAGTTAGAAAGAAGACTGAAGGAGCTGAAAGGGTTTTTGACCCCATGAAGAGAGCAACACCAACCAACCAGAGCTCCCAGAGTCTAAACCACCAGCCTGGGAGCCCTTAGGGAGGGACCCATGGCTTCAGCTGTATATGTAGGGTAGGATGGCCCTGTCAGGCATAGGTGGGAGAGGAGACCCTTGGTCCCATGAAGGTTGGACACTGTGTGTGGAGGAATTCGAGGGTGGGGAGTTGGGAGTGGGAGTGTAGGTAGGGATACATCCACAGAGAAGCAAGAGGAAAGGTGATGGGATGGGGGTTCCTGGGTGGGGTGGGGGACAAGAAATGAGTTAAGAGGATAACATCTGAACTGTAAATAAAAATATCCAATAAAAAAATACAAAGAAAAGAGAGAATTTGCTTTATAATGTTTCAAAGTTAAACTTCCAGCTGTGGGGAGGTTTGAAAAGTCACAATAAACCTACAGAGTAAAGAGTTCAAGATCTTTTAAAACATTTACATTCTTATTCTATGATAAAGAAATAATCTTTAAAAGACTACCTGCATTGCCCACATTAAAGTCCCTGCACCTGGCTTTCTTGATCTTCATTTGCATAAAACAAATAGCTGTTCTTTTTTATTTTATAAGGCAGGGGAAGATACTCCTTGACTAAGAACTTAGATTATGAGCAGTCACAGTTGCAAAGTCTTACCTATGGAGGCCTTGTTTGCCTACCATAAGAAAGGAAAGCATGCAGGACCCAACACTGCAGCACTTGCTATTTCCAGCTCATGACTTAGCATTCTTTGCTGCTCTCCTGTTAGTGATCATAATTGTCTACGGTATTATCATTTGAACTCAGGGGACCCACACATTGTTTTTTTAAAACTCCATATACCAATTTACATGCTTCCACCTAATCTTAGAAATAAATGTGTGGGTAAAGATGAGGGTGTTATGTAACTAGATTTAAAATCTGGGAAATTGCCAGAGTCAGAGATCCTTTAAGATACTCATTCCTTGGGTTAATTATCCTTGCATTTTATAGCTTAAGAGTTCATTCAGGTGCTCAGTACTGGCATTGTGTAAATGCATGTTTCTGAATTCCTAAATGAATTACTGTGTACCCCAAGTACTTCAGGAATAAAATTCTCTAACAGACAGCAGCTGACAAATTGGGACAATGTGGATAAAAGTGTCAGATTCTCTCATATATTACATCTGGACTGCAGTTTTCCCTTCTCCCGTCCCTCCAGTCTCTCTTCCCCCTTCCTCTCTTTTCCAGATCCCCTACTCCATCTTACCTTAGAAAGAGCAGTTCTGCTAGGAATATCAACCAAACATGGCATAACAAGTTTTTTAGACAAGGCACATACTATCACATCAAGATTGGATAAGGCAATCCAGAAGGAGGAAAAGTGTCCCACAAGTAGGCCAAAGACTCAGATTAGTCCTTGCTCCCACTGTTAGGATTCCTATAAGAACACCAAGTTACTTAGCCATATCATATATGAGAAGAACCTAGGTCAGACCCCCCTACTGGCTCACTGATCTCAGCAAGTGCCCCTGAGTCGCAGTCAGAGGATTCTGTGGCCTGCGTTCTCATGTGTTCCTGACCCCTCTGGTTCCAATCCTTCTTCCTTTTTCTCAGCAGAGACTGAAGGAAAGGCCATCTAGAGACTGCCCCACCTGGGGGTCCATCCCATATACAGTCACCAAACCCAGACACTGTTGCAGATGCCAAGAAGTGCTTGCTGACAGGAGCCTGATATAGCTGTCTTCTGAGAGGCTCTGCCAGAGCCTGACAAACACAGAGGCTGATGCTCGCAGCCAAACATTGGACTAAGCACAGAGACACCAATGGAGGAGTCAGAATAAAAGACTGAAGGAGATAAAGGGGTTTGCAACCCCATAAGAAGAACAACACAGTATCAACCAACCAGACCCCTCCAGAGCCCCCAGGGACTAAACCACCAACAAAAGAGTACATATGGAGAGACCCATGGCTTCTGCTGGATATATAGCAAAGGATGGCCTTATAGGACATCAATGGGAGGAGAGGCCGTTGGTCCTGTCAAAGCTCCATACCACAGTGTAGGGGAATGCCAGGGCAGGGAGGAAGAAGTGGGTAGGTGGATGGGGGAAGTATAGAAGCAGGGGAGGGGGGATGGGATAGGGGGTTTTCGGAGGGGAAACTGAGAAAGGGAATAACATTTGAAATGTAAATAAAGAAAATACTCAATTCAAAAAAAAAAAAGAAAAGAAAGACTCCGTGAGCTTAGCCTAATGTTTGGCTGTATGCCTCTGCATCTGCTCCCATGTGCGTCTGCTTCATCAGCTGCATGAATTCTGTCTGGTTTCTTTGAGGACTATTTTACTAGGGTGTGGTTAAATTGGAGGTCGAAGGTTTTGCCGCTGGGTTTAACTCTGCTAAGTTTTGAACATTTAGTTTTAGTGGCCTTTTCTTTTTTTTAAGAGCTTCAGTGAAAACAAATGAGAAGTATACAAAACATACATTTTTTGCTATTTGCCTAAACTCTTCAACCCTCCCTCCTCCTTCTCTCCCCCCTCCTTCCCTCCCCCCCATTCCCCCCTCTCACCCTTATTCGCTCTCCTTTTCTCTCCTCTCTTCTTCTGCCTCCCTCACTCTGTGCCTCCTTCCCTCCCTCCCTCCTTCAGTCCCTCCCTCCTTCTCTCTCTCTCTCTCTCTCTCTCTCTCTCTCTCTCTCTCTCTCACACACACACACACACACACACACACACACACACACACACACAGCATCATTGTAAAATCTACTTAAGGTGTGATTTCCTCCTCAATGGGCATTTGCCTTTGCCGGGGAGGCAGTTCTTGAGGTCTCTTCTGTCCTTTTGTATAGCTGCATATCCTCGCGAAAAAGTAGCTCTTTCTCCTTCCCTATAGCCTCTCAACAACGATCACCATCCTGCCTCTCTCAATGAACTAAGGTACCATATATATCATGTAGAGTCATGTAGTAGTGTCTGTTTATCTTTGCCCGAAGACTCTTAATTATCATAATGTCCCTCAGGGTAGCCGGGGTATCTTCCTGAATTTAACCTTGAAGGATAAGGAGGAGGAATCTCTTTGGAATGTTGCCCATGAATAAACCAGTTCAATAATTCGCGACTTGGAAGTGGAAGTCAAAAATAGCAAGAAGGCTTAGTTCTTACGGGAAATAAAGGGAAAGAAGCTTCCAGATATTGTTAAAATGGACAACTGCTTTCCTAACAGTCACTTAACAAAACATCCTTCTTTTCAAATCCATGGGGGTGAAAGCATAGCCTTTCGAAGAAAGGCAAAGCAGCCCTTCACTGTCCTCCTGTAGAAATAAGGAGAAAGTAGGTCTTGCTGAAGCTTGCTGGCTTTGGCTATTGGTCTTAGTAAAGAATAGATGTGTCTAGAGTTAGATAGTCCAAGGTAGGGATCAGACCAATTAAAAGTGGGAGGCATACTCCCCTTATTATATATCATTATATATCCAGACTATGATAACATAGTCTCTAGACTATAGACTTGTATAGTAACTGTATGAATTTATAAAAGCTATGTGTATTTATAAGAGCTGCACAAATTTAATAAGAGGCAAATATTCTATGTCAAAATAGCTTCTCTGAATTTGACATTCTTGTTACATTGACAGTTAATTATGATTGCTTGAATAATTATAGATAGATTTGATGAATACTACTTTTAATCAAACTCTGATTTTGAAGGTTTCTCTAAGAATCCACACAGTGAAAATATAAAACAAAAATCTTATACAAAATAAATTTAATTTAAATACTATAATCTGTTGAGTTTGTAAACATTGCATTTATAGATTCTTGATTTTAATAAAATACTCACAAGCAGCATCTAGAATGTAATTGAGTTTTATTTTCACAATTGGCATTATTAGAATTTTTGTTATGTTGAGGTCACAATTAGGAAGAGATACCATATTTATGAAACTTACCTTTTTATGGAATGTTAAATGTGGAAAAAATATAATGTAAGAACAATATGGAGAAAGGTAATCCCATGAATCTTGTTTGGGAGGATAAGGCCAGACCTTGATGTCAGATACTCCTAGGAGTGGCATGCTGTGTTCCAGCCACGGAAGTTCAGCTTCTTTATCGTTCACTTATGCATAGATGTTTCTAATGTATTTGCTAATTGTGGGAATGAAGCAAAACCACTTTTCTTTTTCTCCCCGTAGATATTCTTGCCTGTTTGTAGTAACAGTGCTAGTGTCTTCTCTCTTTTAAGTGAAGAGACTGTTTCCATAATAGAACAGTTTCATGCCTGCAAAAGAAGACTTGTACAACAGAATTGCAGAAAGTATGAGCTTGTTTATAAATGATACAATCTATCACACAGAAGTAATAGCTTTCCTCTGTGCATGATTTCATTTTTAAATGTATTGCTTCTTTTCATTCTGCTGGGAAGTTCTGTATTTAATTTCATAAGAAAAAAGACAGAAATCTTTCCTTAATCCTCACAGGACTCAAACATATCCCATCTTCTCCTAGTTCTTTGCTTTGGGTGACTTGTGGCCTTGTATGTGACCACAGGTGCCCTTTCAATTGACAGTTACAAGCAAATGATAGATGCCTTCATGGACTTTGCACAGTCATAATAGGCCAAGATATTCAGACCGATTTGGGTAGGAAAGTTTTCATACTCAGGACATAGAATGCTGATCCTCAGGGACATTTGGATGCAAATGACAGAAAAGAAAAAGAAAAAAAAAAGGCAATGAGAATGTTTAAATCATCTACTGTATTCATTCAGGAATGGAATAAGTTCTGAAAATATAGAACTAATATTTACTGTCTAATTTTACCTTATCTGTATAATATGTCTGATGTCAATAAAGAGATTCTTCCTCCATATTATTATTGCTAAATTTAAACCAATTTTTGCAGTCTAAGTTATAAAAGTGAATGGTTTTCTTTAAATACTGTTTCTTGTTTGTAGTTCTTAGCTATTTTCTTTCGTACAGGAAAATATTGTTTAAAACCATAATGCCTGCTTCATCTAGTTTCCTTGGAATGCTTAAATTTTACTTTACATTCATTTTGAATAATTTTTATAGGATATTTTATTTATTTATATTTCAGATGCTATCCCCTTTCCCCATTTCCCCTCCCTAGAAACCTGCTATCCCATCCTCCCCGCCTTTTGCTTTTATACCATTTTAATTGCATGCTAGTATTAAGGTCAGTTCTAGATTGAGGAACAAGCAATACAGTAGATGCAAATAGTCAAGGAACAATCAAGACAATAAACACAAATATTCAAAGAACAAGCAAGGCAATAAACAAAATTCTCTGAACACTCCCATGATCACTCTAAGGGCTTATCAGGATGAACAAAATATCTGAGCTAAATTCCCTGTCCTAGACCAAAGTCATTTTCATGTCTGAAGCCTACTTCCCTCTTCTAGCCTAGATTTAGATTTCTGCCTGAAATGACTTCTTTGTTCTAGCCTAATATTTGGATTCCTGCCTGAAATTACTTCTTGGTTCTAACCTAAGATTTAGATTCATATGTGAAATTACTTCTTTGTTCTAGTCTAATGTCAGATTCCTGCCTGAAGCCCACTTCCTTTTCCTTGGCCAATGTCATATTCCTGCCAAGCAGCCCATTTCCTTGTCCTTGGCCCATGTCAAGGCACCAAAAGCTCTCCATCTCTCCTGCTTTTTTTATTTCATAGACAAGACTGAGTCTTAAGTCATTCTGACAAGAATGCCTTCCTTACCCATCATGGAATATGCATTATCAAAAGCAATGCATTTCTGTCTTAGGTTGGTAAGGATCTTTGCAGAAACTTATTCGTCCTTGGCTTGCCAGCCCATTAATTTAAAAATTTGTCTGGGGGTCCATTTTCAGGCTTTTAAGCAGAAGAAGGAGAGTAGTTGGCTTGATTACTGCTGGTATAACAGTTTTAATTGCATTAATTGCTAGCACCACTGCTTCTGTAATTGCTTTGACATAAGAAGTTAAGACAGCTACTTTTGTTAATCATTTAGCAAAAAAATATTACTAATGTGTTGAATATACAAGAGGATTTAGATAGGCATTTGCAAGAACAGATTGATGCCCTTTATTTAATTCAAATTATTGGAAGGAGGTTCAGAGTTTAAGAATAAGGAGTCATCTCAAGTGTCATGCCAAATGCCATTGGATTCATGTTAGTTCTAAAATTTGCATTGGTAGTCATTATAATTAGGAAAAAGTTTAAAGACACTTGCAGTGTATTTGACATAATTCTAACACCTCTTTGGATGTTTTAACTTTGCATAGTGAGATTATGAATTTAAAGAATGCTCCTCTTCTGAGCATTGATGCTGCAGATACTGCTGGTAAAATTATCCATGGCCTGAGGTCAGTTTTTTATTTTGGTCAAGCTTCAAGAATGGCATATATAGCTTGATCATTCTAGTCCTTTCTGTCCTGGGAATACTTTTATTCCAGCCCATCCTGTTCTAGCTTGTCTTTAACAACATCAACATGTTGGAAGCCAAAGTACATTTTCAATAATTTTAAATGAGTGAATTTTAAAATACTGTCTTTAAAACATTGCCCTTCAGAGTTTGACAAATATTATATTATTTATTTCTAAGATTTTAACATGTTTCTGGTTAGTTTCCTGTAGTTTTGAAAAATGATATTTTCTATATTAGAACACAATTTTAACTCCCACCTTTTACTGTCTATGTATATTTCTGCAGGTTTTTATTTGAGATGTTCATATATGTATACAAATGTATTTTCACCATGTCTATCAGTCACTTCTGCACTCCTAATCCTCTAAGACCCTTCCTCCTACATCTTACTCCTAACTTCATTTCGTCTACCCCCTTTTTAAAATGAATTCACTGATTACAAGTAGTGCTGCCTCTATCAACTGCCAGCAGTTCTGCCCAAACCATACCATGCTGACTCTCTGAATCTTGTTCAGATCTAGTGTAGAAAGACACAACTACCTTAGTGCGTAAGTCAGTGAGCCCATTATGTACAGAGGACTGTGTACTGTAGCAATACTTACTATCTTCTGCCCTTGCACTCTCTCTGCCTCCCCTTTCACTACACTTTAGGAGGAGTATGGTATAGATGTGTCCTTTAAGTCTGAGCACTGCACAGTCCCTAGTTCTCTGAACTTTACCAATTGTGCGTCTCTATATTAACCTCTGTCCACTGCAGACAGAAGCTTCACTAATGACAAGTGACAGCTGTACTAACGACTAATCTGTGAGTACAATGATAAGTATTCAGTTTGATATTCTCCCCCCATTAACAACATAATACTTATAGTTTTCTCGGTATTCAAATTATACCTTTTTAATGTTGTACAAAATTGGAAATATTACTATTTTATTAAAAATTTGAGACTAGGTCTCACATAGTCAAAACTGGCCTTCAGAATTTATGTATCAAAGGCTGGCCTTGAGTTTCTCATTCTCTTCTCTTACTTCTTAAATACTGAGGTTATAGACATGAGTCACCACACCCAATCTAAAATTGAGAATTAGTTAAATAAGTAAGATAATTTTAATGATTAAACAATTTAAATGATTACAGATAAGTTAGTAATTATTTGAACCCTATTGAGTCTTTTGACTTATTCCCATCAAGACAGGCTAATAATCCTCACAGAAATATGAAGGGAACCATAGACTTGAGCATACTTTGATTCTTTGCTTTTGGTATAGATGCTATAACAGGCAAAAGAACTTCAAAAGCACACACAACTTCCTTGTGATACTAGTGACTATGAGTAAATCATGTTAACATGGAGTGTTAACAAACTTAACCAATTTAAGGTTGCTTTCTGTAGGATAAACCTCTTCAGGACAGAACACTAAACCAAATAATCATTGCATTCTGGAAAATAATGACTTAAATTTACTAACACTTGGAATCTCAACTCCAACATTCTGAAATTTCAATTTTGAGAATAAGAAAGTTGAGCAGAAAAGAATGATTATTTCTTGGCCTCCTCTCAGTTGCAGGGATTGGGTAGTAAATCTTGTATGCATCATAAGTTTAGGAATTTATAGTCAGAAAGGATCAGTGTTGATGAAGAGAGGTCAGTGCAAGGGTTGTTGGTAGACAGGTTTTCATTGTGGCACTTTTGTCAGGTCCCAGTGTTTGAAGCAACACTTTTACATTTTAGCTATGATATCAATTCATGGCTTGATTCCCAGTACTCCTCATAATCAAGTTAATATCTCTCCTACCTAGTGCTCTAAATCTTCATCACAAGTGATATTTCGAGTCCAAATAGAAACTTTTTGTAAGCAGCTTTCCAAGTCTCGTTCATCTTTTTTTTTTTAACTAGACATTCTTGTATCAATAACTTTGTTCCATCTTTTACATACAATATTTTAATTACTTCTTAGAATAACAACTCTGGAGCACACACATTCTTAATGATTTATTTATTTATTTATTTATTTATTTATTTATTTATTTGAGATAGGCTTTCTGTATGTAGACCTAGCTGTCCTGGAGTTCACTCTGTAGACCAGGTTGGCCTCAAACTCAGAGCTCTGGCTGCCTCTTCCTCCCAAATACTAGGATCCCAAACTAATTATTACTAATCGTCTTGTTCTCTGTATCACTCAGAAGACTTCTTTTTTGTTGTTGTTATTGTTGGCTTGTCTAGATGATGTCCATGTCTCTACCGGACAAAAATAATCAACATCCATCACTGGATTTAACTTGCTGATACTTTCAACTGGGTGGCTCACTGAGAGAACTGGTATTCTTTCTATGGCCAATACCTTGAAGCAGGGTGAGTGTCTTGCTGTTCTTCACAATTCTGCTTAAAGTCCTCATCCCATCTCATGCTGTTATTAACTCTCTCACTTCTGTCTGCCTTTATGGTCATTCATCTCCCATGAATTTTAACTCAACATTTTTGTTAAGGATAATAACAAAATAATTCTAATGGTTTCAGTAATTCTTCAAAATGACTCCAAACGGAAATCAGAGAGTTCTGAGGGCAGTTTATGTCAGGACTGAAAAAATATACAAAAAGAAATCACTTCTGATTAGGAAATAAGAATCAAATGCTGCCAGATAGTAGAGCACACACCACTTTTAATCCTAGGACTCTACAGGCAGAGGGAGGTGGTTCTCTGAGTTTGAGGCCAGCCTGTTCTGAGAAACCCTGTCTTAAAACAAAACAAAACAAAAACAAAAACAAAATAAAACAGAGTCAAATGCTTCTGGACACAAAACGTGTTCTTCTGTTGTTATTCCTATACACATAAGAGTTGATCTTAATGCAATTTGAGTATATAACAATAAGCTGAATAATCTCAATCACTAGAGAATGTCACTAGAGCTATCAATAAAGGAAGATTTAAATTTCAGCAAGAGGCAATAATTCAATATTTGGCTGTACTATATATTAGTTGGTTGTCTTAATGAGTTTATGAATTTAGTCTCTACTCCTTTCTGCATAAAAGTAGATTATAAAGTCAATTTATTAACAAGACTTAACAAAACCACAGATATGTAAAACTGCATATATCAAGGTACATAAATAGCAATTTGGTTTACAAGAAAATATATTATAAATTCATTTGTTAGTTCATGAAATTCATTAGACATCTACTAAAAACATTTGAACAGTAGTTATCAAGACTGATGAGAAAGAAGCTGTTGTCATAATTAAGTCAGTAAAGAAAAGATCAAGAAAAGCAAGGTGCTATGGGCTTGAGAAAAAAGACTCTGTCAGAACCTGAATTTACAAACTTATGTGCCAGGACCAAAACAAACTCAATCACAGGACTGGAGAGTGGAGCTCATAGGCCAAGACTTAAGGATCATCCGTAGAGGCAATGGTTGCAGAGAAAGATAGAAATTGATTTTAAGGCATGATCTATTGGAATGCCTGAAATATATTTATTGAATGAAAACTTTTTACCTCTCATAATGTCCAAATCATTATATGCAGATGACAGTAGGTTATGGACTAAGAGTTGGATATTAAAGAGATAAATGAAAAAGAAATGAGTAACTAGGGAAAATTTAATTTATTAAAGTTTGAAAATAATAGATGGACTAAAAGGAAATTAGGAAATATTTAGAATAGAACATTTTTAACAAAACAGGACATATGTTTTACCAGAATAACAGTAAAATAATTTGTGAACTTCTAAGTGAACATACTGTAGTATACTATTAATTGATATTGAGACAAGTGAAATGTGATCAAAATTTGAAGCTATAATTAACTGAAAATAGAATGTTGTTTACTATGCTTATGTTTTATCCAAGAAAATATTATCTCTAAATACCTATACATAGAAATATATAAATATATTAGTCACTGTTTTATTGCTGTGAAAAGATGCTCTGACCAAGGCAATTCTTATACGAAAAAATTAATTGTGGCTTGCTTATAGTTTCAGTGGTTAATCTATTAGCATCATCGTGGGGTACATGGCTACAGGCATAGTGCTGCAGAAGTAGCTGATATTTCTATATTCTGAGCCATAGAAAGAGAAAGACAGTGAGACTCTGGGTTTTTAGTTAGCCTTTGAAACCTCAAAGTCCACTCCAGGTGACACACTTTCTGCAAAAGACCATACCTTCTAATCCTTCTATCCTTTTGGAATGGTGACTAGCATTCAAATACATGAGTTTATTGGGGAGCGATTCTTAATCAAATGACCACATACATATGTGCATTTACTTCAACTGTAGAGAAAGGTTTTGCATTGTAATTTGGAATTTTAGTTCAGCTTTATATGTCCTTTGTATATCTTCAAATGAGAGGATCCATATTGCTGCATGACATGAAGAAACTCAACTTTTTGGGATGACTGCATAAGGAGAGACGCTTTTAAAGAGAGAAGTGAACATCTTGTTCATCATGTGGCTTTGTGTCTTTTATAAAAATGAGTGCCTAAATTCATTCAGTTCATGTGTTTTCTGCCTGTATATTTTGTGAAATGACTATTTAACTCTCACCAGCCAACTCCAAGAGTTTATTCTAATTGTAGTGTCACACAGTACCGTCATTAGGGCTGTAATGATGAGTAGGTGGCATCCTGCTCTCATTGCTTAGACTTCAGCTGAAAATGTAAGGAGGTGAAATGACAGCTTACGTTTTAGTCACTTATTAAAGTGTGAACATTGTATGCATATATAAGTGTTCAGGTGAGTGTGTGCAATTACACATTGTGTGTATGTAGATGAGGAGGTTACAGGTTTAAATTAGGTATCTTCAACTCCAAACTCACATGTGCAATCAACTTAGCCATTTCCCCAGCAAAGGATAAGCATATTTTATACATAAGTACAAATTAAGTATACTTTAAAAAAAATAAGACATTAATTTTCTTATTAATTAAGAAAATGCAAGACAATACAAAGAATGGTGAGAAAGGTTTGGACAGGTCTATGGAGAATTAGTAACTACCTTGACTTGAATGCAGTTGCCTGCATGTATTGTGTTCCACTTGGCTTAAGGAAAGGGTGTGATGTTACAGGGTGATAAGCGGTTGTAAAGGCTTTCTATGTGGCTGTTAGTAATAACCAGACAGATTGAGCAGTATTTATCATGCATCACTTACTGGCCCAAATGTGTTACATACAACCAAATAAACTACTCCTTAGTTTTACACAGGCACAGTTGACTCACAATGCTATGTGGCTACACTTACTTCAAAAGTCCTTGGTTATCTGTCAACTCATAGGAATAAAAGAAGTCTCTCTTCAGCAGCCAAACAACTCATGAGAGAACTGTTTTGTATTTCTAGTGTAACTTTTTTTTTTTTTTTGCACGATGTATTTATGAAGCATAGAAAATTACCCCGAATGTCTTTATGGAAGATGTCTTAATTTTTTTTCAAACCAGGGTAAGAACATTTTCAACAAATATAAATGATTATCTCCAAGTTTGTAACAAATTTGGTTAAATTAGGTAACTGATGAATATACTTGAATTATCTTTTGTTGGGCCCCATTTCGGCCCTTGTTTGGGCCTTGTGGACAAATCTAAGCCTGGCTCAAGTTTGAGAACAGTCTTAGTCACTTCTGTACCAGAGTGACTCAACAGGACCTGTTTGGCCCTGTCTTTGCTCAGCTGTTGCTGATGTAGAGCTTTGCAATTGACCCTGTCAGTCAGCCCATACCCTCTATCACCCTTCCCCCCTAGGTCAACTCACCCCACCGAAACTCCTCCTCCCTATGCTCCAAGTTTATATAAGCAAGAAGTTGTTACATTAAAGTTGAGTTTCTGCTCGACAAGACTCTTGGCCGAGTGTGTTTCTTTGGACCGTCGACACTCACCATCCCACTCAGCCCTAGAGAAACCCGGCTGGACTGAGATCTCTCTCCATTTGCCTGGACCTGCCAGCAAGGAGCTGACAATCTTTAAGTATGAAAATTTAGCAAATGTTCATCAAAAGTAATACACAATGGAATCTCTGATTATATTCTGTTAAGCGGATCATGTTTACAAAAATTGAATTTTCATTATTTGATGCATTTAATAAAAGCAGCAATTCTTGCATTCTGTTTTAGATACTACATAGCAGTTTAACCAAAATTAAAGTTCTTTCACATCAAAAATATGTTGTTTTATAAAATGAGAGGAGAGGTAAATTTTATTTTTACCTTTAGTGACTATGGCTCTCTTCATACAAACTGATTTAGGGGTCAAGTTTAGACAAGAAATTAATAAGTATTTCCTAAGAGACACCAGGTCAACGATTAGCTGGCAGGACAGCTACAAGAAAAACGTTGGCTGAAAAATAGTAATTTATAAGAAAAACAGGTTTGTAATCAACTGAAGGGCTGCACAGATATTTTCTTTCCCTCTGATTCACCAAAGATAACCTTCACATTTTTCTCTGAGACATTTGTTGTTGACAGATTTTCTTTTTGATAAAATTATACTGCATTTTGACTTCCTTCTACCTGCTTTAACCTCTTGTGTGGATTTACATATTTCAAATGGACTGTATGAGGTTTATGTTCAGATTTCCTAATTAGAGAAGATGTCCTATCTGCAGACGTAAATGGACACATCAGTAACTTATTTATGTCCCACGCTGATATCAATGTGTTTGCATATACATAAAGAGAATTTGAAGAATATACAAATTTAACAATATGATTCTTACAGTAATTTCTGAACAATAGCTCACAATGAAGAGCCCATATGGTCATATTAAATGAATTACTAATGTTTTAACCCAGGAGTTCTAGTCCTCATTAGAAGTGGACCTTTATCCCCGTCTTACAGAATATTTACTGCTTTTCAACATGATCTTGTAAATTTAGTATGGGTGTGAATGGATTTTGTAGGAAATAAAGTTCATGTCTATCTGTTTCTGTTTGACATTTCTAATGTGGATTACAGGGATAATGATTTGACCTACACATACTCACAAATGCTTTCTTAATTGTCTATGCATGAAACTCTCAGACTTTTCCAATTTTTCTGTTTTTGATCTCATGAACAGTAAATAAATAAAAAAAAATCACCATGAGACAGAAATTACAGAGTAGTCAGTTGCTAATATCCTGGACCCAGAGTTTCTACTCACACATAATATAGTAGATAGATAGACTTTAGGTAGTCATGCATAAACATACAAAGATGGAGAACACAGGAATGAAAAAGTTTCTGTAAGCTAACAAAAATGACAAGCCAGGAGCTCAGTATATGATAGCATTCTGATGGCAAATTAATTATCCATCAAGATAGTTATAGTGCAATTGAAGGAAGGAAAAAAAGTAGTAGAAGCCCTCAATAATTATTTAACATTACAGGCAGTGGTGAGTGTACACAGGTTTTAAATATCAAAATATTAGGTTATCATTTAAAATATTTTACATTGAAGGCTTTTTACTTAAATATCTAATGTGTTTGTAATTCTACATGGAAACTGAATCAAATGTAAATGTTTTATGTTATGATTTTAAAAGACTTCAATTTAAGCTATTTGTGTATGTGTGTGGTATGTGTGCCTGTGTGTGTCAAGGAAGGCCAGAGAGAATGTCAGATGGCTTAGAGCTGGGGTTATAGGTATTTGTTAGCAACCCAACATTAATGTTAGGAATCAAACTCAGGTCATCTGCAAGAGCAATACATGCTCTTAATCACTGAGCCTTCTCCCAGCCCCTGTCTTATGTATATGTATTCTCAGCAACAAAGCTTGTTGGACATTTTGAGACTCAAGTGAAAACCTATGTATTCATCTGGTTTGTATCCTGATGAAAAATATAGTCAGATATTTCATGTTTAGCATCATGCAGCAAAAGAAAAATCTCTTTGAATCTAAGAAGAGATAAAATAGGTTGGTAAAAATACTTGTTGTATAATTTCCAGAAACAATTATAAATCCTGTAAAAGAGTCATTTACCAGAATATATTCTTATTCTTCTCCCTCCTTTTCAAAACAAAACCACAGAAACATTCATTTTTCAGAAAGATCCAATATCATAAATTTCTGTGAATACAAAATGTAGTGTTCAAACATTATTGAAATATATCTCTTTTGATATTTGGAGCTCTTTATTTGTAGACTGTGAAATTCTTGAGGGCCAGAATGATGTGGCAACTCCAAAGCTGGGACTCCAGCTCAGTTGTAAGGGACTTGTTTCACATACATGACAACTAAGATCAAATCCTTGTGCTGATATTGTGATGTTTGCTTTCACAAATGAACCTGATAAATTTTGTCTTATTTTCCAAAGGAAGCACAGCTTTGATATGTGTATTGGGCTTAATTTCACAACCTAATTCTGTAATATAAAGCTATATTCTGACTGGTCAAGTTTTTTTTCAGTGTATTGTTTTTGTAAAATAGATTTTTATTTTAGAGCAGTATTGTGATCATAATAGAATTAAAAGGAAGGAAGAGAAATAATTTGTCAATCTTCTATTATCCATGCACTGATATCTTCTTTCTCATTCAGCAGGCTCTATCAAAGATTTAGGTGAACTTGTAAGGTGTACATCCTTGCTTATCTGTCCAGGGGTTCTGTTAGGGTTAATTCTTGGTGCACATTCTATAAGTTTGAGAAATTAATATTGATGTGATTACCAACATAGTGTTATCCACTATAGTGCCACTGCTTTAAAAATCCCATGTATACCTTGTTCTCACATTAAGCTACAGACATCACATGAAGTATGAGCAATCCAGAAATAGCCTTTGTTAAGAGTTCTTTTACTTCCTGGTGCAGATTCAAGTTTTCTCCTCAGCCTTGGCAACATCACTTTTCTCTACTAAATGATGTGTTTGGGATTCTGTTAACGCATTTATGTGCTTAAATTTGGAAGAATACTATGAATTTTTTTAAAAAATTAGCATTATGAATAAAAGTACTATTTATGATATGTGAGGCTGTAGGTTTTCAATTCCTTTGGATAAATGCCAGGGGCATGTTTTTTGGATAGTATAATAAATGTTGTTAGCTTTCTGAGAAACCTCCAAGCTATCTTTCAAAGGGGTTGTCTTAATTTTCATTAATAAAGAATGGCAATTCCAGGTCCTACATTCAGAAAATGTCAATATTCTGAAATTTCAGCTTCATTTGTTAATTCTTTATAGCTATTCTCCAACGAGATGTTATGTGGAATTTTATCTGTTTATGCAGACATGTTGGTTACAATTTCACCTTTTATAATTTGATCAAAGTGTTTTCTAAAATATCAATTAATGATAATGAAGTTTTTTATTTTCTTTCATAAATTTCTCATCTACTATTTTTAAGTATATTAATTTTTATCTATCTTAATTAATTTTTTGCAAGGCAGCCATCCTGGCTAATTTTAAGTTTTGTCAGTCTAAGTCTTTAGCTCTACTTAAAAATTATTTTGTTTGTGTGCATGCACATTTGCAGTATGTGTGTTGGATTATGTGCAGCTCTATGTCTGTACAGATGGTAGAGGAGTAAGTTGATTGTCCTGCACTGTCACTCATTGCTGCAATAATACTACATAAGTCCAAAAGAAAAAGAGGGAAGGGAGTGCTTATTTATTTCAACATTTATGTCCATCATTGTCATAGAAGAAACAAGTTTTCAATTCTTTGCTGACATTTCAAGCCAGAGTCAGTCTGATCTGTGTAATTTCTCAATTGGGACTCTCCTCAAGTGACTCTAGAGTGCGTTAAGGGTAATCTGGACTGTTTCTTAGCTTAGTTTTTAGTTATCCTGTGTCTATAACTATGAATGTGCGCACACTCTTCTGTCTCTTCCATTCCACTCAGGATGGAGAGAGTAGGCAAAAAAGGTCCTGTTCTTCCATCATTTCCTATCTTAAAACAAATAAGACAAACAAACAAGGTCTTTTCTTAACAAAAGGACATTTCAGTGTCTTTAATAATGGTTGGTTAGCTCTCACATTCTAAGAATTAGGAGAATTTTTATTTGATATTCTCTGTAAGAACCTAGTTAAGCACAGGTGGCAAAAACTAAATGAAGTGTGGGAGTGTGGAAATTGTCCCTAGATTGTATATCAAGAATCATAGCTTTCTGTTACAGTTCTCGATCCTCCAACCCCACACCTACTAAGAGATTTTGTCTTTTTTTTTCTTTAACAATGTGATATTATTTTCCTCATGAAAAGATTTTATGCTTCCTCTAGTTTTAAGGGTATAAGGGTATTTATCAAGACCACATTCAAGGAACATCTCTACCACAGTTTTGTCTTCATGTTTACTTCTTCTGGCAGTAGAATATTTTATGACAAGATGACATGTTAAATTAGCATCACTGTTTGATCTAGTACACAAGTTGAGATGTTGTATGTGAATTCGAGTAAGAAGACACCACAGTAGGTATAGATTAAAACTGGTTTTTGAGAAAGTAGAGGCTGTTGCTTCTACTCTTTGTGCCCATCTACTGTGGGTGAGAACTAATGTCTTTCAAACACCAAAGTGTTGAATCAAGATTGCACTGCATGCAGATGTCTTTTAAATGGCTGTATGCTTCTTATCAACAAAGCCTTTGTACACGTATAACAAGCAGGCTTAGTTTGTATGGCAAACCTAGAAACTTAACAATGTTTAGGGGAAGTATATAGACACATTTCTACAGAATTACATAAACACTTTGTATTTAATTTTTCTGGATATGCAATTGAAATAATCAGCATGTTAGTTCTTTATATGTACCCTGGACACTCTGACGTTTCAAAGTCAGTATTTAAGGAAGACATATAACATGCATATCTTGTTTGGTATGCTTCTTTGACATGCAGCTTTATTCATGAGCACTATGACAAGTGACAGCAAGAGACTGCACAGCACTATCTCTGTTCTACCCATGTATTGCCAGTGGGCTGAAGTTTCTCATTTCATACATCATTTACAACTTCCTACAGAAATTTTACACAGTTCGTATCCTCAGTACAAAACATGGAAATTATCTGTACACACTCACATAGAGGCATACTGATTATGAAAACCATGCAGCACCATAGAGACCTCCAAAATTTACACACTCGAAACAGTTGAAGTTGGTAAAACTCAGGAAGTTATCCAATTAAAAACCTTTCCATTAGCATTCTTTGCCCCACTGTGTGTTTATAAAACATGTTTTTTCATGAAGTTGTTCTGTAGAGTTTTATGTAGTAGCCACACAAGATTTCTCAGTCTTCCCAACTGCTTTTGGGCTCTAAACATTTCATTAAGAAAACAGAGACTCATCTCAAGTGATCTGTTGTTGCTTGCTTATTTGCTTCCAAACACATATGTATATACTTCAAAGAATAACATAAACAAGTGTAGCCACTTTTTATACAAATAAACATTAAAGTTGGACTATATTTGTCTGAAGTTTCTGTAATTAATAAAAATTACTATAGTTTGTTCATGTTTTCACTATAATATAGAACATTTAGAGAATATGCAGATTATAACATCCTTCATAACATACAAAAATAAATTCTGGATTTTCATTTGTTATTAGTGATCGATGGTTATTTTTGCTTTTTATTTTGTTACAACATTCAATAGTTATTATATCCCAGGTTACATTAATTGTGCTTGGAACAGTAAGTAGGAATTGCCTAACACTCATAAAGGCATAAAAAATGTGTTAAATTTCACACTCGGTTTTGTTGATAAATTTTTAAGGCAGGAGAAACATATGTTTATTATCTTAAATTCAGGAAAATATATTTCTTCCACTGCCTACTTTCTTGTTCTTGAATTGGTCCCTGTTAATTTTCAATATACTTATCCATAAGATGAAGTAATTTAATGTGTGTGTGTATGTGTGTGTGTGTGTGTGTGTGTGTGATATGTATGAGTGCATGTGTGTTGGTGAGATGTGAATGAAGTCTTTCACTTATATATGGATGCAGAGATAAGTAGATAAATGCTATAAGTTCTGGGTATGTGTATGGAAGCCAGAGAACAATGTTCATGTATTAGTTCTTGTCTTTCTTTTGGTTTAGGCCATGTCACTGTGCTAGTCAGCCTAGCTGGACCTCACCTTCTGGAAATTCTCCTGTCTCTGCCTCCCAGATATTTGCCTACTGATCCTAGCTTTTTTTGTGGATGCTGGGGATTATACCTCACATCACCAGGCTTTTTCAACCAATGCTTTTACCCACTGAGCCATCTTTCAGCTCTGGTTCCATCTTTTATTAATGTAAGATTATCCAAGAAATAGATATACCTATAAATTAAATAACTTGGCTAGAAAATTATAGTTTAATGCCTATTGTATTGGAGATGCTTTTGCCAATGGCAAAATAGTGATTACAGAAGGCTTTTTAAAAATTATCTTTAATCTTTTTTTATAATCCAGCCATTATTCCCCTCCTGGTCTGCCCCCTGACAGTTCCTTATCCCATTCCTCCTCCCCTGTCTCGAAGAAGATGTCCCTACCCCTTCCTTATCCCCACACTCCCCATCCTCCCACCCTCCCCAGCCTGCTAGTCTTCCCTACTCCCTGGGACCTCAAGTCTCTGTAGGGTTAGATGCATCTTCTTTCACTGAGGCCAGACCAGGCAGTCCTCTGCTGTATATGTGTCAGGGGACTCAAACCAGCTCTTTTATGCTGTCTGGTTCAGGATCTGAATGATCTAAGAGGTCCAGGTTAGTTGGGACTGCTGGTCTTCCTATGTGGTCTCCCTCTTCCTCAACTTCTTCCAACCTTTCCCTAATTCAACCACAGGGGTCCCTGACTTCAGTTCATTGATTGAGTGTAAGTATCTGCATCTGTCTCAGTCAGCTGTTTGTTGGGTCTAAATAGTTCTTTTTTTCATTCCATTTTTGTGTATAGTCATGTTCTAAGAGTAAGTCAGCAATTTCATTGAGTATTCTCATATCTATTTTTTATATTTAATTAGCTTTTGAAAATCTTTGACTAAAGCCCTTAGAACAGCTGGCTAAATGCAAGGATAAAGTAGATGTTCACCAAAGTCTAATTTATGTCTTTAAAATGGAGGATGTAGCAAAACCACAGATCTTTGAATCAGCTTAAGAATAAAAAATGATGAATTTGCCCTAGCACTTGTTCAAAAAGAATAAGATATAATAGTAGCACACACATCACATATATAGAAAAACTACTTTGTTAACTTTTGGAGGCTGAGTTATTGTTTCTCTTATAGTAGTAGTATATTCGTATAAATACTATGAATTTTTTATTTCTTTTTTTACTATTGTTACATAATTATGTTTTATTTTGTCACTTCTTAATTAAAGATGAATCACAGCACTTGGTAAGCAAAGGTAGTTGGAGCTCAGAGTTGGAAGACAGACATATCTGTCTACCAAGTGAGTTCTATGACAGGCAGGGATACACAGAGAAACCCTGTTTCAAAAATTTTTGTTTCATTTAGGACTGTGTATAATATAATATTATTGCATTTTAGCTAGCCAATTTTAGCTAGCCAAATTATTACTTGACTTGACAATAATTAAATTCAGTGCTAGATTCTTGTCACATCAAGACTAAGGACATGTATTCATTTTTTTATCACATAAGAAATTATTGTGCATGTAGTGGCTGTAAACAACAAACATTAATTTCCTAAAATTTCTGGGAATGGGGTGTCTTTGAAAATCAGCAATAAATAGTGAAGAGTGCAGGGCTGGCTTCTTCTGCATCCTCAACCTAGACTAGGAGCACTTGTGAATTCACTTAGGTTATTGCTATAAATTAGCTCTGTCTTGTGTTGTGTTGTTCAGACACAAGGCTTTATTTGCTGGCTAGCTGAAAGGCAATGCTGAAGGCTAATGCTACAGGATATCCAAGCTCCCTGCCACATAACTTTTGGTATATTACTTCTTTCTCCTTCGAAGGCAGCTGGGGAGATGGACACATAATCACATACATACAAGCATTTTCATCCCATCAGCTTTTGTATTTAATTGGTTGAAAGTAAGTCACAGGTCTATACCCATTCAAGAAAGGGATATTGCAGAAGGGCCTGAATATTAGCTTGTGGGGCCATGGGTTGTGAGAAGCAGTGGTGTGCCTGGTCGACCCCGGACCCTTATTGGACAGTAGGTGTTCGGCTCTGCTCCTGGGCCCTGGTTCTTTTCTTTTAGCTTCAGTCCTCCACAGCCCCTCCTACAGAGAGGGCTATGGCCATCAGTGACAAGGAACAGTGTCTCAGGCTCTCCCACATGCAGATGAGGTATCTCCAAGCTGTCAGACCAAGCGAATAGGCGTCTGCTGCCAGACCCACCCTGAAATTTTATATAAGGGTTCTATTCAGGAGAAGTAAAGGAGTGTGAGAATCATCCTGGTGTTCAAGAGTTTCTGTCACAAAAGCTGTAACACTTGGGAAGAGATCTGCTCTCTCAGAACCTGCCTGGGACACTAAGCTGCCTCCTTGCCAGCTAGCTGGCTTCTTATCTTCCCAGCCTGGGCTGGCTCAGCGTTCAGCACCTGGGAGTGACTGGGCGGCAGCAGTGGAGACAGGAGCAGAGGCAGCAGCGGAGGAAGGCAATCTCCCCTCCCTGTTTGCTCTGTCCCCTTTGACTCTGACATCCCACACAGGCCGGGCCTGATAGTGGAGACAGGGGCAGAGGCAGCGGCAGAGGCAGTATCCTGTATCCTGTCTCCAGCTGGGCTGAAGATGTGGGACACCCTCCGGAACAGGCACCCACATTAGCTGTTTTAACAAATACCTTTATTGTGTAAAGCTGACAGCTGACCATGTGTAAATCACCTGCAAATAAATATGTAAATACAAGTAACAAAATTAAATATCATTGGAATTTTTATCCTGGAAATTATAGCATTGACTTTGTCATTTGCAAGCTTACATAGCACTCTCTAACTAAAATTACCTCCTGAACACAGAGAGTTTAAGTCCACTTCTGAAATTGGACTAGAACAATGGCTGAATTCTTCCTTAGCACAATCACAGGCTTACAATACGGCTGGATTCTCTCCATTGATTGACAGTTTGTCACCTGGAACCCCAATATTTTAAATATTCTTAGTGGCCAATGATAGAATATTGAAATCTGGCAGTTTTTAAAAATTAACTTAGCTGAAATTTTCTGTGTCTACCTTAAATGGTAGAAAGTGGTAGTTTTGATAAATCAGAACAGGAATTCAAGAGATAAGACAGCTAATCTAAGTTCAAATTTAGCTCTTCTTTTTACCAACTTTGCAAATGTTTGATTTCTTTTCATTATAAATACAAAATGGTGATAGCACATTACTTACAAGTTGAATGGATTGAATAACACAACACTATACAAAATGTTGAGCACGGTGCCTCAAGATAGTAATTGCTTCAAAACTGTTAGCTAATATTTATTTTACTATTGCAATATTATGTGCCATTGTTTTGGGAAGGGAAACACATATCAGGTGTGTCAGAAATGGTGTTTTATTTATTTTCTCTTCTAGATTTCCTTTGAGATTAATGAATAGGCAGGCAAATTGAAAGTGTTAAAATTCATGTTTAATTTTATAAATATTGTTTTTAACAGTTGAATTAATTTATGTGGAGCTTGTCTAACATTCTCAGAATGAAGAAATAAAGCAATCCTTTTACATGTATGAGTCATAACTGCCAGCTGAAAGTGTGAGTTTAGATTTTGTAGATTCTCTTCTTTTGAAGACAGACTTCCAGGAACAATACACTATGGTTAGTAATAAATGGACTGTACATAAATTATGCATTCAGAAAAAAATGAAAGACAAAAGCACCAAGGACCTTTTTGCTGGTTAGAGGAAACAGTTTCACTGTCTGACATTGAAGACAAGACAGTGGATGTAATTTCATAGAATCACAAGAAGCCACATTCTCATTCCACTCTGTCTTTCAGACTCTTTTGTTCTCTATAGAGGAAAATCACACAGAATGAGAAATAACTAAGGAACTATAAACCTGGTATGAATTTTTTCACTTAGTCTTGCATTTTTTTCTCCACAATATTCTTTTCTTTTGTGAAATGAGAACATACCTAAAACACACCAAACTGCAAAACTCACTGTTGTATGACATTCATGCTGCTGTAACAAAATAACCCAGGCTGGGCAGTAAGATGTAAGGAATGCATGGTTATTTTTCATAGTTCTGCAGTCCAGAAAGTTCAGGATCAATGTGTTGAGACTTTCATTTATCTGCTAAGGGTCTATCCTCTGTTTTGAAGACATAGCCTTGCATGCTACATGTTATCGTCAGGAGCAGGACAGAACTCAACATATTCACATGGCAAAAAACTGAAGGGGAAAGACTGAGTTCTTGGAACTGACCTTAGAATGAAGCATGTTCTCAGGCAGGAAGACTCACTTGCTACTTAATCACCATTTGAAGGACACACAGCACTATTGCCAGGGCCAGTAGGTCACACCATTTGAATACAGAGTAAGACTCAGAGAAACCGTAAAAGTAAGATACCGAGGAACACTAATGAAAGTGAACATTTTTGAAAACTGACAATCTCAGTACCTAGATATCATGAAATACTTCAACTAGTGTATTGTATGAATGTGTGAATATTCTTTAAAAAAAGACAGACAATAATCTCTATTTTAAACTTCCAATTAAATGGAGATATCTAAGATTAAGGAGAGAAATACTATTGTGATAGCTTGTTTATGTTTGTCCCAGGGAGTGTCAGGATTAAAAGGTGTGGTCCTGTTGGAGTAGGTGTGTCACTGTGGGTGCAGGGAATAAGACTCTCATCCTAGCTTCCTGGAAATCAGTATCCTGCTAGCAGCCTTCAGATGAAGTTGTAGAACTCAGCTTCTCCTGCACCATGCTTGTCTAGATGTTGTCATGTTCCCGACTTGATATTGGACTGAATCTCTGAACCTGTAAGCTAGCCCCAACTAATTGTTGTCCTTTAAAGAGTTGCCATTGGTCATGGTGTTTGTTCACAGCAGTAAAACACTAAGTAAGACAACCATTTAAAAAGCTGTCCTTTCAGTTGAAATTGTTTATTCCCCTTTCCTCTCCTCCTCCCTTTCCCCTTCTCTTACTCCATCCTCTCTTTAATTCTTCATTGAATAAATCCAAAATGGCAGTATTATAACATTTTCTAAAGATGGACAAGATCATTACAGGACATCATGTGAACTCAAGATGGGGCACCAAGGATAGAAAATAAATGATTCCACCAAAGTGTAGCTTGGTGAAACAAGTAAGTTAAATTTTAATCAAAGCAAGCATCAGACATACTGAACGATCTCCACAGCTCTTCAACCAATGTTGTAAAAGAAAACTTCTCTTATGTACTAATTAAATTTAGCTAATCTTTGTACTCCTGAACTACTTGTTTATTATGGAATTATGTTAATTATTTATTTCTCCATTTTCATTAGTTCTCTTATTAACATCAGTCATTGTGATCCAGCCATGACTGTTTGACTGTTATTCGATAAACTCAATTTTGTTTTTTTTCGGTACCCAACTAAGGAAAAACAAAAATTCTCTGAAGTTTACATTGACAGTTCCTTTTATGAATAATGTTAATATTTTAAATTGTTAGTTTCCAGAAGTTCTAAATATAGACAGGTCTATTTGAATGTGAGAAGAGATAATTGATAACTACTTCATTGTTTCCAAATTTAATTGTGTTGTGAACATCTTTGTTAAGTTGACATTAGAAGAATATTTACTAATTATTTATTCTAAGTGTGAATGAAAACTCTAAACATATTTAAATTGCAAACAAATGATAAGTTTGCCTCAGTTCCAAGAAGATTGTATTGTATTATAGGAAGATATTACTGATAGCAGTTATGATAGCAGTTCTTTTAAGACATTTAAGACATTACGTTTTCTTTTTAATCATTTTTTGGATCTTGTCTCAATAATGTCAAAGGGTAGCACAAAATATTTTAACAAGAACAATTTATAGAGTTGCAGAAATATAAAAATTTGCTTGAAATATAAATAATCAAGTGCGATAACCCAAACTCATTCAATTTTAATATTATATATGTATATATGCATCTATATATGTGTACATACATATATATACACATATATACACATATATACACATATATACACATATATACACATATACACATATACACATATACACATATATATATATATATATATATATATATATATATATATATATACACACACACACACAATTTATTCTTCTCTAGTATAGTATGTCCTGCAGGCAGTTTCCCTTCCTTTTACTCCTGGTTTGTCTCCATACCTCCACTCTCCCTCAAATCCAGTCCTCCTTCAGTTACTCCTCAAGGATATCAACCAAACACTGCATGACATGTTATAATTAAATGAGTCATGAAGACTCATAAAAAGGTTGGAGTAGGTAATCCAGTAGGAGGAAAGGTTCCCATAAGTAGGCAAAAGAGTCAGAGACAGCCCCTGGTCCTGTTGTTTGGAGTCCCACAACAAGACCAAATTACACAACTGTAAAATATGCAGAGGCCTAGGTCAGTCTCATAAAGACTCTCTAGTTGGTGGTTCAGTCTCTGTGAGCCCCTATTAACCCAGGTTATTTGATTCTGTGGGTTAGGCTCCTGTGGTATCTTCTGGCTCCTATAATCCTTCCTTCCTCTCTTCAGTAGGGTTCCCTGGCTGTAAGTCTCTGTATTCCTTCTCATCAGTTGCCAGAGGAAGCTTCTCTGATGATAATTGGGCTAGGCACCTATCTAATGGTATAACAGAATATTGTTAGGACTCATTTTGTTGACTTTTCTTTATTCTTTATTTCTTTGCTTTTTTTTTTCATTTTATTCTTTGTTTTTTTCTAGGTCTCTCTCACTGAATAATAAGGTATTGACCTCCTAAAAATAATTTTAAATTCTTTGACTTTGTTACTAATTTCAAATGAGAATGCAAAATATGAATGAACATTAGAAAATAATGAAAGTAAACTGTGGGAGTATAGCATGTAGTTCCTACTACCCTGCCTTAAGTTTCAGGTGGACCACGCTATCAGCCCCGCCCAGGTTCCCTCTGATCCACAGATGAAGGACACCCCCCCCCCCACCACACACACACAGTAGCTTATGTCTGATATGCTTTGGCTTAATGGCCAAGCTCTTCTAAGCCCTCCTTGGCTATTGCACCATTCCCTTCACTCAGCACCCTAAATCTACGCACAGCTTAGTTGGTCTTTAATCTCCTGCCTGCCACCCCAGGCCCAGTTGGAGAAGTGGCCAATGGCTACTCTGCTGGAGATGGAGATCTTACCTCATGTGGCTGGTGGCTTTCTCCATCCGAAGCATGGCAAATTCTTACTCTCCTCCCTTGTGTCTGCTAGCATACCTGCAGCTGGGGGTGGGGGGTGTGGAGGTGTGGGTTGGGGGAAACTCGAAGTCCTGTCTCAATGCTTAGCCATTGGCTGTTAGCATCTTTATCGATCAATCAATAACCAATTAGGGAGTAGGACCTTCAGGGTTTACATATAGATTCCTGATTGATCAGAGCATCAGAACCACCCCCTACACGGGAGAACAGACCAGGAGGGGAGCGATGACTGGATTATAAAAAAAATAAAAGTAATGTAAAAAAAAAGAAAGTAATGAAAGTATTGAATCCACAGTGTTCCTATTTACACAACACAAATTCATATGCATATAAACTCTCTTTTAGTTTAATTTACTTGTCATTTTTATTTAAAAAATGCTACATACATTGGTTGCAGATTTTTAACATTTTGGCAGATGTATAGAAAATGTGAACTTATAAAACATGGAAACATTTACGTTAATTATTTTTATTGACTGGCTTTCTCTGTGGACTGTGAGAAAGTAAAAGTAGCCCAAAGTAGAGGTCCAAAGAGGAAAAGAAGTGGAACTAGTAAACTCTACTGACATTAACTTCCTTGGAATTTCAGCATAGTGTTTGGCCATACAGGTTCCATTAAAGTTAATGGGAGTTGTGTGACTAATTCTCTCTGTAGAGTACTAAAAGTGTACCCTGCAGTATTAAAAAGTCTGAACTTAATTTTTGCTTTCTTTTAACCTTGATTATGCTATATCAAAGATAAATACTTTCATTACATGCACATATATAGTAAATTTAAAATAAAGATTTAAAAATAATTTATTTGGGGGAGAGGCTGCAGCTATATGGGTCAGAGCAGAAGTTTAATTAGTGCTGCACATAGGAGTCCTGGTCATTATAATGATAAAACAAGCATGCACATCTGTAATTCACCCGCTAGCTATACAAATGAGAACTTAAACCTCAATGAATTCAATAAATGAAAATTTTCAGATCACTTGCTTAAAATTAGGTCTACTTTTTAATCAGTCATGTTTTAAGTGAAGGCTTATTAATAGATCATTAATAAAACATGCTTATGGAATGAGATTTCAAGGAAGAGGTAAGATGAATGAAATATATCAAAAATGAAACAAACCTAATGGCTAATGTTTAATTTTATCTTAAATACTTTATATTAAATTGCATATTTATTTCATATTAAAAATGAATTTCTAATATTTTTCAAGTGTACATTGAGATAAAATACCATAGATAATACTAGCCGTCAATTCATGATTCTGTTATATTGCAAATTTTCATCTACTTTTGAAACTCAGACTGAAATATCGTCATTTTTTTTTTCTTTAAGTAGTTTCTGCCTGGCTTCTATTCCTACCTTGGGAAATAATGTTAAAAATTTTTGGTTTTTAAAGAATATAAAAGAAAAAGAAATTGTATACATGAGTAAATACCCTATAATTAATTTTTCACTGAAATCAGCAAATACATTACAAAGTAGGAGAGACACACAAGATATTTCCTAAGCACAATATACTTGGAGAGGAATAAGATGGTCCTACAGAGTCATGCCTGAATGAAGCACAGCATCCTAAATATCCAGACATGGTTGACCTAACTTTCTACAGAGTAAAATTCTTGAACATAAACCGCCGTTTAGACTGATATGTTTATGCTACACATTCATCCCATTCTTTTGCTATTTACACCAATCTCTGTGTCTAAATTACAATGGAATCTTGAGTTTGGGTGGGGCTGTGGTAAAGTTACAAGCCATTTCACAGTTCTAATTGATTGAATCTGAGATCACACACTTACCTATTGAACTTCAACATATTTTTAAAGCAGTTCCACCTCATGATTCCATTACGTAGAATTCACTTTAAAGCTAGCAGCATTTCAGTTTTGAGCTGAACTGACTTTCCTGATTTTCAGGTTTGCAGCTGAAAGATGTACATATCCTAGGGGGCTTTGGATCATCTAGACCCAGCTTCCTAGGCTGACTTATGGCAGATCTCAAAACATCCAGAGCAGATGATAATTCCCCTATTATATATAAATTATTCTTCAAGGAAATTAAAAGCTTACACGTAGTTTCTTGTTAATAATTCTGAGAGTTTGGGCTCTACTAAAGGTTAAGGAAGTCATGTACCTTTCAAAGATTCAGTTTTGTGTGTGTGTGTGTGTGTGTGTGTGTGTCTGTGTGTCTGTGTCTGTGTCTGTGTCTGTGTCTGTGTATGTGTATGTGTTTGTAGTTTATTACTGTGTGTGGAAGCCAGAGGCTGACATGGAATAGTATCTTCTCTAATTTCTTTCCAACTTATATTGAGACAAGATCTCTCACTAAATCAAGACCTTCATTTTGTTGAATGTCAGATTATCAAGCTCATCCTGTCTGTGATGTCTGGCACTGGCATTATAGGGATAAACCTATACACTACCATGGCAGGCTTTCTCTATGAGTGCTAGGAATCTGGACTCATGTCTTCGAACTTTTGAGGCAAGCACTTTACAACTCAATCCACCTTAGCCTTTCATCTTGAACGCTTATTATTTTTGAGGTAATTTGTAAGATATGATTCTTTCTCCCCTTTAAGGAACACACTAGTGTGCACTCTCGGTTAAAAATAATTTGTTCATATTTAACTGCACAAACATTGCCAGGGTACTTTGTTACTTCCTGAGAAAAGAATGAATTGAAAACATCCAGCTCAATCATTTAAGGTAACAGCTCTCACTGTGTGTGAGTGTTTATCATGTATTCCAACCTTATGACTAACCCTATTTGTACTCTGCTTTGAGCCTGAGCTTCTCACCAGGACAGTAACTCTCCCATGATTTTTCATTTGAAACTCTCCTCTCATCAGTTGGAATCTGTGACTCATTTTTAATTCCATATTAGTCTACTGCTCCATTAGCTTATATTATTTTAGAGTTATTAAGATTTTCTTTTCCATGACTCCATAAAAGTGTCCCTCCCTATGTTCCAGATTGTACCAAACCTATACTTTTATACGTGTTCCATTTTCATTACAGAACTAGCAAACTTCCCTAGTTTAGAATCTTAGATTAGAATAGGCATCTATAACAGCTGCATATTGGATTTCCAGAACAAGAGATTAGATTTGCACTACAAAGCCTCTGTTAATAATCTTTCATTTCAGTTGTTTCTGCTCAAACTTTTGAACTCATAATTTGGTACCTGTTTAAAGGTTAATTTTTTCTTATGGCCCTAGTAAACATCCATGAGCTACTAGTATCTCTCTACCTCAGGTGTGTTATGGCAGTAGAAGCTGACACCCTGGCACAAAGAACAGCCTTTGCTGACTTCTGGAAGGCAGAGGCTGCTGGATGTACTTTATTCTGTGCTATGTGATGATTCAGTTCACCCCAATTTGCCCTTTGGGAACTGCTGTGAAAACTTCTTTTGTACAATAAATCATGACAGCATTTGGCCTTCATTTGGGGGTAAGTACATGGTTTATATATTAAAGCCATTTCTTTTTCCCTCTAGAAATATCATGTGGCATCAATTTGTTTGTAAGCACAAGTCAAATGGCAGTTTGGGATCCTGCAGAGAATCCAGAATATTTTGTATTAAGTTTTCAAAGGTTATCAGAGCAATGAAAACCTAAGTTTGAAAAAATTATGAGATGATCTGAGTCCCCAAGGACACATCCATTTACCTGCAGAGACCCTCACATGCTAGTGAGACAAAATCTGTTCTGAGACACTATAAGATGCTAGGACATTGATGGCAGAGGTCAAGAATTATTATGCTACTGAGAATTCATAACTTTTCATGTGGGTATTGGCAGTTATGAACTTTGTTGGTTTTACCTTGCCAGCTGAGATTCTTATTAATGCTTCTCATGTAAAGGTGAGTTGAGGGTGTAGACTTGGAAGCAGTTGTACTTCTACAGTTTTACCTTTTATACTGTGTTATAAATTTAAGACAGAGTAATATCCCAAGTAATTGCTCCTTGCTTTGCCTCTAGACTCCCAAGGAGCAACCTGGCTCTGCACTCTCTGTTTCTAAATTTATCCATCCAGCCAGGCTTGTGGCTCGAGTGGTTGTCTTGTGGCTTGGAACTCAGATTGCCCAGTAGTTCTTTTTCCCAAAACAGGCTGAGGAAGTTTGGGACCATGTTCAGTTTGTTCCAAAAGGGCTGTCATGTATTTAATGAGGTTGTGAACATACACTAAAATTTGTACATGACTCATCAAATAAAATACATCTTCAACTCTCTTTTCACTTCAGTGTATGGTTTGGAGTGGACTGTTTTACAAGCACATGTGTTTATCATATGACTTTGTTTGGGGACAAACATCATTTCTCACATTTGGAATGCAGTTTCTAAGTAGCTGAATGCTCTGCTTCATCTGTCTGTAGTGAAAAACAAATGCTAAGTTTGATAGTCCCTCTTCCATTTGGGAAGGTTTCTTTGAACACCAAGGTGTGATACTTTATTTATACATGCTCTCCTAAAATGAGGGGACAGGAAAAAGCTTTGTTCACTCAGAGAGGCATATAGTTCATTATTGCCTGAGGGATAAGAGGGGTCAGAAGACTTTACCAGTTACTTGTCTTTATGAGAGCAACGTGTTCCAGTGTCCTGTGCCTAGAATAAGTAGCTAAAAGACCATGATCTCTTTCTGTACCTCAATATCTGGGACATTATTGAAGTCATTTAGTTCTTAGAACATTGACTTCTATTTTGGGGCCAAATATCAGCAAAAAGGTGTATTGTGACTAATACTGAGAAAACCAAAAAGTTTCTTTTTTTTCTCGAAGTCTCTCACATTCTCTGGAGACATAGAGGGCTTTTTTTTTTTTAACTAAATGAACTTTGATAAAGAGCTCAGTAACTCACCCAATACTTCCAGTTTATCATATAATATGATACATGACATTTTATGAATAAGGTGGAAAGATAAAATATCAGATATTTGATGAGTCAGATCCAATCCAATAAAGCAAGATAACCCATAGTTTATTTCCTGTGACTGTAGAGGATAAAATTGATTTTTCCATTTTTCTCCACTCATTTCCCTCTCACCTTCTTATTATATTGTACAGTTTCTGATGGTGAAGGAACTAGAGATAGGATTTGTCATCAAATGTAAGAAGACTCTACAAACTAAATACTGTCTCAACAAAAGTAGGGCTGACTGTGATCATGAAACTTGTGTGCATCCTTTTCTTCAGAATTTTTCAAGAAGAAGGGGAAATGTCTGCAGTGAACACTGGACAATCTACCCCAAATCAGGAACTAGCTGCAGTGCAAGCAGAACTCCTGACATTCCTCAGTATCAGTCACAAGCACTGGTAAGAGCTGATGTGATGTTTAATGTCTGCCTGTGGTCTGAGTCAAGTATTTGGTTGGGATGGTAAGTACATACAGGGTAAAGGGCCAATGATCAATGGTTAAGGGCATAGCTGCCACTGCTCATCAGTGGGTAGCATTGGGAAGTCAGTAGCACCTATAGGATCAAATGATATTCTTGATTTAGCTTTTAATGTAAAGTTTTATAATAGTAAAAAGTAAAAATGTAAATAAAGTTTAAAAACCCACTTAGCCTAGAATGATTACATTATCAGAAGAATATCTTTACATTAAGCTTATGTGAAACAGAGTGCATATGCAAAATTGTATATATTTTCTTTAGGTGTTTGGTGGACCCATATATTTACAGATATGCTTTCATTATTTCAGTTTCTCTGACAGTCCGATACATCCAAAAGTAAAGGAAAGAATTCTTACCAATCAGTTTATTAAGATGTAAAGGGCAACTTTTGAGTATGTGAAAGTTCTGAATTTCAATAGTTATAATACATGGGTATAAATGAACTGCAATGACAGATATGTATATTAAATAAGTGAGAAGAGGAACATAGTTATGATTGCCTTGATTCTTAAAATCTCACCCAGTTAAAACCTTCTGTAATAATGATAGATGCATTATTTGAGTCTGTCTAAGAGAAAGATTAATTTGTTTCTCAGCTGTTAATGACCATTTTGAGTCCATTTGCACCTCTATGAGTAAAAAAGGAGGTTGCTACCACAGGAACTCCAACAATGAATGCTAAGTTTTTCTTCTAATCTAGGATTTACTGAACACATTCCTCTCTTAAATGACTTAAAACATAATTTTTGGAAATCATATTTTTAACCCATCTTTCCCCAGAAATTAATTACCTCGATTTAGAAACCACAAATGACATTTAAAATGTTAGATCTAAGCTAATTTCTCATCCTAAATTTCCATCTGTTTACTTATTTGCTTTTATGGGACATTTTCACTCCTCTTCCCTGTTACTCTCTCCTGTGGCTTGTTCTCAGGCTCCGTCATGGAACTAAAGTTCTACAGGGAGGATTATTATCGCTACTTTTGACAGCAAAACATAAAAAACAATAAAACTTGTCTTGTTAGACATAGCATCTACCTGTAGCAATGCATGTGACCTGAGCATAGAAATGTGCAAGATGCTCATTACACAATAGCTAAAACCATATTCAGAAGTGAAATCAAGGCTTTAAACTACGCTATGAAGCAGTAGTTTGTCTCTGATGAGGGTGCATGGGATGGTGAAAGCTTTGGAACCAGGAGATATATGATCTGTAAAGTTTATTCTTCTGAGCAAGCAACACTCAGGGTCAAACCCTAAAATAACAGCAACAACAGCCCCCTCAAAGTCAAACGTATAAAATGAAACAAAAGATGTTTGGAAAATGTGTTCCTTCTTTTTAAACATCATTGGCAACTATAATGTAATTTCTGATAAATAAATGTGTTGTTATCCTCACCTTCAGAGTTCAGCTGTTGTTGAACACTTAGACTGCCATTATATTCCTGTCTGGAATGGTGATTGGATGGAATAAGGGGATGAAACAGCCAGTGAATTCCTTGCTTTCCATGAACATTGTATGAATTTGTAGGTCAAGTATATTGTTTATTTAACACACCACACACACACACACACACACACACACACATATAATATATACATATATATATATAATATATTATGTATATTATAGATATATATGAGCAAGAGAGGGGGGAGGGAGAGAGAGAGAGAGGCAGGGAAGGAGGGAGGGAGGGAGAGAGAGAAAGGTCTTACTTATATAGCCCTGATTGGCCTGGAACTTACCATATATACCAGGCTTGTATTGAACTCATAGAAATCTGTCTTTGCCTCCTGAGTCCTGGGATGAAAGGCATGTGCTACCATACCTGATCAACAAGATTTTTAGTTGAAACTAAGATTACTTCATCTTTGTCTTTATATTTCAAATAGAATATGAGGTTGTTATTAACAGACATTAACTTTATTTTCCTTGCTGCACATTTGGTACTATTTTATTTTTAACTCATTGATTTTTTGTGGATTTCCCATAACGTACCTTAATCCCACTCAACTCTGTTTCCCTTTGTATCTTCCCTCTGCCCTTGTATCCTCCCTCTGAAAAGAAAGCAAAAATTAAAAATAAAATTCTCTTGGAAACTGCAGTGTGTTACAGTGTTTCTCATATTATATCCTTTTGCCCAAATAGCCTTACTTACAAATGTTCATTGCAACAAGTCATTGATTTGGTTAGAAGTCTCTGCCTTTTGCTATACTATCAATACTAGATCTCACCCAGACTCCTCTTGGATATCCTGTTGTTGTACTGTATCATGGAAATACTGCAGCTTTGGTTTTATAGGACCATCCCCTTCAAGTGCTTCAGGAATTCATATAGTGAGTAGATGTTGGGGTGAGCCAACTCCTGAATCTGGGTCTGGATAGTATCTGAGTTGGTCAGTCTGCTAGCATCTCCACACACTGACAGGGCCAATTCTCCCACAATGCCCAGGTGAGGATCAGCTTTCCTGCCCGTTTCAAGGGCCAAAACCAGCTCTCCCACACTTACACCACCAGGGCCAGATCACCTGAACTGACCAGGAGAGGTGTGGGGCTACAGCTCTCCTGCACCTAGGACACAAGGATTAGCTCTTCAAATCCTTGGGGGAGGAGTGGGTCCAACCCTCTTGGACATCAGCATGGCCCCAGGTGTCACTCCAGACCAGGGACATTTGCATGCCTTTTGGTGTAAACATGGCCCATGGACATTAACACAGACACTCACTGCCACAGGATCAGGTACCCAGACATGGCCCCATGCAGTAATATGGGCTAGGACATCACCATGGCCTTAGGTGGCAATGCAGGCAACTCATATCAGGCTGTTCCTACCCACCTTCTAGTCTCTAGCTCATGGTGCACAAACTGTTCTGCTTCTCTTCTCTTACATCTTTCTACCACATGCTTGTTCATCATAGTGTAGAGTGGCCAGGCCTTTGAGTGTCTTTTGTCCTACCTATGCCCTCAGTTGGCATTTAGAACATTGAGTTAGGTTGATGAGCTCAGAGTAATGGTTCTCACCCCGTGGGTCATGACCCACAGGGAGTCTTCTTTGGGAGTTATCCGATACCCTGCATATTAGATACTTATACTACAATTCATTATAGGAGTAAAATTACAGTTATGAAGAATCAAGAAAATAATTTTATTCTTGAAGGGTCACCACAACATGAGGAACCATCATAGCATTAGGAAGATTGGGAACCACTGGCTTACAGGCTAAAGACATTAACCACCAAGTCTGCTTAGACATTTCTGGAGGGGATACAGTGGATTTCTTTCAGGGGAGAGGTTTCCTCCATTCAAATGCTGTCCTCCAGTGGAGGGTATGAAGAGACGCTTCTGGACTGAATTTCTGAGCTATAGAGTGGAACAGGTTAGAGGGAGATGGTTTTCATGGGTAAAGATTTCTGCTTTTAACATCGAACCAAGTATTGACACAGGTTATGAACAATACTTGAGGCCCCAATATTTAGGGGTCTGTCACAAATGTGGATGTGAGAAGCAACTCAGAAGTAAGGCATTCCATCTGACAACACTCAGTATATGAGTTGGATTTGTAAATAAAGATATTTCATAATCTTACCAGTGAAGGATGTTCTGTGAAAAGACAGTAAAAGTTTTCAGAGAGGTTACACAGAGTTTGTTATTGTAACAGTAACAAACAAATAACAAGAAAACAAAACAAAAAACGAAAAAAAAAGTTTTAATACTGTTCACACTCTCCCCTTTGATAGTGTTCACACTCTTCCCTTTGATGGTATTTCACACTGCCTTGTGATACTGTTCTTACTTTCCTCTTTGATGGTGTTCATGCTCTCCCCTTTGATGGTATTCACACTATTCCCTTTGATGGTGTTCTCACACTCCCCTTTGATAGTCTTCACACTCTCCCCTTTCATAGTATTCTCATTCTACTCTTTGATGGTGTTTGCAGGCTCCATTTGATAGTGTTTGCAGGCTCTTTTTGATAGTGTTCTCACTCTCTCCTTTGATAGTCTTCACATTCTCCCCTTTGATAGTGTTCTCACTCTCCCCTTTGATAGTCTTCACACTCTCCCCTTTGATGGTGTTTATAGTCTCCTCTTTGATGGTGTTCTCGATTTCCCCATTGATAGTGTTTGCACTCTCCCCTTTGATGATGTTTGCACTCTCCCCTTTGATAGAGTTCTCAGCCTCCACTTTGATAGTGTTTGCACTCTTTCATTTGGTGGTGTTGGAAGGAGGAGGTTCTAAAAAAGACAGCCACTTCTTTTTTATCATTTTGTATGTCTCTTATATCTCAAGGCACTAAAGCTAAGCAAGCAGAAAATCATCAGAGTGCCTTGGTGGGAAAACTGCATTAATGGGAAGTTTGTGGAGGCAGCAGTATGGTCAAATGGATTTTAGAAAAGGTGCATAGCTGCTATTGAAGAATTCTAGCAGACATATACTTGGTAATGGTGCCAACAAGGCTGCTTGAGATCTATGGGAGCCCTCCCTATTTAAAGCCTTTTCTGAGGAGAAAGGCATGATGTCAAGAATGTGATGTGAGAGGGAGGGACTTGGAGGAGACGAGGGAGGGGAAGCTGTGATCCCAATGTAAAATAAGTTAATTAATTAAATTTAAAAGGGAAAAAAAGTGAGAACCAAAAGTATTCTGTATAAAAAAGGAAATATTCCCTTGCCATTTTCCAAACTTATTTTTGCCTCATAACATTTTTGTTTTTGATGAAGAAAAACATAATATATTAAGAAATTCTAATACAAAACAAGTTCCATATACTACATATCATATACTAAGTATTAACTGGAGGAGAAAACAGAAGAGTCAGTCCACTTTATTTCTTTGCATGCATTATTTACTATTAGGCACAATAGGTATTTTATGTGACAACAACAAACATTTATTAAGTATTGAGTATTCATCATGAGTCAGGAACTATGGAAGCATTCGTCAGTCATTATAAGATCCAGAATTCACTTTCAACAATTATCATCCCATATTATGAATGAGAAAGTGAGACTTTAAGAAATTAAATGACTATAGTCAGCACATAGACTTGATTTTAATCCACCAGGGAAGAACACTGTGTTTACATCCAATCAGAATACAGATATGAAATACCATATTGTCAGTTTAAATAACTAAAAAGTGAGATTATTTCATCCATTGGTGGAAGAGTTGTCACAAAAAAAGACATCAGTGATGATAATGTAGGTAATACCCCAAATTCTGCATGACTTTTTGGGAACTGGAGTAAAGGGATGTTTTTAGGTCTTCAGTTGCATATCTGAGAGGGTTCCTGTTACTCAGTCTATACAATAAGTAAAACCAATGGGATTTGTTTCTGTTTGAAATGAATGGACTATATTCATCACCTGAATATGTCAAAATTACTGCACTTTTTAAAAATATAGGCTTTTAATTCAAAGATTATGACAATCTGCATAAATGCATAAATAAGTTTTTTTCAAATCTGTGTTTATACCATTACTTACATGCAAGTATTAAGGTCAGTTCTAGATAGAGGAACTAGCAATACAGTAGATGCAAATAGTTAAGGAACAAGCAACACAACAAGCATAAATAGTCAAAGAACAAGCAAAGCAATAAACAGTCTTGTGATTACTACTGGGATCACTATTTCTAGTGGCTTATCAGGATGACCAAAATATCTGAGCCTACTTCCCTGTGCTAGCCCAAATTCATTTTCATGCATGAACTCTACTTCTTTGTTCTAGACTAAAATTTAGATTCCTGCCTAAAATTACTTCTTTGTTCTAGCCTAAGATTTTGATTTCTGCCTGAAGCCCACTTCCTTGTCCTTGACCAAATTAAGATTCCTGCCAAGCAGCCTCCAAAGCTCTCCAAGTCTCCCCATTTTTTACTTCATAAACAAGACTGAGACCGTCCTAGGTCATTCTGAAAAGAATGCCTTAATTATCCATCGTGGAATATACATTATCAAATATTCATTATGCCTTAGGTTGGTAAGATTCTGCAGTATCTTAGTCGTCCTTGGCTTGCCAGCCTGTTAATTTAATAACTATGTCTGGGTGTCCATTTTTAGGTTGAAGCCATGTACTTTGGCTGCTAACATGTTGATGTTTTTAAAGACAAGTTTTAACACGATGGGCAGGAATAAAACTATTCCCAGGACAAGAAGGGCTAGCATGATCAAGCTATATATGCCATTCTTGAAGCTTGACCAAAATGGAAATACTGGCCTCAGGCCATGTATAATTTTATCAGCAGTATGTCCAGCATCAAAGCTCAGCAGAGCAGCATTCTTTAAATTCATAATCTCACCATGCAAAGTTAAAACATCCAGAGAGGTGTTAGAATTATACCAAATACTCTGCAAGTGTCTTTAAACTTTTTCCTAATTATAATGAGTATCATTGTAAATTTTATCACAAGTATCACAAATCTTCTGGTATTTGGCATGACACTTGAGATGGCTCCTTACTCTTAAACTCTGAACTTCTTTCAACAATTTGAATAGGATGAAGAGCATCAATCTATTGTTCCAAATGCCTATCTTGTATACTCAACACATTAGTGACTTTTTTTTTTTTGCTAAATGTTTAACAAAAGTAGCTGTCTTAACTTCTTGTGTTAACTTCTTGTCAAAGCAATTGCAGAAGCAGTGGTGCTAGCAATTAATGTAATTAAAGCTGTTATACCAGCAACAGTCAAGCCCACTATCCTCTTGCTTTTGTTTAAAGCCTGACTCACTTCTTCCCATACTTGCAAGCTTTATTCAGAAGGCCAAGGTCCTGTAATAATCAGGGCACTAACACAAAAGCTGGTTGATAGACCTCCATAAATGACATGCCAGGTTTCAACACACTTAACACAATTAGAAAGTGTAGAATCAATACAACTTACATTAAATACTGTAGAAGAAACAAAAGTAATTTTAACATGATTAATAGAGCCTTAACACATGCACTAATACTTGTTTGAAATCTAGATCCTGTCCCAATTTTATCTCTTGCTAACATAAAGAATTGCAGCTAACTTCCAAGTATGTCTTTGAAAATGTTCAGGACCAGCAATTCTAAATGAAGACTGTTAATTCCAATATTGGAGTGATTTCTAGACAAGGCAATGATTGAGTTCAAATAACTGTTTCACATTTAAGAAAAATACAAGAGTCATTATAACTTCTTTTTTTGATTTTCTGTCCCACAAGGTCTAAAAGCTTGAGACAAGGCAGCTTGTCCCATCTGGGATATAGGAAAGCAAAGGTGGGTCAGGAACATATGTCCAATACAGCTTTTCAATCACCATTGTCAGGGCACTCAGTAAACTCACAGGTCAGCATCATTCTTTGTCCCAGCATAAGAATGACTCAGCAATCACTCTGGCAGCTACCATGCTCCTTCAGCATCCTGCAAACAAAACAAAACAAAACAAAATAAAACAAAACAAAACAAAACAACCACAAACTTGCCTTCTTCCCCATATTAGAAACATGATTGAGATCATGCCATATACCAGTAAGTAGATCCTTCCTTTTCACCTATGCATAAGTATGCATTTTTGTAGGGTGCCATAGACACAACAGAAAGTTCCTTGGCTTCCAAATTTTTTAAAAAATTTAAAATAAAAACAACATGATTTAATAAAATTTTTGGTGTATGGGGATATACCTCCTCCCCTTTTTAATGAAGATATTGTTTTAAAGTTTCATGGGCTCATTATACAATACCTTGTTCTTGAGGATTATAAGGAATCCCAGTAATATGGGTAATATTAAATTGTTGATAAAAAGTTTCAAATGCTCGACTGCAATAGCAAGTTTCATTATCTGTTTTAATCTGATTTGGAACAACTAGCATACAAAAACAATTTAGGCAATAACTAATAACATTTTAGTTGCTTCTTATGTTAAAGCAGTTGCAACTAGAAAGGCTGAGAGGGTGTCAATAGTCATGTGTACATATTTTAATTGTCCAAAATCAGAAATATGAGTAACATCCATTTGCTATAATTGATTAGGTATGAGTCATTGAGGATTAGCACCATTATGTGGTACAGGTAGAAATTGAGGACATACAGGACAAGTCTTTACAATTTGACATGCACATTCTCTAGAAATACCAAATTGTTGTCTCAAGCTATTACTACTTTGTTGAAATAAAGAATGAGATAGTTTGGCTAACCATGCCTCTGTAAGGCCTATAATCTGCCTAATATACAAATATTCTGTGGCATTGCTCTAAGGGGTCCAAGCAATCTAGTATGTGATCTTAAATGTCCTATAAAGTTAAGGAACAGTACGTTCTCTTAAATTGAGTTGTATTTGCATAAGTAATTGTATAATTTGAGAATTAGTAATATCTAAAAAAGGAACAGTTTCAAGTAATTGTAAACCATGAGCTATATATTGGCTACCAGTATACAAATTTAAAGCTTGAATTTTCAGCGTTTCTTATTTTTTAACATGGATATTTTGTTTATTTACATTTTAGATATTATCCCCTTTCCCCATTTCCCCCTCAAAATCCCCTATTCCATCTCCCCTCCTTCTGCTTCTGTGAGAGTGTGTCCCAACCCACCCACTCACCCATTCCTGCCTCCCTGCCATCCCATTCCCCCACACTGGGGCATCCAGCCTTTACGGGACCAAGGATCTCCTCTCCCACTGATGCCCAACAATGCCATCCTCCCCTACATATGTGGTTGGATCCTTGGGTCTCTCCATGTGTGTTACCAGGCTGGCTATTTAGTGCCTGGAAGCACTGGTTGGTTGGTATTGTCACTCTCCCTATGGGGCCACAGACTCTTTCAGCTACTTCAGTCCCCCCTCTAACTGCTCCATTGGGGAATCCTGTGATCAGTTCAATGGTTGGCTAAGAGCATTTGCCTCTGTATATGTCAGATTCTGGCAAAGCCTCTCAGGAGACTGCTATATGAGGTTCCTGTCAGCATGCACTTCCTCCCATTCACAACAATGTCTGCATTTGGTGATTGTATATGTACAGAATTCCATTGTGGAGCAGTCTCTATACAGTCCATCCTTCAGTCTCTGTTCAACAGTTTGTCTCCATATTTCCTCCAGTAAGCATTTTGTTACTCCTTCTATCCAGGACTGAAGCACCCCAACTTTGATCTTCCTTCTCTTGAACCTCATGTGGTCTGAGAGTTGTACCTTGGGCAGTCTGATCTCTGGGCTAATATCTACTTATCAGTGAGTACATATCATGTGTGTTCTTTTGTGATTGGGTTACCTCACTCAGGATGATATTTTCTAGTTCCATTCATTTGCCTAAGAATTTCATGAATTCATTGTTTTTAATAGCTGAGTAGTACTCCGTTGTGTAAATGTACCACATTTTCTGTATCCGTTGAAGGACATCTGGGTTCTTCCCAGCCTCTGGCTATTATAAATAAGGCTTCTATGAACATAGTGGAGAATGTATCCTTATTATCAGTTGGAGAATCTTTTGGGTATATGTCCAGGACTGTCCTCAGGAAATACAATGTTCAATTTTCTGAGGAACTGCCAGACTGCTTTCCAGAGTGGTTTTACCAGGTTAAAATCCCACCAATATTGGAGTAGTGTTCCTCTTTCTCCATATCCTCACCAGCATCTGCTATCACCTGAGTTTTTGAGCTTAGTCATTCTGAATGTTGTGAGATGTAATCCAGGGTTGTTTTGATTTGCATTTTCCTGATGACTAAGTATGTCAAACATTTCTTTAGGTGATTTTCCACCATTTGAGCTTCCTCAGTTGAGAATTCTTTTTAAGCGCTATACCCCGTCTTTAATAGAGTTATTTGATTGTCTGGAGTATAATTTATTGAATTCTTTGTATATATTGAATATTAGCCCTCTATCAGGTATAGAATTGGTAAAGATCTTTTCCCAATCTGTTGGTTGCCATTTTGTCCTATTGACATGTCCTTTGCCTGTCAGAAGCTTTGATCTTAGAGCATAAGCCATTGATGTTCTCTTCAGGAAATTTTCCTGTGTTTCCAGGTATCTGAGGTTTTCCCTCACATTCTCTTCTATCAGCTTCAGTATATCTGGTTTTATGTGAAGGTCCTCTATCCACTTGTACTTGAGCTATGTACAAGGAGATAAGAATGGATCAATTTGCATTCTTCTACATTCTGACCTAAAATTGAACCAGCACCATTTGTTAAACATGCTGTCCTTTTTCCACTGGACAGTTTTAGCTTCTTTGTCAAAGATCAAGTGACTGGTCTTTAGTTCTATTCCATTGATCTTCCTGCCTATCTCTGTACCACTTCCATGCAGTTTTTTATCACTATTGCTCTGTAGTACAGCTTGAGGTCAGGGATGGTGGTTCCCTCTAAAGTTCTTTTACTATTTGGAGTAGTTCTCACTATCCTGGATTTTCTGTTATTTCAAAGGAATTTGCAAACTGCTCTTTACATCTCTATGAAGAATTGAGTTAGAATTTTGATGGGGATTGCACTGAATCTGTAGATTGCTTTATTTCTTTCTTGAGCAAGTTATCATTTAGTAGAACGTTTTTCAGATTCCACGTGAATTTGGGCTTTCCATTGTTTTTATTGTTATTGAAGACCAGCCTTAGTCCATGGTGATCTGAAAGAATGCAAGGGATTATTTCAATCTTTTTGTATCTTTTGAGGCCTATTTTGTGACCAATTATATCGTCAGTTTTGGAGAAGGATCCATGTCGTGCAGGGAAGAAGGTGTATTCTTTTGTTTAAGTTGGAAATGTTCTGTAGATATCTGTTAAATCCCTTTGGTTCATAACTTCTCTTAGTTTCACTCTGTCTCTATTTAGCTTCTGTTTCCATGATCTGTCCATTGCTAAGAGTGGGATGTTGAAGTTTCCCACTATTATTGTGTGAGGTGCAGTGTGTGCTTTGAGTTTTTGTAAATTTTGTTATGTATGTGCCTGCCCTTGAATTTGGAGCATAGATGTTCAGAATTGATAGTTCATCTTAGTAGATTTTTTCTTTGATGAGTATGAAGTATCCTTTCTTATCTTTGTTGATAACTTTTTGTTGAAAGTTGATTTAATTTGATATTAGAATGACTACTTCAGCTTCTTTCTTGGGACCATTTGCTTGAAAAATTTATTTCCAAACTTTTATTGTGAGGTAGTGTCTGTCTTTGTCACTGAGGTACATTTTTTGTATGCAGCAAAATACTGGGTCTTGTTTATGTATCTAGTCTGTTAGCTTATGTCCTTTTTTTGTGGATCTGAGTCCATTGATGTTAAGAGACAAAAAGGAAAATTGATTGTTGCTTCCTGTTATTTATGTTATTAAAGGTGGAATTATGTTTGTGTAGCTATCTTCTTTTGAGTTTGTTGGAAGAAGATTACTTTCTTGCTTTTTCTAGGTGGTAATTTTCCTCCTTGTGTTGAAGTTTTCCCTCTATTATCCTTTGTAGGGCTGGATTTGTGGAAAGAAATTGTATAAATCTGATTGTATCATTGAATATCTTAGTTCCGCTATCTATAGTAATTGAGAGTTTTTTTTGGGTATAGTTGACTGTGCTGCCATTTGTGTTCTCTTAGAGACTTTATGACAACTGTTCAGCATGTCATACTTCTGGCTTTTATAGTCTCTGGTGAAAAGTTTGGTGTAATTTTGATATGTCTGCCTTCATAAGTTACTTGACTTTTGCTCTTACTGCTTTAAATATTCTTTCTTTGTGTTGTGAATTTCATAATTTGATTATTATGTGACAGGAGGAATTTCTTTCCTGGTCTAGTCTACTTGGAGTTCTATAGGCTTCTTTTATGTTCATGGACATCCCTTTCTTTAATTTAGGGAAGTTTTCTTCTATACTTCTATTGAAGATATTTACTGGTCCTTTAAGTTGGGAATCTTTGCTCTCTTCAATGCCTATTATCCTTAGGTTTTTCTCTTCTCATTGTGTCCTAGATTTTCTGAATGTTTTGGGTTAGAAGGTTTTTGCATTTTGCATTTTCTTTGACAGTTGTGTCAATGTTTTCTATGGTGTCTTCTGCACTAGAGAGTCTCTCTTCTATTTATTGTATTCTGCTGGTGATGCTGCATTATGACTCTTTTTTTTAATTGGATATTTTATTTACATTTCATATGTTGTCCCCTTACCCCATCCCCCACCCACCCAGGAAACCCCTATCCCCTCACCCCTCCTCTTTCTTCTCTGTGGATGTAACCTCTATCTACCCCCCCACTCCCACCTCCCCACCCTCAAAATTCCCACCCCCTGGGGCATCTAGCCTTCATGAGGTCAAGGTTCTCTTCTTCCACCTATGCCCAGCAGGGCCCTCCACTCTTACATATTCAGCTGAAGCCCTGGATCCCTCCCTAAGTGCTCCCAGGTTGGTGGTTTAGACCCTGGGAGCTCTGGTTGGTTGGTATTGTTGCTCTCCTCATGGTGCCGCAAACCCTTTCAGCTCCTTCAGTCTTCACTCTAACTCCTTCATTGAGAACCCCATTATCAGTTCAATGGCTAGTTGTGAGCATCTGCCTCTGAATATGTCAGACTCTTGAAGACCTCTGAGGAGACATCCATATCAGGCTCTTATCAGCATGCACTTCCTGACTTCCACATCAGCATCTACCTTTGGTGACTGCACATGGGATGAATACTCAGGTGGAATGGTCTTCAGATGGCCCCTCCTTCAGTTTCTGTAACTCACTTTGTCTCCATATTTGCTCCCTTGAGTATTTTGTTGCTCCTTCTAAAAAGGACCGAATCACCCCCACTTGGTCTTCCTTCTTTATGGGCTTCATGTGGCCTGTGAGTTGCATCTTGGGTATTTCAAGGTTCTGGGCTAATATCCAATAATCAGTGAGTGAATACCATGTGTGTTCTTTTGTGATTGGCTTACCTCACTCAGGATGATAATTTCTAGTTCCATCCAGTTACCTAGGAACCTCTCAAATTCATTGTTTTTAATAGCTGAGTAATACTCCATTGTGTAAATATACCACTTTTTGAATCCATTCTTCAGTTGAAGGACATCTGGGTTCTTTCCAGCTCCTGGCTATTATAAATAAGGCTGCTATGAACATAGTTGAGCATATGTCCTTGTTATATGTTCGAGCATCTTCTGGGTATATGCCTAGGAGTGGTATAGCTGGATCCTCAGGTAATGTTATAGCCAATTTTCTGAGGAACCGCCAGACTGATTTCCAAAGTGATTGCACCATCTTGCAGTCCCACCAACAATGGAGGAGTGTTCTTCTTTCTCCACACCCTCGCCAGCATCTACTACCACCTGAGTTTTTAATCTTAGCCATTCTGACTGGTGTGAGATGGAATCTCAGGGTTGTTTTTATTTGCATTTCCCTGGCGAGTAAGGATAATGAACATTTCTTTAGGTGCTTCTCGGCCATTCGAGTTTCTTCCATTGAAAATTCTTTGTTAAGCTCTATACCCCATTTTTTAATAGGGTAATTTGGTTGTCTGGAGTCTAATTTCTTGAGTTCTTTGTATATATTGGATATTAGCCCTCTATCAGTTGAAGGATTGGTAAAGATCTTTTCCCAATTTGTTGGTTGTCGTTTTGTCCTATTGACAGTGTCCTTTGCCTTACAGAAACTTTGCAATTTTATGAAGTCCCATTTGTCAATTGTTGATCTTAGAGCATATGCCATTGGTGTTCTGTTCAGGAACTTTTCCCCTGTGCCCAAGTATTCAAGGCTCTTCCCCACCTTCTCTTCTATTAGTTTCAGTGTATCTGGTTTTATGTGGAGGTCCTTTATCCACTTAGACTTGAGCTGTGTACAAGGGGAGAAGAATGGATCAATTTTCATTCTTCTACATGTTGTCCTCCAGTTGAACCAGCACCATTTGTTGAAAATGCTGTCCTTTTTCCACTGGACAGTTTTAGCTCCTTTGTCAAAGATCAAGTGACCATAGGAGTGTGGGTTCATTTCTGGGTCTTCAATTCTATTCCATTGATCTTCCTGCCTGTCTCTGTACCAATACCAGGTAGTTTTTATCACTATTGCTCTATAGTACAGCTTGAGGTCAGGGATGGTGATTCCTCCTGAAGTTCTTTTTATTGTTGAGAATAGTTTTTGCTATCCTGGGTTTTTTGTTATTCCATAAGAATTTGAGAATTTCTTTTTCTAACTCTGTGAAGAATTGAGTTGGGATTTTAATGGGGATTGCATTGAATCTGTAGATTGCTTTTGGCAAGATGTCCATTTTTATTATATTAATCCTGCCAATCCATGAGCATGGGAGAACTTTCCATCTTCTGAGATCTTCTTCGATTTCTTTCTTCAGAGACTTGAAGTTCTTGTCATACAGGTCTTTCACTTGCTTGGTTAGATTCACACCAAGGAATTTTGTATTATTTGCAACTATTGTGAAGGGTGTCATTTCCCTAATTTTTTTTCAGTCTGTTTATCTTTCAAGTAGAGGAAGGCTACTGATTTGTCTGAGTTGATTTTATAACCAGCCACTTTGCTGAAGTTGTTTATCAGGTTTAGAAGTTCTCTGGTGGAAGCCTGGGGGGTCACTTAAGTATACTATCATATCATCTGCAAATAGTGATATTTTGACTTCTTCCTTTCCTATTTGTATCCCTTTGACTTCTTTTTGTTGTCTAATTGCTCTGGCTACGACTTCCAGAACTATATTGAATAGGTAGGGGGAGAGTGGGAAGCCTTGTCTAGTCCCTGATCTTAGTGGGATTGCTTCAAGGTTCTCTCCATTAGTTTGATGTTGGCTACTGGTTTGCTGTAAATTGCTTTTACTATGTTTAGGTAGGGGCCTTGAATTCCTGATCTTTCCAAGACTTTTATCATGAAGGGATGTTGAATTTTGTCAAATGCTTTCTCAGCATCTAGTGAGATGATCATGTGGTTTTTTTCTTTAAGTTTGTTTATATAGTGGATTACATTGATGGATTTCTAAATATTGAACCATCCCTGCTTGATCATGATGGATGATTGTTCTGATGTGGTCTTAGATTCAGTTTGCTAGAATTTTATTGAGTATTTTTGCATTGATGTTCATAAGGGAGATATGTCTGATGTTCTCTTTCTTTGTTGGGTCCTTGTGGGGTTTGGGTATGAGTGTAATTGTAGCTTCATAGAACGAATTGGGTAGTCTTCCTTCTGTTTCTACTTTGTGGAATAGTTTGAAGAGAATTGCTATTAGGTCTTCCTTGAAGGTCTGATAGAATTCAGCACTAAAACCATCTGGTCCTGGGCTTTTTTTACTGGGGAGACTTTTAATGACTGCTGTTATTTCCTGAGGGGTTATGGGACTATTTATATGGTTTATCTGCTCCTGGTTTAACTTTGGTACCTGATATCTGTCTAGGAAATTGTCCATTTCATCCAGGATTTCCATTTTTGTTGAGTATAGGCCTTTGTAGTTGGATCTGATGATTTTTTTAATTTCTTCAGTTTCTGTTGTTATGTCTCCTTTTTCAGTTCTGATTTTATTAATTTGGATACTGTCTCTGTGCCCTCTGGTTAATCTGGCTAGCGGTTTATCTATCTTGTTGATTTTCTCAAAGAACCAGCTCCTGGTTTTATTGATATTTTGTATTTTCTTTCTGTTTCTATTTGGTTGATTTCAGCCCTGAGTTTGATTATTTCCTGATTTCTACTACTCCTGGGTGTATTTGCTTCTTTTTATTCTAGAGCTTTTAATTGTGCAGTCAAGTTGTTAGTGTGTGCTCTTTCCAGTTTCTTTTTCTAGGCACTTAGAGCTATGAGTTTTCCTCTTAGCACTGCCTTCATGGAGTCCCACAAGTTTTGGTATGATGTGTCCTCATTTTCATTGAATTCTAAAAAGTCTTTAATTTCTTTCTTTATTTCTTCCTTGAGCAAGTCATCATTGAGTAGAGAGTTGTTCAGTTTCCATATGCACGTGTGTTTTCAATTGGTTTTGTCATTATTAAAGACCAGTCTTAGTCCGTGGTCATCTGATAAGATGCAAGGGATTATTTCAATCTTTTTGTATCTGTAGAGGCCTGCTTTGTGACCAATTATATGGTCTAGTTTGGAGAAGGTACCATGAGGTGCTGAGAAAAAGGTATATCCTTTGTTTTAGGATGAAATGTTCTATAGATGTCTGTTACGCCCATTTGGTTCATAATTTCTGTTAATGTCAAAGTGTCTTGGTTTAGTTTCTGTTTCCATGATCTGTCCATTGCAGAGAGTGGGGGGTTGAAATCCCCCGCTATTATTGTGTGAGGTGTAATGTGTGTTTTGAGCTTTAGTAAAGTTTCTTTTATGTATGTAGGTGCCCTTGCATTTGGAGCATAGATGTTCAGAATTGAGAGTTCACTTTGGTAGATTTTTCCTTTGATGAGTATGAAGTGTCCTTCCTTATCTTTTTTGATTAATTTTGGATGAAAGTGGATTTTATTTGATATTAGAATGGCTACTCCAGCTTGTTTCTTGGGACCATTGGCTTGGAAAATTGTTTTCCACCCTTTTATTCTGAGGTAGTGTCTGTCTTTGTCACTGAGCTGTGTTTCCTGTATGTAGCAAAATTCTGGGTCTTGTTTGTGTATCCAGTCTGATAGTCTGCATCTTTTTATTGGGGAATTGAGACCATTGGTGTTAAGAGATATTAAGGAAAAATGATTGTGGCTTCCTGTTATTTTTGTTATTAGAGGTAGAATTATGTTTGTAGAGTTATCTTCTTTTGGGTTTGTTTGAAGATTACTTCCTTGCTTTTTCTAGGTTGTAGTTTCCCTCCTTGTGTTGGCATTTTCCATCAATTATCCTTTGAAGTGCTGGGTTTGTGAGAAGATACTGTGCAAATTTGGTTTTGTCATGGAATATCTTGGTTTCACCATCTATAGTGATTGAGAGTTTTGCTGGGTATAGTAGTCTGGGCTGGCAATTGTGTTCTCTTAGGGTCTGTATGATGTCAGTCCAGGCTCTTCTGGCTTTTATAGTCTTTGGTGAGAATTCTGGTGTAATTCTTATAGGTCTGCCTTTATATGTTACTTGACCTTTTTCCCTTACTGCTTTTAGTATTTTTTCTTTGTTTTGTGCATCCGATGTTTTCATTATTATGTGACGGGAGGTATTTCTTTTCTGGTCTATTCTATTTGGTGTTCTGTAGGCTTCTTGTATGTTTATGGGCATCTTGTTCTTTAGGTTAGGGAAGTTTTCCTCAATAATTTTGTTGAAGATATTTACTGTCCCTTTAAGTTGGGAATCTTCATTCTCATCTATACCTATTATCCTTAGGTTTGGTCTTCTCATTGTGTCCTGGATTTCCTGGATGTTTTGAGTTAGGAGTTTTTTGCATTTTGCATTTTCTTTGACAACTGTGTCAATATTTTCCACCGTATCTTCTGCATTTGAGATTCTCTCTTCTATCTCTTTTATTCGGTTGGTGATGCTTGCGTCTATGACTCCTGATCTCTTTCTTAGGTTTTCTATCTCCATGGTTATCTCCCTTTGAACTTTCTTTATTGTTTCTGTTTCCACTTTCAGATCCTGAATGTTTTTGTTTAATTCCTTCTTTGTGTTTTCTTGCATTTCTTTAAGGGATTTCTGTGATTCTTCTTTAAGGGCTTCTATCTGTTTACTTGTACTCCTGTATTTCTTTAAGGGAGTTACTTAATTCCTTCTTATAATCCTCTATCATCATCATGAGAAGTGATTTTAATTCTGAATCCTGTTTTTCAGGTGTGATGGTGTATTCAGAGCTTGCTATATTGGGAGAACTGGGTACTGATGATGCCGAGAAACTTTGGTTTCTGTTGCTTATGTTCTTGGGCTTGCCTTTCGCCATCTGGTTAACTCCAGTGTTATCTGCCCTCACTGTGTAAGACTGGAGTCTGTATTTCCAGTTATCTTGCTTGTTGCAGGGCTCCTCAGATTCCAGATGTCTCTGTGGTCTTATGCTCCTAATCTCCTGGGTGGAAGAACTTCTGGGACTCAGGCCACCTCCTGGATCTGGAAATCCTTCTGCTCTGAGTGCAGTGGCTCCTTGGCTGCTCTGCGTGCAGTGGCTCCTCGATGACTCAGGGTTCAGTATCTCCACAGGACAGGAGCAGAATGACTCTGTGTTGGCTGCTCTGAGTGCAGTGGCTCCTCGATGACTCAGGATTCAGTACCTCCTCAGGACAGAAGCAGACCACCGACTCTGTGTCTGCTGCAGCCCAAAGGACCAGGCAGGGGCAGAAGGGAAGTGGAATTCTGGAGGGGCGGGGTTTGGGTAACTGCTGTGTCCTGAATGTCCCTGGCTCCCAGATGTATCTCTTGGACTTAGGGAGTGAGATGGAGTTCTTACCAGCTGCTCTGAGTGCAGCGGCTCCTCTAGGATGACTCAGAATTCAGTATCTTTACAGGACAGGAGCAGACTGAGTCTGTGTCTGCCCCAGCCCACGCATTATGACTCTTAATACATTTCCTATGTTTTCTATCTCCAGGGTAGTCTCCCTTTTTTATTTCTTTATTGTTTTACTTCCATTTTTATGTCCTGGATGGATTTGTTCAATTACTTCACCTGTTTGGCTTTTTTTTTTGTTTGTTTGTTTCTTAAGGGTTTTTTGTGTTCTTTAAGGTCTTCTACCTGTTTACCTCTGTTCCCCTGTATTTCCTTGAGGGAATTATTTATGTCTTTCTTAAAGTTCTCTATCATCATCATGAGAAGTGATTTTAAATCTGAATCTTGCTTTTCTGGTGTCATTGGATACTCAGGACTTGCTATGGTGTGCAAACTCGGTTCTGATGATGCCTAGTAACCTTGTGTTCTGTTGAATATGTACATGTGCTTGCCTTTTGTTATCTGATTATCTCTGTGTTACCTTCACTCACTGTCTCTGACTGGAGCCTTTCAGTCCTGTATCTTGGTTGTGTCAGTACTCCTCAGAGTCTGGTTGTTTCTGTGATCCTGTGATCCTGAAATCCTTTGTGTAAGAGATCTTGGGAGTCAGGGTACCTCTGTAATCTTGAAATCCTGGTGTGACCAATCTTCTGAGGGCCTGTGATTTTTATGATCATATGTTCCTAGGAGCTTCTCGGAGTCTAGCTTGCCCACACACTCCCACCTCCCCACCCTTGAATTCCCCCTCACTGGGCACCCAGCCTTCATAGGACCAAGGACCTTCTCTCCCACCTATCCCCTACAAGGTCACCCTCCCCTACATATACAGCTGGAGCCATGGGTTCCTCTCTATGTGCTCCCAGGCTGATGCTTTAGACCCTGAGAGCTCTGGTTGGTTGGTATTGTTGTTCTCCCCATATCCTTTGCTTGGTCCTATTGGCTGGGGCTGACATGGAGCTGGTCTGCTCCAGTGAAGGCACCATATCCTGAGCCATCCTAGAGGAACTACTGCACTCAGAGCTGCAAGATTTCAGGATCCCAGAGGCAGCCTGAGTTCCAGGAGCTTTTTGATTTAAGAACTCAGGATCACAGAGACATCTGGACTGTGAGGAGTTTTGACACAATGAAAATAAATGGAAAGACAGGCTCCAGTTAGAGACAGTGAGTACAGGTAGCACTAGAGATAACCAGATGGCCAAAGGCAAGTGCAAAAACATAAGCAACAGAAACCAAAGTTACCTGGCATCATCAGAACCCAGTTCTCTCACCATAGCAAGTCCTGGACATCCCTTCACACTGGAAAAGCAGGATTCAAAATTAAAATCACTTCTTATGATGGTGATAGAGGACTTTAAGAAGGGCATTAACAACTCCTTTAAAATAATACTGGAGAACACAGGTAAACAGGTAGAAGCCCTTAAAGAGGAAACACAAAAATCCCTTAAAGAATTGCAAAAAAACAAAAACCAAACAGGTGAAGTAATTGAACAAAACCATCCAGGACATAAAAATGGAAGCAGAAACAATAAAGAAATCTCAAAGGAAGACTACCCTGGAGGTATAAAACCTAGGAAAGAGACCAGGAGGCAAAGACACAAGCATCACCAACAGAATACAAGAGATAGAAGAGAGAATCTCATGTGCTGAAGATACCATGGAAAACATTGACACAACTGTCAAAAAAAAAATACAAAATGCAAAAAGTTCCTATCCCAAAACATCCAGAAAATTCAGGACAAAATGAGAAGACCAAACCTAAAGATAGTAAGTATAGATGAGAACAAAGATTCCCAACTTAAAGGGCCAGTAAATACCTTCAACAAAATTATAGAGGAATACTTTCCTAACCTAAAGAAAGAGATGTCCATGAATATAAAAGAAGCCTACAGAACCCCAAATAGACTAGACTAGAAAAGAAATTCCTCCTGTCACATAATAATCAAACATCAAATGCACAAAACAAAGAAAACATGCTAAAATCAATAAGGGAAAATGGTCAAGAAACATATACAAGCAGACTTATAAAAATTACACCAGACTTCTCACCAGAGACTATAAAAGCCAGAAGATTCTGGACTGATATCATACAGACCCTAAGAGAACACAAATGCCACCCCAGACTACTATACTCAGGAAAACTCTCAATCACTATAGATGGAGAAACCAAGATATTCCATGACAAAACCAAATTTACACAATACCTTCCCACAAATCCAGTACTACAAAGGATAATAGTTGGAAAACTCGAAAACAAGAAGGCAAACTACAACCTAGAAAAAGCAAGAAAAAAATCTTCTAACAAAACCAAAAGAAGATAGCTACATAAACATAATTCCACCTCTAATAACAGAAATATTACTTTTATTCTTTTATTTTAAAAACTCACATACTAGAAAACACATAGAATTACTTTTGTAACATATATAAATCTAATTTATTCAAATAGAAGCGTTTTCTTTAGAGATAGAGAAAATTTCTTTCAAAGTTTGTAAATGTTCTTAAATGTAACATTACATTATCTTTTAAAAGACATTTTCATCAGATGTAAAAAATTTTCCTCACTTTTTGGAGGTTACTTATTGAATTTGTTTTCGTATTAAGGGAGAATCCAAAAGACACTGTGCTAATGTCTGTAGGACTCTTTTTTATTTTCACTGATAGAGGTGACACTGTAGAGTATTTTGTGCTTTGGAACTAGAATCCAAGTATAACATGGAGTAAACACTTCAGATAAAGCTGTTTCTGAAAATGCAGGCTAAAATATTTTCAATTTTTCTTCCTACCCTTTCTGTTCATTTTTTTGTCCTCTACCATCTTTGTCTCTTCTGTCCCTCCTTCTTTGTCTCCTTCCCTCTCTTCCTATCTCCCAGCCTCTTTCTTGTCTTTCCTTTCCCTATCCTTCCACCCTTTCTGCTTTTTGTGAGACAGTCTCACTGTGCTATTCAGGTAGGCCTTACTCTTTTTACCTCTGCCTTCCCAGTGCTAGGATTGCAGGTGTGAGGCTGCATGGATATCATCTTTGCTTTGGTCTATTCAATAGAAACTGCAAAGGGATGCCATTGAGATTTACAGATGACCTCAGATTCTGGAAGAACCTTGAAGATGGAGTGTATACCAAAAAATTATAAGAAAAAATGCCTACATGAATATCTTATAAAACGGAACTGAATTATTTGTATTTGAAACAAACTCAAAAAATCATCAATGAAATGAAGAACTTCAATTGGTGATTTTACTTTTTAAAAATATTTAATTCACTGTAAAAAGGCACAGAGTACTCAAATTAGATAATAACCTTGGCAATGCTTAGTGCATTTACGGAATGGGATACACCTTGGAGCAGATCATGGGACAGCCATTAGCATGGGATGTCTGTTAAGATAGTTATAATGTTGATGAAGGCAAATGAGACCGGTTTTGATTGGAGAATTGAGGAACAATCTGTGTTATGTTGTGTTGTTAACCATCAAAGGAAAAATGGGCAGAAGTTGTCAAGAAGTCTTTTATAATAAGCAGGATTATATCTTCCTAATAATTATCATTAGTAATCACTTAACTAGTCTTTGTATTCCTGTATTTTTGAGTCACATTTTGACTAAATAGAGCCCATGTACTCCTCATATTCAATAACTATTCCAGGCTGACTATGAGCTTGTGTGTCTTCCTACCTTTTCTTCTTATAGGCAGCAAAAGCTGCCTGTACTGTTGTAGGACCCTGAAAGGCAGCTTGGTTTCTGGTTGAGCTAGGTTTGAAACTTTTGTGACCCAACAGGTGACCCTGCAGTGTTCTCTGCAAGGGACCGTGTGTGTTTACCATGTTTCCAGACTCCAGGCTCCTTACAAGAGGCTGCAGCCCTCCATTGATTTGTGTTCTTTAGTCACATAGGGCAATGCCCCTACTAGCCCCTCCGTAGGCAGAGGGCATGACTACAGGCCACAGATCCTCAAGACAGACTTTGATATTAATGAGGCACCTAAAGGCCAGAGGGGTGTAGCCAACTAAACATTCTTTCCCAGATGCTTCTCCCTGCAAAAAGTATTTAACCTCAGGCCCACTCTGAGAAAACTAGGGTATAGTGTCTCATCTACTTTCCTCCACGACAACAAACATCTTAAAATCATGGATTGTTTCTCTTTCATAGGCATCCACCGTGGAGAACCGTGGAGCAAGCCTTCATCTGCAGAGCCGCAGTCTAATCTCCCCCAGAAGACCTGTCTGCGTTCCCAGCCATGGTGACCATCAACCCAACCAAGCCAAGCAAGCTGCCATAACCAAGCCAAGAACTCTCATCCCCACTGGACACAGCCAGAGCTTCTCTCCCTGTCTCCAACTTCAGCCACAGGCCAATCCAGTCAGTATGCCCTCACTTTGCTCTCGGCTCTATCTAGGCTTCCAGTGGCACGTGAAGGTCCAAGTGCCAGAGAACAAGGCAATCCTTGGCCACCTTTTGGCCTGGGTACCCCCAGCCAACGTCAGCATTCTCTGGGTAACCCAGGATCAGGGTCCCCCGGCTTCATATAGCTCAAGCCTGCCTGGCACCAGTGTGGAGAGAGTACAGTCAAACTTCCTGTGCCCCTTTGTCCACGAGTGGCCCTAGCTCTGTAGAAAGACAGATAGACGCAGGATACATTTTGACCACATTTAACTAGTCTGGGACTCACATTACAACCCAACATACTGTGATCCTCAGGATAATACTTTACAGTAGAGTGAGTGTTGCATTACTAAAAACACTAAATATAATCTTAATTTCTCCTTATTTTTGAAAACAGAATAAACTTCAAAGAAGACATAATTTCATAATGGAGAGCTCCATAGTATGACCAGATTCCAAGCAAAGAGCAACACTCATTTCTGTCACTCTGTGGATGTAACAAAACAGGAGAGAATTCTGAAGTCCACCCTTGGCAAGGGCTGGGGTGAAACAGTACACATCTTGCTTTGCATATAAATGAAGGCTAATAAAGAATTACTTTGGGATACTGTATTAAGAGTTGTATGTGAAACTCCAGTTTCTTAAACTGTGGGTGGCAGCCTTATTTGTGGCAGCATAATTCAAAGTAGGGGTTCTCTCTCTCTCTCTCTCTCTCTCTCTCTCTCTCTCTCTCTCTCTCTGTCACACACACACACACACACACACACACACACACACACATACACACAAGAGTTCTCAAAAGTAAATGCTTTAAATGCACAATTATGATAAAATTAATTCAAAAGAGAACACATAACAACATCTTAGTATTTTGGAGGTGTTCACCCACAATGCATTTCGAAATTTATTTCATCTTTAGCTGTGACCAGACAATGTGTACTTTACACTGTGCCAGCTGTCACACTGCCTACTCCTATGAACCCTGCACACAGTTCAGATCACTGGTTCACTGCATTGTTTCATTGTATATACAATGTTGCCTTTATGGTTGTTTAATTACATAAAACAAAGAGAATTGATATTTTCCTGCCACCATTCCTTAGCCTGTGTCAAATTAATATATCTTGCATTATCTGTGACAGTGCTCTTTGACTTGAGTTTCATAAAAAATTGTAGAAGAGAATTTCACTCTGGGTTTAGCAGAATCATTTCAACCAATTCTGAGGTGGTCTTGAACATACATCTGCCATTTCCTGTTTATGCAGAGTGGTGTTCTTTCGAAAGAAAATTTTGAGCAACTCTGAAGAAAAAAATCTTAAAGTGTCATATACACAGGGAAGACCTCTTCATGTGAAAATAAACAAGCACACCTGTCTTAATAATACATAAAATTGCTTTTATAAAAATAAGTGATCAATTTACGTAATGCTAAAGAATTATTTAAAGAATAATTTGTGATTTATTGTCTGTAAATATTTTCTGTGTATGGCTATTGTATATAGCTGTATAAAGGCCACTGTGTAAAAGTAGGGTGAAAAGCGGTCTCCAGTACACAGTTTAAGCAGCTCTGCACCACATCAAGGTGGCATGTCTCACTCTATGTGTGGAGCTTTCTTTTATAAGCGTGTGTCATAGAAGTCCTCTCAAGGGTCATTATTGGTTGTTCTGGCTTTTATGTCTTGTTTTATTTTGGGAGGCCTGTGTTTCCTCAGCAGTGGGGCAGTTTTCTGAGGTTCCTAAGAATATAATAGAATTGCAGTTTTGCAAAGGTCCCCATTGTCACTGGATTCTCTTACTGTTTGATGATTCTTTCTTCCTCTACTTCATGTTTTCTAATGTCCACATTCTGGTTCTTTAGTGCACTATGCAAATATAAGTACTAAATGTAATTTCTATTATTTTTTTTTAGAAATTAATTTTTATTTTAAAATGTATACAATATATTTTTGATCAAATCTTCTTAATGGAGAACACACACATTAGATTGAGTAACCCCAAGAATCTCTTTACAGTCATGATGGTGACCTATTCCAGCCTGATGCTGTCCTATTAAGCCCAGTGAGCATCATTCACCTATTCATTTTTGCACTGATTTTTCTCATGTGTTTCCTATGGCATTTAAAAGCTCTCACAGTTTATAGAGAAGAAATGCTGCACAATCATACAAATACTTCAATTCCCAGATTCAATATATTGTCAAAAATAAATTGAATTGTCAGTATATAAATTATCACACCTACTTTTAATTAAAATCACTACCTTCATGGAAATGCTATAGTACAACCATTTTCATGGAGATCCATTTCTTTTTTGCTGGTCTGTTTGGTTTGGTTTGTTTGTTTGTTTTTTAACTTTAAACAAAATTTTATTGCACAAAAGTTGTCACATAATTGGATACTTCTCTACTCTGTACACAATCATTCCCACCCTCCACAGAAAGGCTGCTTCTGAACTTCCCATGTGGTGACACAGCACTACAGTTCTGATGCTAACAGAATACTAGAGATACCTCAGTGATTTAAGTTGAAAGCAGGACACTGGTATATGGCTCTTGCTCCTAGCATCAGGAATGTACAAATGTCTTTATTCAGAAATACAAAATAAATTATCTGTAGGCATGGACAATGACAGCAGTAAACCATTATGCATTGTCAAAGGAAACCAGTAACTGATGGTTACCATGATCAGCCAGCCTTCTCTTCAGTCATTTTCTTCAGGTGACTTCTCTGAAGTTATTGGTGAGGAACCTGCCTTGAGCTTCCTGTCACAGTTCATTGATAAGGGCAAAGCACTATTCTAGGTTAGAACATGCCACTTCCCATACCCCCTCCCGTTCCACCCATTGCACCATTCCAGGGTCCTTCTCTTCTTTAGGAATTTCTGCCACTACAGCTTCAGCTGTAGCTAGCAAGGAGGCCACCCCAGCTGCATCAGTAAAGCAGTTCTTACAACCTTTGTTGGATCAATGGTTCCCTTTTTCACCATGTTCACAAAATCTCCAAGCATCGCATCATAACCAGCTTCTAAGGAACTTTGCAGAATTTTCTCAACTATTAAAGATCCTTCAACACCTGCATTCTTAGCAATCGTCATTGCAGGAATTTTAAGTGCTCTGTTAATAATTTCTATACCTATGTTCTGATCTTCATTACCAGGCTTTAATGAATCCAAGCTGGGATGCACCGAAGCAGAGCGCAGCCCCCTCCTAGAACAATGCCTTCCTCAACAGCTGCTCTTGTAGCACTGAGAGCATCTGTAACTCTGTCTTTCTTCTCATTCACTTCAACGCCACTTGTCCCTCCAACCTTCAACACAGCTACTCCATTAGAAAGTTTAGCAAGTCGCTCTTTGTTCAGCTTTTCCTTTTCATATTCACTGTTGTGATGTCTAGCTGTTCAGTGATTTCTTGAATCCGTTTTTCAATATGAGTTTTGTCACCTTTCCCTTTCAAAAGCATGGCATCATCCTTGGTGACAATGACCTCTCCAACTTTTCCTAAGTCATGAGCTCGAACATCTTCAAGATTTAGATTCAACCCCTCTTCTCCAAACACGGCACCACCAGTAGCAATAGCCATATCTTTAACCTGGTTCTTCCTATTGTCCCCAAACCCTGGAGCTTTGACTGCTACAACCTGAAGACCTGTTTTTAGCCTGTTCAAAACCAGTGTGCTTAGAGCTTCTCCGTCAACATCTTCAGCGATTATGACCAAACACTTCCTGTGAGCATTAACAATTTCAAGAGCAGGTACAATGGACTGAATACTAGAAATTTTCTTTTCACTCAACAAAACATAGGCATCTTGGAATTCATATTTTTGACCTTTTGATGTGTTAATAAAATATGGGGAAATATATCCTCTATCAAACTTCATGCCTTCAATAATTTCTAGTTCGTCATTCAGAGTTTTTCCATCCTTCACTGTGATGACGCCCTTTCTTCCAACTTTTTTTCATTGCATCAGAAATGATGTTCCCAATGTCTTTGTCTCAATTTGCAGAAATTGTAGAAACCTGAGCAATTTCTTCAGGGCTTGTCACAGGTTTGGATTGTTTCTTAAGTTCAGCAATTACAGCATCGACGGCCAACATCACACCTCTCTGGATTTCCACTGGATTGGCCCCTTTGCTGATCTTCTCAAAGCCCTCCTTGACAATAGACCCTCCCAGAACAGTGGCAGTGGTGGTGCCATCCCCAGCCTCTTCGTTTGTGTTATTGGCAACATCCTGAACAAGTTTAGCTCCAATATTTTTGTATTTATCCTTTAAATCAATTGACTTTGCAACAGTGACCCCATCTTTTGTTACTTTGGGACTTCCCCAACTCGGTTCAATAATCACTGTTCTTCCCTTTGGCCCCATTGTAACAGTTACAGCATCAGCTAAAAGGTCTACATCTTGAAGCATTAAGGCTCGAGCATTCGCACCAAATTTTACATCTTTGGCATAGACCCGAGTGAGATGAGGAGCCAGTGCCTGTGACACTCGTCTTATCTGGCGAAGGACTGTGGGTAGTTGAAGCATTTCTGCAGGGCAGCGGCAAGAGAGTGCGAGGCGAGGCAGGCTGTATACGGCGAGTGAGGGCGGAGATCCATTTCTTTTTCTTTTTTTTTTTAATAATTTATTTTTTTTCCAAATCGTAATTCATTCACACAGGGGCTATAAACACAGAAAGGCAGGAAGTGGGGAAGGGGATGACACTGGAGAGTGGGTGTTCAAGGGGAATACAGATACCTTTCAGAACAGGGTATCAGCTGGGTGAAGGTTCAGGAGACAGGTCACTATTAATCTGCCTATGATTCACTTGTCCTTATCTAAGTTGGTACTGTCTGCCAAGGTGCCTTTGTACTTTTTTTGGGGTGGGGGAATGCTATAGTGAAATCCTTTTTGTGGAGATCCCATTTTTAAAATGCCTATGTACATTAAATAAAGATTGCCAATATTCTCTATTAAGAATATAATTTCCCCCAAACATCTTTTCTACAAGAGCTAAGTTCTTAAAACATAATTTCAAGATTTCAACTTAAAACTGGATAATGTCTCAAGTTTGAAAAAAAAAGTTTATTTGCCTGTAACTGAGTTTGTTTTGAAATAAACCATTTGTAATGACGATCAAATCCATTTATTTATTCAATATTATCTATCCAAATGCTATTTAATTTTCTTCTAATGTCTCTTTCCTCTTCACTCAAGCAGAGCCAGATATTCTTCTTTTTTTCCCTAAAGAAACTGGTAATCCAATTTTTCTGTCTTTGCTGGACATATCTGCATTTTATTATTTATTTATTTATTTATTTATTTATTTATTTATTTATTTATCTATTTATTTATTGTGAGCTGTGATCCTTAATGCTTTTAGCTTAGTTTGATGAAAACTTCCAGAAATGGCATTTAAAAATTATGCTGGCAATTTATCCTCACTTCCACACGTTTGTAAGAAATTGTAGAGAGGGCAACCTGGAAAAAAATAAAGCACTGTGCTCCCTGGACTTGGCATTAGTCAAGTGCAAATATATAATCAGAGCATTTATTATAGCTGCTCTATAATATACTTTTCTTTCTCTTATACTAGGCCTTATGCACTTTCATTTTTAATGCCCAGTTGAAAGAGAATACCTTAAGAGATATTCCTTTTTATTAATCCTTTTATTCATTTTCATTTCAAATGATATTCCCTTTCCTGTTACCCCTCCACAACCTCCCCCATCTTAAACCCCTTCTCCCCCCTACCCTTTCCCTCTATGAGGGTGCTCCCCCACCCACTCACCCATTCCCACCTCACCCCTCTACGATCCCCACACATGGGGGCATCAAGCCTCCCTCCCTTCCCATTGATGTCAGGTAAGGCCATCCTGTGAGTCGTTCAGTTAGTTGATATTGTTCTCCCTATGGGGTTGCAATCCCCTTCAGCTCTTTCAGTCCTTCCCTTGGGATCCTCCCCCCACGTCCCCAGCCTCAGTCCAGTGGTTGGTTGTGAATATCTGCATCTGTGTATTGGTCAGGTGCTGGTAGACCTTCTCAGGAAACAGCCATGTCAGGTTCCTATCGTCAAGTGCTTCTTGGCATCAGCAATAGTATGGGAGTTTGGTGGCAGACAGGATGAATTCCTAGATAGGGCAGTCTTTGGATGGCCTTTTCTTCAGTCTTTGTTCCATTTTTTTTTTTTTGTTCTTGTCTTTCATCCTTTGGACAGGAACATTTCTTATTTAGAAGTTTTGAGTTGTGTGGGTGGCCCCATCCCTCAACTGGGGGCCATACTTATCTACTGGAGGTGGTCTCTACAGGTTCTATCTCCCCTTTGTTGTGTATTTCCAGCGAAAAGCATAGAGCATTGGGTTCTGTGAGCCTCTCCCTTCCCTGGAGTCTGAGACTTTCTAGTGGCTACCGCCAGTTTCCTATCCCCCACTGTTTCTACTCAACTTCCTGACCCTCTGTACTTCTCTTCTATCCCTTCCAGTACCTGTTCCTGATCCCACATTTTTTCTCTCCCCTTCCTCTGGCCTTCTTGGGTCGGTACCTCCCTCCCTCCCTCCCTCCCTCCCTCCCTCCCTCCCTCCCTCCCT